>NC_091772.1:10075312-10386907 GCF_029378745.1 Bos indicus | reverse complement strand
GGAAGCAACCTAGATGTCCATCAGCAGACGAATGGATAAGAAAGCTGTGGTACATATACACAATGGAGTATTACTCAGCCATTAAAAAGAATACATTTGAATCAGTTCTAATGAGGTGGATGAAACTGGAGCCTATTATACAGAGTGAAGTAAGCCAGAAAGAAAAACACCAATACAATATACTAATGCATATATATGGAATTTAGAAAGATGGTAACAATAACCCTGTGTACGAGACAGCAAAAGAGACACTGATGTATAGAACAGTCTTTTTATTTAATTTTAAAACATTCTATTTAAGCCATGTATTTGAAATGTATAGAAGAATTTCAGAAATGAAACAATGAAGACCTGCATACCTTTTGTCTAGATTTGCCAAAAGTATTAGGTTGGCCAAATATTCATTTGGTTTTTTTCATAAAATGTTATGGAAAAAACTGAACTTTTTGTCCAACCCAATATTTTGCCTCAAATTTCTATGCATTTTTTCCTGTTTCTTTTTTTTTTTTTTTTGATCTTGCTGAACCACTTCAGAACTTCAGACATCATAACCCTTTACCTGTAAATACTTTAGCCCACATATCCTAAGAAGGAGTGCATTCCCTTCTGTAATTACAGTACCATTATCAAATCCTCGTTGTTTTACTATATTGATAAAATATGATTATCAAATAGACAGCCTGTATTCAAATTACAGCAATTCTCTCAATTGTGTTCTTTCATCTCTGGTCAAACATTGCATATAGTTGACATTTCTCTTTAATCTGGAGTAGTTCCTCGGCCTTTCTTTGTTCTTTACAACCTTGACATTTTGAAGAGGATGATTTGGTTTTGTCTGGTGTTTTCTCATGATGAGAGTCATTCAGTATTTACAGCAAGCATGCCACAGAAGTGAGGCTGTGCCCAAAGGAAACAGCTTTAATCACAGTATTTTTATATGATATTCATCCTGTCGGATACACTGTTTATTGAGTTCAAGGGGTATGGTGCTAAATGATATCGGATTAGCCGTAAAGCAAGCCCAGAAGAGAGAACACACACTCAGAATGCAGGTCCCGCCATTGACTGCATTTTCAACTGCACTCAGCATGGAAAGCAACTCACCCTCTACCCAGGTCACGTTACACTGGCCTCTTTGTGTCTGCCGTAGTGACATCACTGATTAATTAATTCTCTTAAGAATTAATTCTCTAAAGAAGGAAGGGAAGGGTCTACTTGGAACATAACTCCCTGTTTTAATTGGTCCATAAATGAAAAACTTGGAACTTTCATCACCAAACATAGTAATTTCCCTTTGGAATCATCAATCCTCAAAGGATTTCAAAAGTTAGAATAATTCAATCAACTTCCCATTTCTCTCCACTTAAATTTAAAAAATGATGAGGTGAGATATCACATGTAATGATAGCCATATCATTATGTATTTACAGGGTGTTTGTGTTAAGGGCACATTTCATCTGAGAAGCTCGTAATACTGAGTTCTGAAGACTGAAAAACACCTCCTCTGTTGACTGGTTTCTGTTTTCCAAGCTTGTCTTCTTCTCTCCATGCACTTGCCATGCCCTTGCAAGCCTCTACCATCCTACTCAAGATTCTTCTGTTTCCTAACTGCATCCAGCACTCTTGCCCCCACAATCCAATTTTCACCCAGCAGGCATCATGACTCCCCTAAAATGCACCTCACGTCATGCTGCTTTTCTGCCTGATACTGTTCAGTGACTTCCTCTTTATTGCATTTACTTAAAACCCAGATGCCCTACCACAGGCAACAGGACTGACCCTCGTACCTTTCCCTGCCTCTCCTGCTCTCTCCTGTCAGCCAGGTCCAGCCACATTAACTCTTCTGTTCCTTGAGTGAGCCTGTCTCCTCACCTAAGGGCATTTGCACTTGCTGATCTTTCTGCTTGGAATCTACTTTCTTTGACTTGATCCTTGAGGGTTCCTTCTTGACATTTGGATTTCGGCTCAAATGTCACCTCATCACAGAGGCTTTCAAACATACTGGAGTCCCACAAGCAACAAATTTAATTGGTGTAATTAGTTCATGATTTTGTTTTTAAAGCTGTCCAAGTGACACTAATATGCATCTTGAATAACTGTACTAATGTAATGAAACTAATGTTATAAAAAATGGCCAGTGCAGTTGAAAAAGCATTTGTGGGAATCAGTGTATTTGTATCTTAATTCTGATTCCACTACCTTCTAGCTTTTTGGCCTTGAGAAACCTCAGTGTCCTCATCTGCATAATAGGGCAGTAGTAATATTGGGTTGGCCAAAAAGTTCATTTGGGTTTTTCCATAACATCTTCATTTAGAAGAACCTGAATGAAAATTTGGGCTAACCCAATACCTAATGCATAGGGTTTGCCAGTATAAGAAATAACATTTTTAAAGTGTATATTAAAAGAGAATTAAAAGAAATAGTGTATCAAAATTGTAAGAAATAGTCAAGACCAAATTAAAGTGCTTGGATATGCACAATGGGATGATAAAACTATTTTTTTAAATAAATGTATTTAAAATATTAATTAATTAACTAACTTATTTTGGCTGTGCTGGGTCTTCATTGCTGCACAGGCTTCTCTCTAGGTGTGATGAGTGGGGGCCGCTCTTAGTTGCAGTGCACGGGCTTCTCACCATGGCGGCTTCTTTTGTTGTGGAGCAGGGGGCTCTAGGCTGTGTGGGCTCAATAGCTGCAGTCCCTGGGCTCTAGATCACAGGCTCAATAGTTGTAGTGCATTGGCTTAACTGCTCCATAGCATGCGGGATCTTTCCAGACCAGGGATCACATCCCTGTCTCCTGCATTGGCAGGTGGATTCTTGACCACTGAGCCATCAGGGGAGCCTGATAAAAGTATTTAAAAAGTGTTTACTATGAGAGTCAAGATACATATTTGTACATATGTATACATATGCCACGTTCATAGTAATGTTATTCCCAATAGCCAAAGTCAGAAGCAACCCCAGTGTCCATCAACAAAATGAATGGATAGACAAAATGTGCTACATACATACAGTGGAATATTATTCAGTCATAAGAAGGAAGGAAATCCTGAAACTTGCTGTAACCTGGAAGAAACTTAAAGCCATGATGCTAAGTGAAATAAGGACAAATACTGCATGAGTTTATATGAAAGACCTAGAATAGTCAAATTCATAGAGACAGAAAGGGAATTGTGGTTGCAAAGAACTAAGGGGAGGGGGACCTGGGGTATTGTTTAATGAGGACAGAATTTCAACAAGGAAAGATGAAAAAGGTCTGTAGATGGAGAGTGGTGATGGTTGAACAAAAATATAAACATATGTAATGCAGCTGAATTGCACACTAAACATGGTAAATTTTGTGCTATTGTATTTTACCACAGTTTTTAAAAAGTTAAAATAATAGTTTTGTTTTATGGGGAAAGGAAACAAGACATCCTGATTGGGATGAGACATGTGGGCGGATCCACAGTCACCAGGGAGGTTCTGTTCATTGAGGTGTGTGGTGTTCACAAGGGCATTTGCTTTATAATAGCTCATTGTCTGTTTTATTTGATTTTCTGTCTACGTTTTATTTTATAGCAAAAAGGTTTTTTTGAAATAAAAGAATAATATATAGAACACTTGGAATCGTGCTTAGCATAGAGACAGCCCTCCACACACGTGAGTTATTATTGCCGTTACTCTGTGAATCATCGCCGTCTCTGCCTCTTTCCACCCACCTCCACCACCACCTCCCAGCACGGTGATCTGCTAAATTAATGGTGACAGCACAGGACCCAGAGAGCCTGCCTAACTGAACCTGAGGCCTCCTAGCCTGATGGAAGAGGCAAAAAACCCCAAGCTGGACCTCAGTGCTGGGAGCAAATGGTAATCATATGGGGTCATGGGGTGGCATCAGTTGGGGTGCCTTCTCAGGGGGAAGGAGGGAGGCCATGCCTATTCTTAACAGAAAGAAGCTGAGTTAATCTCCAGGGTACATTTTCTGTTTCAGCACTCCATGCTCAGCTTGGATGAGGGGCATGAAAATTGGTGACCAATCTGAGATGAGAAGCTAATAAATATGTCAGGTTATCAGTGCTGCAGGCATTCAGAGCAAAAAGAAATAGCCTTGAAAAATGAATGAGGTTTGGAAGGACACAGGGAAGATGGCAAAGGAATGGTTTTCCAGAAGCCAACATCAAGAGGAACTGGCTGGCATATTATAATTGGTGAAAAGGCCAGCTGGCACCAGAGGGACACACGGGGGATATCAGGTTAGACAGGTTGCCTGGAGCCAGATGCAGGATGGCCTTGGATTCAGGTAGAGAAATTCACATCTGAAATGATGGGATATAGGGGGTCCATGGGAATTTTTTGAGCAGATGTAGTGAAAAGATTTTTTTCAGCAGCTGCCCTCAAGAAAGTTGGAAGGGGCTGGCGAGGGACAAGCTTGTGAGACACAAGAAAGACTTATTTGGAAAGAAAATCAACAAGACTTGATACCTAACTGGATATGAGGAATGAGGAAAAAATATTTCTAGTCTGAATTAAGGAAGATGAACCATGTCCGTCACAAGATTAGACTATTGTTTTTTTCTGGGTTCTAGACAATCTCAACTTGGACTGCACAATTGAATCATCTAGTGAAGCGAGTGAAGTCGCTCAGTCATGTCTGACTCTTGGCGACCCCATGGACTGTAGCCAAGGCTCCAGTCCATGGAATTTTCTAGGCAAGAGTCCTGGAATGGGTTGCCATTTCCTTCTCCAGGGGATCAAACCTGGGTCTCCCACATTGCGGGCAGATGCTTTACCGACTGAGCCAGCAGGGAATCATCTAGAGACTGTATCAAAATACAGATTGATTCAATGTATCTGGGGCAAATTCTCCATTGGTTTTCTGGCCATGCCTCACATCATGGGGGATCTTAGTTTTCCATCCAGGGGTCAAACCTGCACCCCCAGCATTGGAAGCACAGGTCCGTTTGACCTCAAGGGAAGTCCCAGAAGTCTCCATTTCTACCAGACTCCCTGGTAGCTGAGATGGTAAAGAATCTGCCTGCAATGCAGGAGACCTGGGTTTGATCCCTGGCTTGGGAAGTTCCCCTGGAGAAGGGACTGGCAACCCATTCTAGTATTTTTGCCTGGGAAATCCCACTGAGGAGTCTGGCGGGCTATGCCCCATGGGATCGCAAAGAATCTGACACAACTGAGTGACATTCACATTCACACAACAGGTTCCCTCATGCTGCTGGTCCACAGATCAACCACACTTTGAGATACAAAGTTTTAAAATAGTCATTTCCAACTTGACGGTGCACAGAGTCTTCTGGGGAGCTTTAAAACATTCAAACAGCCAGACCAGACCCCTTCAGTCAGCATCTCTGGGTGGTGAGCTACAGGCATCAAGGTTTCTAAAGCTCTCCGGGAGGTTCACACCCACAGCCTAGGTGAATTGGGCTTTAGTCCTTCTGGATTGTGGAGGTTAAAATAACACATTTAAAGTCTTCAAAGGTTTCCTGGATATATTCTCCAGGGAAAATGACTTGACTGAGATTCTTTTTGGAGTGGTTCAATAATTAGCCTGTTTAAACCTGTGTGCACCCAATAATCTATAACAACAAAAATCAAATTGTCCCTTAAAATGAAGGTACCTGAGCAAAATAACTGGTAGTAGATCGTTAATGCTGCTGCAGCGAGCACATTTCTTTTAACTGCATGGTGGGAGATGTCTTACAATGCCTGCAAAGCTGTGTGATTTATGAGCGTGAATGCACAGTGCAGAAGCCGCTGAATCACCTCAGCTCATCAAAGAAGCTTCTCTGAGGGCTATTTTGAAGACTCCCTGCTGGGTCTTCAGTCCACATTTCTGTACATCCATCTCTGAATGGTCAGGCCACTGCTCCCAACTCCACAGGTTCCTGGACTCAGCTCCCCGTTAGTCTTACTATGCTGCAGACACTCACAGGCAAGTCCTATACCTTGAAGCAATTCAAGTCCTTTACAACAGACTGCAAATTGTGGTTGTGAAAGAGTGCTTCACCCAGAGCTTTCTCCCAGCACCTTGGGATTTATAGCAAGTGGCTATAAATCTTTCTTTCTCCTGGGTAATAGAATGACACAATGCCCATGCTGGGCAGAGAAATTTAGGAGGCGGGGCCTAGCCCCTCTCTCAGCGACAAGCCCTTTCAATCAGATTTCTGCTGGGCAGCCTGGCACTGAGATGCAGAGCGAGAGCAGTTCCTCCCTAGTGCACGGAGAGGCAGTGTGGTATCATGCCAAGAGCCTCAGTGCAGCAACCACGGGGCCTGTCTCTTGCTTGAGTCTTGTGTTTTAGTGGCCAGAGTTTCCTCAATCATAAATCTGGAATTAGACAGCTTTCTTAGTGAGATTATGGTCAGAGATATGTTGGTAAATGTTTAACAACTATCAGCATGGCAAAAAACCCTGACTTTACAGTTTGCCCATTTCCATGGTGTAAATATCCCCAACCTGGCCTGTTTCAAACTGTCAACCTGTGGGAGCGTGCTGTTATGCAGTATTTCCTCCATTCAGATACAACAGACATAAATTCAAGGACACAGATAATAGTAATATGTAGTAAAATAATTAGGATGTATTGAGTTTTGCAAATTCATCACCTTTTAAGAATATAGTTTGTTTCATTTTAAGTTAACATAGCTTAATTTTTGCCACAATTTTGGACGGTAAAGAATCTGCTTATGATGGCAGGAGGCCTAGGTTTGATTCCTGGGTCAGGAAGATCCCCTGGAGAAGGGAATGGCAACCCACTCTGGTATTTTTGCCTGGAGAATCCCATGGACAGAGACACCTAATGGGCTACAGTCCATGGGGTTGCAAAGAGTCAGACCTGATTGAGTGACTAACACATACATAGCTTAATTTTTAATAATGGATGTCCTAAAAATCAGCTCACAAAATTCCTAATATTTTAAGTTGGCTCTCACAAGCTAGCAGAAGATGGTTCCAGGAATGTCCCGGATATGCTGATTTAATAAAACGACGTGTAAAAACATCTAGCACACTCACTAGGTGTTTGTTTGCTAGGGCTGTCGTAACAAAATCACAGATGGGGAGACTAACAGAGAAATTTATTTCTTCACAGTTCTGGAGCCTGGAGACCCACGTTTAAGGTGTTGGCAAGGTTGTTTTTTCCTGAGGCCTCTCTTTGGCTTGCAGTTGGCAGCCTTCTTGCTATGTCCTCACATGGTCGTTCCTCCTGCTTGCACAACCCTGGTGTTTTTTCCTCTTCTTATAAGGACACCAATCCAGTTGATTAAGGGCCCCACCTTTATGAATTTGTTTAACCTTAATTATCTCTTTAAAGGGCCTATCTCCCAATATAGTCAATCATATTGAGAATTAGGGCTTCAACGTAGAAATTTGAGGAGGTTGGTGGACATGAGTCAGTCAATAGCAGCATTTGGTAAATATTGGTTGTATGTAAATAGAACAGCTTCAACAATGAGCAGAGAAGGATTCATCTCTTCTTTTACAGGTATTAGAAAAGATCTTATAGATCTTATGTCTCTTATAGATCTTATGTTTCTTATAGATCTTATGTTGTTTTTCAGTCGCTAAGTCATGTCCGACTCTTTGTGACCCCATGGACTGCAGCATGCCAGGTTTCCCTGTGCTTCACTATCTCCTGGAGTTTGCTCAAGTTGATGTCCATTGAGTCAGTGATGCCATCCAACCATCACAGCCTCTGTTGCCTCCTTCTCCTCTTGCTCTCAATTATTCCCAGTGTTCCAGGGTCTTTTCCACTGAGTTGGCTCTTCCTATCAGGTGGCCAAAGTGTTGGAGCTTCAGCATCAGTCCTTCCAATGAATATTCAGGGTTGATTTCCTTTAGGATTGACTGGTTTGATCTCCTTGCAATCCAAGGGATTCTCAAGCATCTTCTCCAGCACCAGAGTTCAAAAGCATCTGTTTTTCAGCACTCAGCCTTCTTTATGGTCCAACTCTCACATCCATACACGACTACTGGAAAAACCATAACTTTGACTAGATGGACCTTTGTCAGCAAAGTAGTGTCTCTGCTTCTTAATGTGCTGTCTAGGTTTGTCATAGCTTTCCTTCCAAGGAGCAAGAGTCTTTTAATTCATGGCTGCAGTCCCTGGTGGTGGTGATTTTGGAATCCAAGAAAATAAAATCTGTCACTGCTTCCCCTTCTATTTGCCATGAAGTGATGGGACTGGATGCTGTAATCTTAGTTTTTTTTAATGTTGAATTTCAAGCCAGCGTTTTCACTCTCCTCTTTCACCCTCATCATGAGGCTCTTTAGATCCTATAGGTAAAGAAAAGACGTAGCTATGCCAAAATAAACTCTGCCTGGGGGTCTGACCTCGCCACGCTCTCAGGCTCATGTGCATATGGTCCAGTAATGTACAAAGGGCTGTACAAGTGGGATATTGCAGTTGTGGTTAGTTATTTCCTTTCTGCCATGGCTGGTTGCTTTAGTACAAACTAAAAATTTTCTCTAACTGCCCTTAGGGATGTTGTGTGTACAATAGTCTATCATGGGTAAGTCCATTATGGGTGTATAATTACTTATGTTTTGTGCTTTCTAGTTCTTTATGCCTAGAGGCTATGAAGCATGGAGGTTATGAGTTCAATCTCTAAATCCAGAATGCCTGGATTTGAATCTCAGCTCCACAGTTATATTGTGTGTGTGTGTGTGTTTTTTTTTTTTTTAACTTGGATAAACTTCTATTTATATACCAAAAGGAAAACCAATATTTACTTAAAGTCACCTAATCCATATTTCCAACAGTGAAAGTGTTTAGTTTGCACATATTACATTTTCACATCTCATTATAGTTGCCGTAGAAGTTAAAGCCATCATCCAAAGACCACCCGGAATACAACCATCATTCAAATGTTTAGGTTTATTTAGCTTCCTGTAGCAACGGAGAAGGCAATGGCACCCCACTCCAGTACTCCTGCCTGGAAAATCCCAAGGACGGAGGAGCCTGGTGGGCTACAGTCCATGGGGTCGCTACGAGTCATATACGACTGAGCGACTTCACTTTCACTTTTCACTTTCATGCATTGGAAAAGGAAATGGCAACCCACTCCAGTGTTCTTGCCTGGAGAATCCCAGGGACAGGGGAGCCTGGTGGGCTGCTGTCTATGGGGTCACACAGAGTCGGACACGACGGAAGTGACTTAACAGCAGCAGCAGCAGCTTCCTGTAGCAAAGGAAAGCATACCCCAAAGAAACCACAGACTTCTGCGTAAGAAGGAATTAGGATGGGATTGCAGTGGGGTTGGTGCACTTGTTGTATTTCTAGGAAGTTTGAAGGAAGTTGGGGGTGACAGTTTTGGATGGGACCTATCAGTACTAGGGGATCATGCAATGATTGGGCATCAGAATCATTTTTATTTGGAGGACAAGAGTATTAAGGCAAGGCGAAAGTTGCAAGTGGTAAAGAAGCTATAGTCACTTGTCTTCATCGTAAGAAGAAAGTGTTCAGTCATCTTTGTGTTTCTAGAGTGTCCTAGTCTTTGTCTTATTTAAAATATTGTCACACCATGAACTTATCTGATGATCATGTGTATTCTTTGAGCACTGTTCATTTCAACTGGGATCATTACAGCCTATTGCCTACTGGGGTGTTTCTTACAAGTATCTCAAAATAGCATTCTTATCACTACTTAGAAATAATATTTATTAAACAGGCAACTGTTTAATACATGAGTATATTGTGATTATATTGCATGATATGTATAGGTCAAATCATACTCTACAACTTAAACTTATACAGTGCTGCATGTCAATTATATATCAATGAAACTGGAAGAAAAGAAAGACTTGAGTAAAGAAGCATATGCAATACCATTTCACACCTATCTTGTGAGATATACACATATTATCGTGATAAGTGTACTTCAATACAATTGTGGGTTTTGTAATTCTATATGTATTTCATTTTTTTGCATTTAAAAACATTATTCTGAGAAAGAATTTGTAGATTTCTTCCAACTGTCAAAGAAACCCAAGGATTTCAGAAGTTTAAGAGCATCTGATAGCCCAACTCTGATTCTAGAAGTCGGGAAACATGTACAAGAAGACAAGTAGCTTTCCTGAATTTATACCGAAAGTCAGGGGCAAAGCAAGGATCAAGATCCACTTCTTCTCCCTCCTTGCTGCTGCTGCTGCTGCTAAGTCGCTTCAGTCGTGTCCGACTCTGTGCAACCCCATAGATGGCAGCCCACCAGGCTCCCCCGTCCCTGGGATTCTCCAGGCAAGAGTACTGGAGTGGGATGCCATTTCCTTCTCCTTCCTTAGGAGGCAGTAAATAAAAGAGTGAAAAAAGCACAGGCTTTGGGGACCAATAGACCAGCATTTGTTGGGATAATAATATTGTCTTAGCTTTAGTCTCCTTGAGAGTAAAACACTTGGCAAAACTTCCTCTTAATGTTTTATCAAGGGGTGCAACCCCAGGGTGCCAAGAGGGGAGAGGAAAGAAAAGTGAGACTGAGATGGAAGAAAAGCGAATGCCAGGAGTTGGATTACTAAGTTTGCTGCAAAAAAAAAGCAGACAGCTATTCAGTCATGAGGATGCCCACCAGCAACAAAGCATCAAAGTCACAGTAAGAGAGAAGACACCGAGGGGACACCAAGTCCCACATCAACAGCCTGGAACATGCTGTCTTCCCACCCCCATGGTAGAGGAACATGGAGAAATTTGGCAAGAACATATTTGTGAGTTAACAGGAGATAAGTTGATGGTGGCAACAAGATTCTCCATCAGGAGATATTTGGAACTCAGAAAATTTGGAAAGGTGCGTAAATTGGAACTGGCTTGAATCACTCTCTTATATCATTGTTGTTAGGATCAGCAATAGAGCACTGAGCTAAAAAACAAATCCCCAAATTGGAATATGCAATGTAATTGCAGCACACACCCTCTCTGTGGTCTTTCCATCATAACTTAGAAGCTTCCCTTAACGATCTTTCCTCAAGAAGGAACTCAGGATGTGACAGTCTCTTCCTTAAATGTGGTCCTCAGACATGGTTGCACATTGAAGTCAGCTGGAGAATTTTCAAAAACAATGATGACTGGGTCCCACCCTGGTGATTCTGGCTCTGTTGGTTTGTGGTTTAAGCTGGGCATCAGCCGAT
The DNA here is from genome assembly GCF_029378745.1 of Bos indicus. Lineage (NCBI taxonomy): Eukaryota > Metazoa > Chordata > Mammalia > Artiodactyla > Bovidae > Bos > Bos indicus. Next base: position 10,375,796 of record NC_091772.1, on the reverse strand, counting down.
CTCAAAGGAGGGTTTGGGTTATGATGGCACTTGCTTAATTGACAAACTGACAGCTTGGAGTTCTTTAGTGGATCTTAATTTTATTCTTTAGTTCAATTCTCTACATTCCTTGGATTCATTTTACTTGAAAATTCCACTCTGATTGCACCTTCTCTGTGGCCTAGGCTAAAAGTTCCCTCACGTTCTTACTGTTCCTTTCTATCTCCATATCTATATCTGAAGGCACTCAGGGATGTGTCAAAAGGACCTCAGAAAGCAATTTCTGCTTGTATCCACTTCATAGCATGCAGCACACGCAACGCTGCCGTTTCTTCCATCACTGCTGTCTGTCTGTGCATGCAAACGTCCCACCTGCTGACTGAGACCCTGCTCTAGGCATTTCAATAGGAATAAATCTAAAGCATTAGGGGCTGTTGCCAATAGAAGGTCACTTGGCAATGAAAGGGACAAATCTCTAAAGTTATCAGTAAAATTGAGAATTCAGGATACCTAAACTCATAAGATCTCAGACTTTAGGGAGAGCGGGGTGAGTTACTTGGACCAATCCTCTCCACATTGTAAAGGTTCTCTTCTACAACATTCTTGCAGATACCAAATGCCAAAGCATTTTATTTATGTAAATAAGGTTCGGGACTTCCTTGGCGGTCCAGTGGTTTAGACTCCACTCTTCCAATGCAGGGGGCGCACATTTGATCCCTGGCTGGGGAACTAAGATCCCACATGCTATGTGGTGTGGCTATAAAATAAAATAAGACAGAATCACACAGCTTTAAAAAAGCAAGTTTAAGCCTCAACTTTTCAAAAACATACCTAGTGGATAAAATGCAGACCAGAGGTCCTGATGAAGTTCACCAGGTGGTGAAAGTGAAAGTATTAGTCACTCAGACGTGTCCAACTCTTTTCAATTCCAAGCCTGCCAGGCTTCTCTGTCCATGGAATCCTCCAGGCAAGAATACTGGGGTGGGTTGCCATTTCCTTCCCCAGGGGATCTTCCCAACCCAGGATTGAGCCCAGGTCTCTTGGATGGCAGGCAGATGCTTTACCATGGGAACCACCGGGGAAGCCACACCAGTGGTAGTGATGCAGAGTCCAGCAAAGCTGCTGGGGTGATGGGAAGCACCCAAGACACCGCAAGTCTGCATACAGATGCGGGAGACTGCTATTCAGGATATGTGCAGAGAGTTGCCTTTTTGTTATTCAAAAGGCACCAAAATTGAAAAAGATACATGTATCCCATTGTTCATTGCAGCGCTATTTACAATAGCTAGAACATGGAAGAAACCTAGATGTCCTTCAACTGATGAATGGATAAAGAAGTGGTGGTACATGTACACAATGGGATATTACTCAGCCATAAAAAGGAATTCATTTGAGTCAGTTCTGATGAGGTGGATGGACCTAGAACCTATTATACAGAGTGAAGTGAGTCAGAAAGAGAAAGATAAAAATTGTATTCTAACACACATTGAATCTAGAAGAACGGTACTGAACTTATTTACAGGGCAGCAATGGAGAAAGACACACAGACAATAAACTTATGGACCTGGGGAGAGGGGGGGAGAGGGTGAGATGTATGGAAAGAGTAACATGGAAACTTACCTTACCGTATCTAAAATAGATAGCCAATAGGAATTTGCTGTATAACTTAGGAAAGTCAAACAGGGGCTCTGTATCAACCTAAAGGGGTGGGATGGGGAGGGAGTCAGGAGGGAGGTTCAAAAGGGAGGGGCTATATGTATACCTATGGCTGATTCATGTTGAGGTTTGACAGAAAACAACAAAATTCTGTAAAGCAATTATCCTTCAATAAAAGAATAAATTTTTAAAATGGCACTTTCTCATTTGAAGTGTTGAGGAAATCAGTATGCTGTAGTGACTGAGGCATTCAGAAGCTCAAGGCACAATAGAGAATGACCTCCCCTCAACCCCGCCCCCAAATACACGGGTCAAAATCAAAGCTCTAGTCCTGTGTATAAGAGCGGAGGCTTGGGAAGTCCACAAGGCAAGAACTTAGCCTTGCTCCCGAGAGAGATGGAAGGTTATTGTTGGTTCAAAGAATGAGAGAAAACATCAAAGTTTAAAAACAAACATTCAAACTTTAGAATAGTTATCTGCTACATCTAGATCAGTAAGACATAATTTCTTTTTATTCTCCACTTGGAAATAACATTCAAACCAGATGTGGAAATAGAAGAGAGGTCGACTGGCATAACACAGTTCCCTGCCACCCCTTCCACTTCCACTTCCTTAGTTTGCTATTTGGGCATAAGGAAGTGTATGCAAGGGCTTGCCCGGTGGCTCAGCGGTAAAGAATCCTCCTGCAAAGCAGGAGCCGCATGAGATGTGGGCTCAATCCCTGAGCCAGGAAGATCCCCTGGAGAAGGGCATGGCAACCCACTCCAGTGTTCTTGCCTGGAGAATCCCACGGACAGAGGAGGCTGGTGGGCTACAGTCCGTACAGTCACACAGAGTCAGACATGGCTGAAGTGACTCAGCACGTACAGTCCGTACAGTCACACAGAGTCAGACATGGCTGAAGTGACTCAGCACGCATGCAGAAGCAGATGCAAAGTTTATCACCCTTTATTTTTGTCATAAAACTGAAACAAGCTTTTATGCAGTGCCTACAGTACTCAGCCGACTATGGTAAGAATGGTGATTGAAACACGTCTTTACTATTTTAATATTCAGTTCAGTTCAACCTGTGAACTCAGCCTTTGGCTGGGCCCCTGGGTGCCCAGCTGTCCCCATGCCTGGGACTAATCCTGGTTTGGGCTCTGAAAGTCCTGCATCCTGAGAGCCTCTCACTGGAGGCAAGCTGGGACAGGCGGTCACTGTGGGCACTGAGGGAGTGACCGAAGAAATGTTTCTGAACTTAAGGAGTTTACACCTTACTTAGATTTAAAAGTAAGGAGTTTACAACTTAGATGTTTTTAAAAAGAAACAAAATCTGTACATTACACTGACAGATAGCAATTCAAGAAAGAGTGTGAGTAATACAAGCTTGCTGTGTGGTTAATATGGAGTAATATTGAAAAGGGGGCTACGGAAGTGCTTATGAAAATAAGTGCTTCAAAGGAAGGAGAGATGAGTTAGCTTTGACGTTCTTAGAGTTTTCAAGCATTGAGTCAAGTATTTATGGAGGGACAAACAGTGCTGATGTCAAACAAGGTTCACCTCTGCCTCGAGACGTGGTTTCTAGTCTCTGTACCAATAATCCTCCCACTGTTGTGAGAAAATCCCTTAAACTCGCTGAATTCTGGTTTTCATATCTATAAAACGGGTCTTATAACCTTATTTGTCTATCTCTTAAGGATGTTGGGAGGCTCATATGAGATGAGAGGTATATATAGGAACATTTTGAAAACTATAGAATGCAATACAAATTTAAGGGGGTAGGTAATGTTATAATTGCTGATGGATAATAAATATATAGTGTGGATTTCAGTGGTCTACAACTATGTTAGCCAATACAACATAGCCACTAGTGGTTATTTGAATTTAAATTTAAGTTAATTAAAGCTAAATTCAAATTTAAACACTTGTTACTCAGTCACCCTACTCACATTCCAACTGCTTGATAACTATACCTGGCTGGAGGTTGCTCTATTGGTCAATGCAGAGAATATTTCCATTACTGCAGGAAGTTTTACTGGACCAAGCTGATCTGGAAATAAATGATTGAAATTTTATATCTTGAATATGGTAATATCATGTCTTTGAGGTGGGACATTTCTGTATAAGAGCAGGAAGGTTATAATGACCCCAAACCCTCTGGCCACAATCAGGTTGAAGTGGCTATGACTTCTGTTCACCAGATGGTTCAGTTCTCTTTCTCTTCTGGGTACATGGTAGCATGCTACTTCCTAGAGCCCCAGGTGGTCGATTGGCAACCATGATCAATTCTGGGCAATAAGCTGTGAGCACGACTGATGTATGTCACTACTAGGCTGAACATGTAATTATTATTATTATTGGTTTCACTGCAAGGTTTGTGGGATCTTAGTTCCCCAAGCAGGGATTGAACCTTCACACTCGGCAGTGAAAGCGTGGAGTCCTAACCACTGGACCACCAGGGAACTGCCAAGCACTTAATAACTGATGGAAAGACATCCAGGGTGCTCTCTCTCTCTCTTTCTCCTCTTGTATAGTTACTAAAAACTTCCCAGACGATGGCTGTTGACCATCCTGGGTCCTGAAGGGAGACTAGATGAACAAAGGCAGAGATCATTTCCCAGCTGACCCTTGAGGGACACACAGAAGGGGCAGTAAATCAACCTTTGCTTGTGTAAGCCACTAGAATTTAGGGACCGTTTGTTATCTTGGCATGACTTAGCCTATCCTGACTGATACATTCATCTTGAGGTAAGAACAGAAAGAGACATAATGGGTTAGATTTCTGATCCCGGTTATTCTCTAGCCCAGATCATTCACCAACACACACACACTCAGACCCAAATGCACCTGAAATAAAAACAGAACAAAACAAGAACGACACAGCACAGCCCCCCTACCCACGAATGCACACGAGCTGCACTGTCTCACTTCTTTGCCAAGGAAGGATTCAAAGCAATTTGTAACCCATTTACCACAGCTCGATTTCAGAAATAGAGTATGATGTTCCCATTTTCTTTTACGAGGCTCTGGATATTATCATGTCATGAGGACTCAAATTGATGTAACTGGAATCTGAGTTTTCCAGGGTGGGCTTCATGCCCTGTTTACCTCTTGTCTTGGTCTCTGCAATTGTCAAAGGAGGAAGCAAGAAGGATAGTCTTCTCAAGTGAGATGATTTCCCCTCCCCTAAGGAAGTGTGGGATGCCTTGAGCTAATGGCAGAAAGTACTTAATTTTTGAAGAATGGAAGGAAATATATTGGTTCAAATTATACATATTCTGCTGCCTGATCCCAAAGCAAAGATTCCATTTTAAGATGCCAGTCAGCAATTTAGCTTTTGAAACACATCATGTATTATACTAAAGAGGTGCCGTTGGGAAAACTTTATGAAGAAACTGCACAAATCTTATCTTTCTATGCAAATATGTTGAAGGATCCCCATGGACGAAGATGCAATACTCTACCTGATGCTTCTCTTCCTGTTCACCAGCAATGCTCAACCCAGTGTCTACCCGCCATTTCCACCCCACCCGCTCCTTCCACTCAATTCTGTAAAGCACAGGGCCTGTTGGCAGGGTTATCTGCTGTCATAGCTATGGAGAGTCCACAAGAAAAAGGAAGGTACCTATTTTGAGGGCACTGTGCCAAGCACTCCCTCACATGAGCTTTTCTCCTTCACAAGACTCTGGAACAGTAGCTGCCATGATCTCCACTCTCCACAGGAGAAAACCAAGGCTTTAAGACATTGCCTAACACGTCTGTGGTAGACTCACCACTCACATACACCTGCTGATGTCAGATCAGAGGCATCTGTCACCTCTGGCCTGGTTTTCTCTGGCTAGAGAAGCAAACAGCCCACACAGAGCAGCACAGAAAGGCTAGAGTGTTTGCACCCCTGGGAGCAGTCCCTGGGCCACATGGAGAGATGTCAGTGGATAAAGCCTCCAGCTTCCTCTCCTCCTGTGTGGATTGACGCTGAGGCATGCTCTGCACAGCACCCTGGAGTCCCCCAGCAGGAAGGAGACAGTTGCCCATACGGTAAATTTCTCATTCCCGTACCTTGTTGCGGTATCCTTCCCTTCCCCTCCTCTCTTCCCCATCCTATATGTGCACTTCCTGGAAGCACCTCCCCAGGTAACTACTTGCCCTCAAGACTTGTTCTCAGAACCTCCTTTCAGATAGGACCCAACGTTAGACAATGTAATGAACAAATGCTAGAGCCAAGATTCAAATTCATTTGACTCAATATTTTCTACATCAAGGAGGAGAGAGAATTTTTCATATGGTCTCTTGTCTCCACTCCAGGCCGTTGTGGTGGACACTCCACTGGCCAGATTAGAGCAGGGGGTCACCGTCCTCACCAAGGACCCCTGTGCTCCCCAGGGCCCTGACTTGATCCTTCCCAAGAAGCAGCCTCAGAAAGACTTCTTGGCCCTTGAGCATCTGGGAAAATGGGTATCCTGACAGACAGGTATCATTTCTGAGAATGCATGAAGAGTTTGGAGGGAAGGTTTCTGGAAACTGGACGTATGACTCATGTATAAACAGCCAGCATGGTTGGGAAGGAGAAACGTCACTCTGCTCCTACCTGTTTCCTCATAGTCACAGCATAGCTGCAGTGCCATTGACGGTGGCATCTGCATTTGCCCACTCTGGTCAGGGGCCAGAAACCCAATGACCTGTGGTTGGAAACTCCCTGCAAGGATGAAGTTCCTTTACAGATCAATCACAGCAAGTCATTTCAAGAAGGAAGGATTACCCAAACTACTGAAGAATGATTACCTTTCACTGTAGCTTTTAGTGTTGACACCTCGCCCAATTTAATCCTACTAGTCAAGTCTAGTTGGGAAAATCACCACTGTGACTGCCTTCACAAACGATGGGGACACATCAGGGTCAAGAGTCCAGCCACCAGAGAAGGCGGCATTGCCTGGCACAGTTTGGACCAGACTTGAAACTTAATAAATACACAGGAAATTTAGTCAAGGTTTTACTTTAAGTCTGGTAAGTTGCGTGAACTAAGGCCAATTGATCTAGTTTTTGAAAAAGAGGGATGATAGGAAGAGGTGATAAGAAATAGCCTGAAGAATGTCAGTTCACAGATGTCTGCTGCCTGTCTGAATATCCTTGAGATTCTATCTTTCTACAGCTACCTTTTTCCTTTTTAAAAAAAAAATCACGGAAGTATAGTTGATTTTAAATGTTGTGTTCTCTTTTCCTTCATATTCAAAAAATGGTTTAAAATGGCTTCATAGTAAAAGTGGTTTGTGACATTTAAAAATCATTTAAGTAGATCTTATAATTTTTCATTACTAGAAAAACTAATTTGTAACCAGTGTTTGCTGATGGATGTTAACTAAATTTATTATTGTGATCATTTTGCCATACATACAAATACTGAGTCTTTACACTGTAAACCTGGAAATAATGTTAAATGTAAGTTATATCTTGTTGTTTCATCACTAATTTGTGTCCGATTCTTTGCAACCCCAGGGACTCCAGCTTGATAGGCTTCCCTGTCTTTCAATGTCTCCCAGTGAGTGAGTGAAGTCACTCAGTTGTGTCTGACTCTTTGCGACCCCATGGACTGTAGCTTGCCAGGCTCTTCCGCCCATGGGATTTTCCAGGCAAGAGTACTGGAGTGGGTTGCCATTGCCTTCCCCAGAGGATCTTCCTGACCCAGGGATCAAACCCAGGTCTCCTGCGTTGTAGGCAGATGTTTTACCATCTGAGCCACCAGGGAAGTCCCCAGAGTTGGCTCAAACTCATGTCCATTGAGTTGGTGATGCCATACAACCATCTCATGCTCTTTTACCCCCTTCTCTTCCTGCCTTCAATCTTGTCCAGCATCAGGGTCTTTTCCAATAGGTCAGCTCTTCGAAGCAGGTCGTCAAAGTACTGGAGCTTCAGCTTCAGCATCAGTCCTTCCAATGAATATTCAGGGTTGATATCTAAAATTTTAAAAATGGCTTGTGTAATTTCAAGAAGCTCCCTTGGGCCAGAGATGGGAAAATCTGAGCACCTAATAAATAACAGGATAATAACAAATATAATAACTTGACAAATTTGTTGAATACATGAGTTCATAATAATTTAAAATTATTTGGAGACCTTTGAGGGGTTGAAGTGAACCAACACACTGTTCCCTGGTAGCTCAGCTGGTAAAGAAGCTGCCTGCAATACAAGAGACCCTGGTTCAATTCCTGGGTTGGGATGATCCCCTGGAGAAGGGATAGGCTACCCACTCCAGTATTCTTGGGTTTCTCTGGTGGCTCAGATGGTAAAGAATCTGCCTGCAATACAGGATACCTGGGTTCAATCCCTGGGTTAAGAAGATCCCTTGGAGAAGGGCATGGCAAACCACTCCGGTATTCTTGCCTGGAGAATCCCATGGACAGAGGAGCCTGGTAGGCTACAGTTCATAGGGTCACAAAGAGTGGGACATGACTGAGCAAGTAAGCACAGCACGCACACAGCACAAATGAAGGGAATGAGTCAGTTAGCAAAGGGTGAAAGCAGCAGAAACTAACAGAAGAGCAACTACACTCCAATAAAAATCAATTTAAAAACTATGAAAAAGTCCTATGCCCTGTATAAATTAATAAATATGAAACCTCAATTAAAGAGAGTTGGGTGACCAGAAGGGCAGCTCTCATACCCTGTAATAATAGCAGAGCTCAACAGAAGACAGAAAGACTCTTCATTCCTGGCAAGAACTCAGCCACAGAAAACTCAATAGTCTCTCTCTTTCCTACAGCCCTCCCAACTTCCTCACCCCTTCTATAAAAGCACTCTCCTTGCCTTGCTATCTGGGGAGCTTGCATGAGGCTCATCATAGTTGCAGACCTTGAACTGCAATTCTCTGCTGATCCTGAATAAACCCATCTTTACTGGAGGAATATCTGGCAGTCTATTTGTCTCATGTCAACAGCCCCATGCCATGTACTCACAGAGGTTCTGGCAGGTCACCACCGAGTCTTGTTGGGAGGCATTCTTTCTCCTGAAGCAATCCTCCCTGCCATATGCCCTTCCTTCCCCACTGTTGCCTTCAACACCCAGCTCCTCCTGCTTCCACAGTTGCGACCTTCTTTCTGTGTCCTCAGCCCATGCTGGACACAAGCGTCTTCCTTCTTTTCCCAAACACTCCACTCTCATGAGCCAGTTCCATTTGGAAGACTTTAATTGAATTCTTGGGGAAATGGGGGCAGAAGGAAGTACAAAAAACAAATTAAAACTGAATCTTCATTTTGAACTACATTGACCACATTCGCTCCTTGGGAAATTTCTTCCATCTTTGGTCGATTTTCTTTATCTACAAATGGATGAATACATGCCATCTGTGTATCTTGGGTTCCCTCCCCACCCTTTAAAAATGTTTACTTATTTGGATGTCTTGGGTCTTTGTTGCATCACGTGGGATCTGTTGTTGAGGCAAGCATACTTAGTTGCTTCACGAGGCACACGAGGCACGTGGGATGTTACTTCCTCACCAGAGATTGTACCAGCATTCCCTGCATTGGAAGGTGGATTCTTAAACACTGGACCCACAGGAAGGTTCCTGCCCCCACACCTTTTTATTAACTTCTTTTCAAATATCCTTCAAAATCCTTCTCCCAGTTACCACAAGCCCCTACCAGCCTCTTCAAACTTTCTTAAGCTTTTTATTTTTTTAAATTTAACTTTATTTATTTTAATTAGAGGCTAATTACTTTACAATATTGTATTGGTTTTGCCATATATCAACATGAATCTGCCATGGGTGTACACGTGTTCCCAATCCTGAACCCCCCTCCCACCTCCCTCCCCATACCATCCCTCTGGGTCATCCCAATGCACCAGCCCCAAGCTTCCTGTTTATCATATAAGAAACGAATCGCCAGGCCAGGTTCAATGCAGGATACAGGAAGCTTTTTATTTTTAAAGGCAAACATGTTAACCCTTCCTTGATTAAATCTCTTCTCATCCAGATTATGCCCTGGAGAACTTGGCATATATATAATCAAATATGCCCATTAAAATTGCTTTTCTTAAAAACAAGACACATTTCTCACTAAATAGAATTCTGGTTTCTTGAGGGTCTGACTCAAACCCCAGTCAGGTTTCTTATTTTCAATTTTCTCATTATAATGAAAAGTCTCTAAAAATTTTAAAGGCTTAATTTCAAGTACTCGTTGGTGCTGTTAATCAAAGATGCAGTATGTATACATTTCAAACAAACGCTGTTCATCAGCCGCCAATTATGTTTTATTTTGTGTGGTCTGTTTCCCCCACAGGCACCAGCCCTCACCTTTTACCCAAAGTGCAGGTTTCCAGCTTTGTTCATTGTAGTATTAGTCTATGACCTTCGAAAACAGACTGCTGCTTTGCTTGGGAAAAAAAAATCTAATTACTGTAGTTAAATGAACTGGAATTAATTAAGTTGTGGGTACTTGACATTTATAGTTAATTAGTCTTATCTATCATAAAAAGAAAAATTGGGCTTTTTAATCTTTCTGTTTTATCAACCATGCTGAAAATCCATATCGTTTTTAGAAGCATGTATGCATGGGGTGGGGTGAGAGGACCAAGTCTCACAGCCTGTTTGACCCAGAAGAAAACACAAGATGCTACTGAATTATGGCTAGAAACTTCTTAGCTGGAGAGAATCCTCGAAAAAGAATCATGGGCTTCTGCATTGCTGAACAGGGACTTTGGAGACAGCCTAGACCAGGGACCTTTGCACAGAAAATTTGTTCAATTGAGGAAAGGAGCACTGTCCTCAGTTCTTACTTGCTTGTTTTTTTTTTAATATTAAAAAATTACTTATTCATTTGGCTGTGTCAGTCTTAGTTGTGGCACGTGGGGCCTAGTTCCTGCCCACGGGTCAAACCTGGGTCTTCTGTATGGGAAGCATGGAGTCTTAGCCACTGGACCATGGGGAAAGTCCCGACGATTTTTTTTTTTTTTTGATGTGGACTATTTTTAAAGTCTTTATTGAATCAACCCTGAATACTCTTTGGGAGGACTTATGCTATAGCAGAAGCTCCTAGACTTTGGCCATCTGATGACGAACAGCTAACTCACTGGAAAAGACCCTGATGCTGGAAAAGATTGAAGGCAGAAGGAGAAGAGGGCAAAAGAGGATGAGACGGTTGGATGGCATCACTGATTCAATGGACATGAACTTGGGTAAACTCCTGGAGATGGTGAGGGACAGGGAAGCCTAGAATGCTGCAGTCCATGGGCTCTTGAAGAGTTGGACATGACTTGGTGAATGAACAACATTTTTAAAGTCTTTATTGAATTTGTTAGAATATTGCTGCTTCTTTTTCTTTTTTCTTTTTTTACATTTTACTTTTTGGGCCATGAGGCAGCGTAGCTCCCCGACCAGGGGTCAAACCTGCACCCCTTGCGTTGGAAGGGGAAATCTTAGCCACTGGACCACCAGGGATGTGCTTATGTGTTGAGCCTCATCTCCTCGAGAGTCCCACACTTTCTTTCCATCCCCACGTGTCCAATGTGAACAGCATCCCACCACCAACCAGGGGATGAATTTCTAAGAGCTCATGTGAGGTTTGCTGAAGGTACCTGAAGTCCACGATCCTTCAGCCTTTCTGTTCCACTCCCCGGGGGTGGAAGGGATAATCTACGAGGGAGTGAGTCTATAGTGTCATCATGTCTTTATTTGTTCACAGAAGTGGAAAGAAACACGAAAGGACAAGGGACTTGTCTTGTTTCTGTGACCCTATACATAAGCCATAACTGCCTTCCAGGAAGGCTGGGACATTTTGTATTTTCATCAGCAGTGTATGAGATGATGGTTCTCCCTGGAGTTATGCTGATATTATAGCTCTTTTTTTATATATAGTTTTTTTTATATATAGTTTTTCAATCTGATGGATGTAAAATAATGCTTTGTTGTTAGGGTAAATTGCATTTCCTTGATGACTAGTGAATTTAGCATCAGTAACCATTAGAGTCTAAACTGTATATTCTTGGGCTTTATTATTAAAAATCATTATTTGGCTGGTGTCAGGTCTTGGTTACAGCATGTGGGATCTTAGTTCCCTGACCAGGGATTGAACCTGTGTTCCCTGCATTGCAAGGCAGATTCTTAACCACTGGACCACCAGGGAAATTTCCCTAAACTGGTTTTTGTTTTTTTTAATTAATTTATCTGGCTGCACTGGGTTTAGTTGTTGCACATGGGGTCTTTAGTTGTGGCATGTAAACACTTAGTTGTGGCATGTGGGCTCTAGTCGCATGGGGAGCACAGAGTCTTAGCCACCGGACCACCGGGGAAGTCCCTAAATTGTATATTCTTGATAAATCAGTTCCATTCCCAGAAATACAAAAATCCATTGAAATAACACCAACATATGTAAATACTTATAACAGCATTGTTCATAACTGAAAACTAGACGTGGGTCAGCCAATATCCACTAACAGAGAAGAGCTTGGCGAAACTATGATGTATCTATACCATGAAATGGGGCTTCCCTGGTGTCTCAGTGGTAAAGAATCTGCCTGCCGAGGCAGGAGATGCAAGACACATAGGTTTGATCCCTGTGTTGGGAAGATTCCCTAGAGAAGGAAATGGCATCCTACTCCAGTATTCTTGCCTGAAAAACTCCATGGACAGAAGAGTCCAGCAGGCTACAGTCCATGGCATCGCAAAGAGTCAGACATGACTGAGCTACTGAGGACAATACCATGAAATAGGATACAGGCATTAAGAAAGAACAAATCTTTTAAAAGTTAAAAAAAGAAAAGAAAGAACAAACTGTGGCATACAAAGCCTTCTGTGCAGTGTTACTGAGTGAGTAAAGTAAGAAGCAGAAACGAGGTAGACTTCTGTGCAGTGTTACTGAGTGAGGAAAGTAAGAAGCAGAAACGAGGTATAATATCACCCCATTTGGGGATGCAGTGCCCTCCTCGGATCCAGAGCCCTGGGTCTTGTGCATCAGAGGCCTCGCTCTGGTCCTTTTCCAGAGTGGATGTGTGCAGGGCTCAGGAAATGTGCCCATGAAGATACCCTGTGCTTCCATTCAGACCCTGGGACCCTCTGCATGGACCTCTTCCCTTGGTCTTTACTCTCAAGTGTGACCATGCTAAGTTAGGGACCCCTAGGCCTGAGGGGTGGCTTTTGGTGGAGGATGTGAATGGGACTTAAGCTTGAAGGCCAGGTATCCATGTGTATTGGTACAAGGTCCTTTGCTGTGCGGGATGGAATCAGGCTAAGAAGCCAAGGAGGCGACCTCAGGCTGAGTCTCCATTTGCGTTCTTGCCACAGTCAAACAAATATGGCAGGCAGGCCACCCCCAGACATGGTGCCATGGACCAACCACCAGGACACTGAGCGAGCGAGTGAGTGAGTGAGTGTGGGAAGTTGTTCCGTGCTGCCGCCCAGGAGTTGTCCGGTCTAGCCCGAACATATTGTTCTTTTTCTGTTCATTGTTTAGGCAAAGATACTGTTCCCAGCAGAGTGTCTTTTAGAATGCTGCACACTGAGAGAATGTAGGCCCCAGGCAATAACTGTACCTCTAGAGAGAAAGCAGACACAGAGCTCTCAGCATCTGCAGAGTTGGTCCTTCCTGGAGCCACAGGCACAAGCCCAACATAGCGCAAAGAGGGTGATCCAGGGGGCAGAACAGGCCTGTGATTCCAGGAAAATACTTGAAAAAGTCCGTTCAGACCCAGAGCATGCCCCTCACCCACCTGGTTAAAGATTGGCGTTGCATCTCAGGACCCACCAAGCATCTTTCTATTCATTGACATATATGTTTGCCCAGTGCAAGGTACAGATTTCTCACTCCAGACTGTAAATCCATGTGCCAATGGACCTCTATACATATGTTTACACGTGGGTATCTGCATGAGGTGGTTCCTGTCTGAAGAGAAGAGTCAGGATATTGACCAAGAAAATCCAGATAAAGAACATCCCTCCCAGACTCCATTTTAATGAGATTCTTTTCTCTCTGGTTTTATTGTGCTTCACATAAAACCTATTAAAGTTCCATGGAAAAAGATGTCCCTCGATATCTTGTGTCTTACTCAAAAAGTTCAGACATTTATTTGGGCTTACAGATGTTGAAAGCATTTTAAACTATTACATAATCATGACATGTTTTAGTTGGAATGAAGCTTTTAGTTCAATAATTTTTCAAAGTTTTTTTTTTTAATTCTTCCTCAAAGAAGGAATGAAATAGATCAAAGATGAGCTGATCTAGCTGAATTAGAGCTGAGGATTTCTGTTTTCATACACTGACTCCCCCTTCTCCATTCTCCCTGTGGAAACTTCTAGGGTGAGGAGAGAACGGGTGTCATCACTAAATCCCTTGACTCCTTTGAGCCTGGTCTAAATACCACTCATCAATTTACTCTTCCTTATTTTAGACAGAAAAATATAATTATTAAGAGGTTAACCTTTGGGAGTAAGTAAAGATTTATTATTGTTCAAAGTATATAAAATTTTAGAATTTTAATATAATAATAGCAATAGTGGCCAGTACTTGATGAGTACTATAGGTCAGGCCCTGTGCCAAGCGTCTTCCCTCTGGTACCTCATGGGACTGTCTTGACAACCCTAGCAGACAGACACTAGTATTATCCTCATTTTCAGATGAGGAAACTTAGGCTTCAGTTCAGCTCTATGGACCTTCATGCCAGAATCTTCACCTCTACTGTCTCCAGCAGGGTTTCTCAATTGTAGCACCACTGACCTTCGGAATCGGGTAATTCTTTGGTCCGGAGAACTGTCCTGGGCGTTGCAGGATGTTGAGCAGCAACCCTGGCCCCTCTCCACCTTCCAGATGCCAGTCTCATCCTCTCAGTTGTGGCGATCAAAAGTGCCTCCAGACTTTACCAAATGTTCCATGGAAGGCAAATCACCCCCAGCTGGAAGACACCGGCCCACAGATAGACTAAGTATTCATAAAACTGGTTTATGGAGTACCATCTTCACCCAGCTGCCCACATGGATCTATCACAGGGACCAGCTAAGCAGCTGACAGAGGGCACCAAGCAATACTCACTTTGGGGAACTGTTGATGAAAGAAGTTTGTCCTGTGTACTCAAAGCAACAGGTGTAGGTACTGAATGTTTCCTCTCATGAGCTGTCTGTCTTTCTCCATAGATGTTGGTACAAGCGTCTCACTCATGATAATTTCTTTTGGCAAAATTATATCCAATAGGAGGCAGATCCCAATCTGGGAGCCTGGAGATGGAGCTAACGTGGGGGTTCGTTGTATTTTACTTATTTTTAAAAGTATTTATTTAATATATTTATTTGGCTGTGTCATGTCTTAGGTATAGCATAGGGATCTTCACTGCATTCTTCAGAGCCTTTCATTGCAACACACTGATTCTCTAGTCGTATCACATGGGCTTAGTTGCTTCTCTGCATGTGAGATCTTAGTTCCCTGCTCAGGGATCGAGCTCATGTCATCTGCATTGCAAGGCAGATTCTTAACCACTGGACCACCAGGGAAGTCCCTGGGGGTCCATTTTAGAAGAAAGGAATAAAAATGTCAATGAGCAAAGAATGAAGCTGAAGCTGAAACTCCAATGCTTTGGCCACTGACTCATTGGAAAAGGCCTGGATGCTGGGAAAGACTGAAGGCGGGAGGAGAAGGGGATGACAGAGGTTGAATGGCATCACCGACTCCATGGACATGAGTTTGAGTAAGCTCTGGGACTTGGTGAAAGACAGGGAAGCCTGGCGTGCTGCAGTCCATGGGGGCGCAAAGAGTTGGACACGACTGAGCAACTGAACTGAACTGAACTGAAAGAAGGAACTACAGAGCCATGGAGGTGTTCATGTAAGTGAACGGCCGCTAGGCTGAAGCTTCATTTGCTTTACAGTGGATCTGCCTCTGTGCACACAACAAGGCCTTGGAATCCTGCCTATTTTATTCACACATAGGAAGACTTGACTCCGCCGAGCATAGTCATTTCGCATTCTTTCTCATTCAGGCAGCATCACCGTTTCCTCTTTTGTGATGGCCTTGCTGTATCAGGGTGATGGAAGCTTCCTTGTCATTACCAGGATTTATGTGATCTTGTCCCAAAATATGCTATCCAAATTATGGAAGGAATTTGTCTTGCTTAGTAGCAATTTAATATAGCTGGTGGAAAGTAAAATGGGGTAAATACTTGAAAAAGTGAGTTCCGTTTCACTGATGAAAATCATACTGCAGCTTTGAAGTAGCCAACTTTCTGACTATTAAAAAGAATTATGCTTTGCTACCCTGCTCATAAAGTGTCCCAGAGAAGTTTCTGATCAATAACTTTTCCTGTGCTTTATTAAGCACAGAAAGTGATTGGGTGGAAAAATCAACTTGATAAACCTCAGCAATAATTTAATTTGTCTTCCTTAAAATTTCTCATGCAGTCGGCGAGAGTAAAAAATGTGGTAAAAACATTAGAGAAAAGAGTGGATTGTGGTAACAAGGAAGGACAGTCTGTCCAGTAATGCCATCTGCATGTCATTAATATGGTTCATACTTCATCTGCTGTTGGAAGAGAGGAGGCAGATTGCTGAAGACAGCAGGTCCTGCCACACTTCCCAGTTAAGAAAAACAAGCCACATCCTCCTCCTCCTCCTCTGTTTCATATAAGCCTCCATCTGCCTTCCATTTCGGCTCTGAGAAATATGAAACCATCGATTTCCATTCTCCCCTTGTCCCTCTGTGTCCTCTGAGAGTGGCCCAGAGTCGAAGGTAAATATTCGTAAATAAAGTTGGTTTCTAAAAGCTTGTGGAGCACCCTCGAAGAGGTGCCACTCCATAACCTTAGAGGGTGGATCCCTTTACCAACCAGGACGTCCGTCCTCCAGCTGCCGGGCATGGTGGCAGGTGACACTGAGCACAGCTTCTGCAGAGAACTGCCCTTGGTCAAATTTAGTTCGTTTGCTAGGGCTGATGTAACAAAACACTACGGACTGAGTGGATTAAACAACAGAAATTCATCTCCTCATCATTCTGAAGTCACGAGTCCAGCCGAGACCAAGTGTCAGAGCACGGGTTTCATTCCTAGGTCTCCCTCCTTGACTTGGAGGCGGTCATCCTCTTCTGCTATTTTCCATCGTCTTCTACGTGCGCGCGCATGTGTGGGTGTCTTTGTTCAATTTTTCCCTTCTTATAAAGACGCTAGTGGTGGTGGATGACATTTTAACTAAATTATCTCTTTAAAGACCTTATCTCCAAATACAGTCACTTTCTGAGGGACTAGGAGTTAGGAATATGAATTTCGGGGAGGCAAAATTCAGCCAGTAACAAAAGGCCACCATGGTGACCCAGCTGCCCACAGCCAGTGGCTGCGATGGAGTTCAAAAGGTAGGCCCTCTTGCCTCCAGGTTAGACCAACTCTGTGGTGGTCTGTGCTCCCGAGTTCCAGGTGGGGACACGCGCCTGCTTAGCTTCTATTCCTTTGTTCTATCCAGCTCCCCTCATGTCCTTTCTCCTGATAATTCTCCAACAAATCACTTTCACAAGAATATCCATCTCAGCCTCTGCTTCTAGGAGACCCTGTAAGCATGTACTTATTAGGACTGATCTTAGAATCCAGGAGACACATTTTCCAGCCATGGTTCACCTTGCCATTTACCTTCGGACACCCTGAGCATCATTTTCCTCGCCTGTAAAATGATGGTGATGGTCAGATGCCCTCTAAAGCTCTAGCCAGCTCCTACCACCATATATGTCCAACTAGCCAGGCCAGTACTCCTTTATTTCTGTTGTTACTAAGGCATCCGCTGCAAAGCTTACCTCCATAGAATTGGAGTCCTTAGCTGACACCAAGGCTCTTTTCTGTATTTTCTTCTGCTATTTTAAGTGGTTAAGCAAGAGAAATGATGAGCAGCTACGTAAAACCTGCCACCAAGGCTGCCACCAGAGAGGCCCCCAGAACCTTCTCTGTCTTGACGAGACTTTAGGTAAGATCATCATATATACTCAAATCTGTAACTGGCAAAAGAATCTCTCAAAACCCACCAAATTGCCAAGTAAGAATAGTACTGCTAAGCTGCTGCTAAGTCACTTCAGTCATGTCCAACTCTGTGTGACCCCACAGACGGCAGCCCACCAGGCTCCCCCATCCCTGGGATTCTCCAGGCAAGAACACTGGAGTGGGTTGCCATTTCCTTCTCCAATGCATGAAAGTGAAAAGTGAAAGTGAAGTCGCTCAGTGGTATCTGACTCGTAGCGACCCCATGGACTGCAGCCTACCAGGCTCCCCTGTCCATGGGATTTTCCAGGCAGGAGTACTGGAGTGGGGTGCCATTGCCTTCTCCGAAGAATAGTACAGTACTTGTCAATTGATTAAAACTAATTTCTTTCCCCATTGGACAGGAACAAATCACTGAGGCTAACCAGGCCAGTCGAAGTTTTATATTTTATCAAAACTAAAAAGTTATCAATAGCACACTACTATTTTATATACCACTCAAGAAAAAAAATTATCAATCTCAACTCAAGTAAATGCATTTTTATCGGTTAGAATTTTTTGTCCTAATGAAAGAGAATTTTTTAACAATGGCCTTGATTTTTTTAGCCCTATTGAATGAATTAGATTCATTTAAGCATTTTTTCATCAATCACTCTCAAACATTAGAAAAGCAAAGTATTCAGGAAAAACTGTTTCAAGTACTCTTAAAAATTGTTCACATTTGGAGTTTAATTCTGAATCACTGTTTCCATTTTCCCAATGACTGTATTGATATTTTGTGCCAGAAGAACGGGTTATGAGGCACTTGTGAAAATGTGTGCACCATGATTGTCTGCTGGATTTTCTGCCAAGCCATTGACACCATATTATAAGACTAAAATTTTTTTCTTTTTTACTTTTCATTATGGAGAATTCTGAACAAATACAGCAGCAACCGAGTAGAATAATGAGCCGCAGTTCTGTGTATCCATCACCCAGCAAATTCACTCACTTTCACACCTTTGTCTGCCTTCTCCTCTTCTGTATAATTTTGAAACAAATGTCTGACAAATCATTTCATATTACACATCTTTCTGACATATGTCTGAAATATCATTCATCCATAAATCTTTTAGTATATATCTTTTTTTGAAAGTTTAAGTGTTTATTTTTAAATATCCAGATTCAAAGAAAGAAAATAAGTAAAAAGTTAAACTAAAAGGTTATTAATAATCATGCCACCCAGAGATTAAAATTATTAACATTTTGGTGAGTATATATGGTGAGTATATTTTAGTATATATCTTTTTTTGAAAGTTTAAGTGTTTATTTTTAAATATCCAGATTCAAAGAAAGAAAATAACTAAAAAGTTAAACTAAAAGGTTATTAATAATCATGCCACCCAGAGATTAAAATTATTAACATTTTGGTGAGTACTCCACCAAATGTATGCTCACTGTGTGTTCTTTATACGTGTACAGTCATCCCTTAGTATCTGTGGGGAATTGGTTCCAGGTCCCTCATGGATACCAAAATCTGTGGTTGCTCAGGTTTCTCATTAAAAAAAAATCTTTTAGTATATATCTTTAAAAAATAGGATTGCTTTTAGCATACTATTAATACCTTTTCAAACCCCCAAAATAATTCTTTAACATAATCAGATATCCAGGCAATATTCAAATTTCCAACTATCTCATAAGCGTCATGACACTTCTTGAAACTTTTTTTAAAAAATTAGAATTCAAATCATGTTTTCACATGATAGTTTTCTGATATGTCTTTTTTTTAAAACTACAGGCTCCCTTTCATTCTCTTTCTTTTTTTCCCTTGAAATTTATTTCCTGAAGAAATTGGGTTGTTTGCCCTTGCAGAGTTTGTTGCCATCTGAATTTTGTTGATTTCATCCCTGTGGTGTAATTTAAAAGATCGCTTTGTCCCCTGTATTTCCTGTAAATTGTTTTTTTGATCTAAAAGCGGATCACAGATAGGTTTGAATTGGGGGCAAGCACTTCATAGGTGACGCTGTATTCTTCCAGCAGGTGGCGCTATGCCTAGTTGTCTCTTCTCATGATTAGCAGCCACTGAAGTTTCATACCAGAGCCCATTAGTTCATTAACAGCTATAAAAAGGTGATATTCCGAATCTATAATTCCTCATCATGTAATGGCTGAAAGCTTCTATAAAGAGAAACATTTTCTCATCTACTGTTTCTGCAAGTCTTAATACATGCACCAGTCAGGAATGGTCATTTCAGCAATACAGCCTGACCATGAGTGGTTGAAATAGTCATCAGCATGTATTTAAGGACCGTATGGTATGAAGATCACTGTTTCTTTAAGCACTGGGAGCTGAGAACATGTGATGCATCTCCTAAGTCGTGCTCCCTTCCAGAGCACTATGTGTGTGCCTGTGTGTATTTGCCAGATGTGTATAGTGCAACTCATATAAGTTAAATGCAAATATGGTGTATAATATTATACATTAGAACCATTACCATGGTTGGTTTTATGTATATGTTTCTACGCCCTTAGGTTATGAGCCCATTTACATAATCTTTGTCAGCCTTGAAGTCCTCAAAGTCAAGTTTCTTACAAAAGCAATTTGCCTTGAATCCCTGCCCCCAGCCCCATTCTCACCTCCCTTAACGTTAGAGCAGCCCTTAGTAGTATTCTCCCAACAGCCGAAACTGGAACCCTACGCAAAGATGTCCTGGCTCTCGTGGCTGATGATCTCTTCTGTACTGTATTGTAAGCGCTGTTTCTATGGCCCATGTTCCTCAAACAATCCAAGCCAAGTAACTATTATTACCTATTTTTACACATGAGAAAACTGAGGTTAAGAGATGTAAAGTGCCTCACCCATGGGAAAAGGGTTTAAAGTGAGTTCAGTGTTATTTTTTTTTCTCTTTATTTTCCAAACATCCTCTCTATTAATTCCATTGGGGTATAGCTGTTTTACAGTGTTGTGCTAGTTTCTGCTGTACAGCAAAGTAAATGCCATGTGTATAAATATAGCCCCCTTTTTTGGATTTTCTTCCCATTCAGGTCACCACATCAGGTCAGAGCATTAAGTACAATTCCCTGGGCTATACAGTGGACTCTCATTAGTTATCTGTTTTATACATAATAGTGTACGTATGTCAATCCCAGCCTCCCATTCATGCCACCTCTCTTCCCCCCTTGGCATCCATACATTTGTTGTCTACATCTGTGTCTCTACTTCTGATTTGCACATAAGTTCATCTGTACCATTTTCCTAGATTCCACATATAAACAGTGTTATAGTACCCCTATTTTTAGTGTAAAAATTTTAAATTGTTACAGACATTTCAAAGTAAATATTTTAACTTGTTACAGACAAGCATAAAAATCATAAGTGCACAGCCCAGTGAATTTTTACAAAATGCACACATCCATGTTCTTAGAAACCAGCTTGAGAAAGAGAACATGAGAACTCTAGAAGTTCCCTAGCATCCCTCCAGTTACCAGTTAACCCATAGGCAAGCACCTATAGGCAACCACTATCCAAACTTCTGACAGCAGAGGTTCCCTTTATAGATTTTTGAACATTATATAAATGGAAGCATGCCAAGTGTACTATTTTCTGTCTGGCTTCTTTCACACATTATGAGATTCACCAAGCCAGGAGCTACATTTTCCAGGCTCTCTTACAGCCAGGTGGGGTCATGTGACTAGTTTGGGCCAATGGAATGTGAGGAAAAGTGGATATGTATTGCATTGGAAAAGACCCTGATGCTGGGAGGGATTGAGGGCAGAAGGAGAAGGGGACGACAGAGGATGAGATGGCTGAATGGCATCACCGACTCGATGGACATGAGTTTGGGTAAACTCCAGGAAATGGTGATGGACAGGGAGGCCTGGTGTGCTGCGGTTCATGGGGTCGCAAAGAGTCGGACACGACTGAGCAACTGAACTGAACTGATCCCTATCAGACATCGGTGGGTAGTGCCTTCTCCGTATTGTCCTCAATCTTTCTGTGAGACTCTAGAGGGTAGGTACTGGGACTGGCAGTGTTGAAGCTCAAAGGAGCCTGAATTTCTGAGATACCTCTCAGATCAGGCAAGAAACCAACCAGAAATATCCACATTTGACTTTATGTCACCAAGAAACAAACTTCTATTGTAGTGAGCCATGAAGGCTTGGGGTATGTTTGCTTTAGCAGCTGCCCTACCCTGATTGATATGGTTGGGTTCCTGGGTCTCTCTGTTTCTCAAAACAAGGATTGATAGGGAGAGATCCAATGTGGCAAAGAGTACCTTTTCCTCATTTCTTTTTTCCCTCTTAAGGAAGTGATTTCTTTAGTAAAGGAAGAGAAAACTGAATCCCTTGAGTGGCAGTCCAGGGTTAGGACTCTGAGCTTTCACTTCAGGGGGCACAGGTTTGATCTGTGGTCAGGAACTAAGAACCCACATGCCCAAAAAAATTACAGAAGCCCATGCACCTGCCAGCCACAAATAAAGAAATAGTGAATGTATGAAAGACCTGAGAAGCATGATTGTATTATGATGTAAAAGGTTCACATCTTGCTTCCTCTGCTTTTAAAAATTAGAAATCTGTCTTTTCTAGATCTTTGTATTTAGCCCATTCAAACATGGTGTGTGCAAGGATTATTCCAGATTTCTCATGGGTTGATTTCCTGTTTACTCCTGAAAAATATGCCTGGAGGATCCTTGTTTTTCTAGTGGCACAGAAGACAACTGAGAAGGGCATTTGAGTTTTTAATCTAGAACAGAGGTTAGCAAGCTGTTTTGGTCAAGGGCCAGATAATAAATATTTTAGACTATGTGGGTCACATACGAGCTCTGTCATATATTCATCTTTGTCTCTTTGTTTGTTCATTTATAAACCTTTAAAAATATAAAGCTGTCTGAGCTTAAGGACTATACAAAAACAGGATGCAAGCTGGATTTGGCCTGTGGCCCATAGTTTGCCAACCCTTGGTCTAGAGCATGGATCACTTTTCTCTGGTTCCTTCTCATCTGGAGCTGAAACATTGCAGAAACAGTTTGCCTCCTAATCCGTAATTTGGAGCAAAACTTAGCAGGGTCATTTACTCAACATTCTTTGGATGCTGTTGGAGACTTGAAAGTGAGTCTTTTCCAGCCTCTCAGTTCAACATTCCTCAGTGAGATTATTGGTGAAGAGACACCAATAGCCAGAGGCCTAGCTGCTGTGGCTTTGAACAGCTCCTGTTTCTCATGGTGGGTTGGTTTGGACCACAGACCCCACAAAATCATGTTCTAAAGCCCTCCTGAAGCGGAGCACATCCTGGGGTATATCAACAGGAAAATGGCTCATTTCAGATGATCGTGTACTCCAGCCTAGGACCCCTTCATCATAGTGATGTTTTCATTCAGTTCTAGACCTGGGGCCTGGAGGTAGCCTCTCCGTTCACTGTGGCCTCTGAATTGGCAACCACTGGGTTCCCACACCCTTTGTACTTCTTACCCCCGGGTCCAATGTGAGGCCCTCAGGCAGGTACTAAAAAGCTACCGTGGACACTGTATAGATGTTTCTGTTTCCTCTTCCCAAGCACTTTATCTCCTCGCTGGCCCAAATTTGGTTCTGGAATAAGCAGCATCAGTTTCCCCTGGAAATTCCATAGAATGCAGACTTGGGGTCCTGCCTCAGAATTACTGAGTCAGAATCAGCATTTTTAACAAGCTCCCTTGGTGACTGGTATGCACATTGAAGTTTGAGAAGCATGGTTCTAACCTTCTCTTTGTAGATAGATTAGATACAAAGTTCTCAATTCTGGTCATATAGTTGAACCATCTAAGGAACTTTGAGACACACAAATGCCTGAACCCCAACCTCATAATTTCTAATTGTTCTAGGTGAAGGTGAGTTAGAATTACTTGGCTGCACATTAGTATCACTTGATCTGAATTAAATCAGAATCCCTGGGAGTGAGTTTTTGGTTTAGCATATCTCCCTCAGTCCCAGACCCAGACATGTGGCCAAAAACCTCCCATGTATTGTAGTGAAGGCTGAAGGGAACCTTTGGGATGGGGCTGCTTTCCAATTATTTGTTGCTGTATTACAAAACTCCAAGGCTCAGTAGCTTAAAGCAACATCCTTTTTTTTTTTTTTTTTTTCTAGCCCATGAATCCACAATTTTGGCAGGGCTCAGCAAGGGCAGTTCATCTCTGGTCCACTAAACATCAACTGGGACAGCTCACCTGGGAACTGTAGGATTCACTTCCAAGATGGCCCGCTCACATAGCTAGCAAGGTGGTACTCTCTGTTGGTTGGGAACTCAGCCAGGATTTTGAACTGCAAGGCTTGGTAACTTTCCATGTGGTCCTCTCCGTAGGCTGCTTGAGCTTCCTTGCAGCATGGTGGCTGGGTTCCTAGAGTGAGTGCTCCATCAAAGAACTAGGCTCTATGGTCTTTTACGACTTAGCCTCAGAAGTCATATTGCATCACTTCAGCCATAATCACAAGATTGAAGGAGGTGAAGTTTGATAGGATTGCTGAAGCCTGTCTATTCCAGAATTTTCCCTCCCAGTCCACTAAGGCCTGGGTTCTGATTCTGACCACTCAGTATCTTTCTCAGAATCTATTCTCAGTTGGGCTGTCAGCAGGAATACCTGCTCACGTCCTCTTCATGTGGCTTAGGCTCCCTCACAGCATGGCAGCTGGGCTCAGAGAATGACCATCCATCCCAAGAGCAAACATTCTGAGGAGCAGGAAGCAGAAGCATCTGGTTCTCTTACAGACCAAGTCTGGAGCAGGCCCTGCATCATTTTGCCACATTCTACAGATAAAGCAGCCACTGGGCCAACCCAGATTCTAGGGGAGAAGAAAAAAAAACCCACCTCTCAAAAGCAAATAACAAAGAATCTGTAGTCATCTTTAATCTCCCACACAAAGTGGAGCAAGTGGAAGAGCAAGCAGACTCCTTTAGGTCTTGCAAGTTTCAGAAACAGAGGGAATGTGGGATTGCTTATATAGGGCAACAGCTTGATGCTAATGTTGCCCTTTTCCTCTGCCTGGAAAAGGAACATTGTACTGTTTATCCTTCATTCATAATTTTACCAGGAAGTGCAGAAGTGTATTTTTTCATTAATCACATTTGGAACTCCATGAGCACTTTTATCTAGAAACCAAGTCTTTTGACAAATGAGCAAAGTTTTCAAGTATGTGAGTGATTAACTCCCTCCCATCTGTCCTGGCTCCTCCATCTGGAATGCCTATTAGTCTCGCGTAGGTCTCTTAGATCCAGCCTCCAAATCTTTTATCTATTTTTTTTAACTTGTGATTTCTATTTCTGTATTATTGCTTCTGTTTTGAGAGCAATTTTTCATTTTGTGCCCCATCTTCCCAGCTACTAACTCAACTGTCAGCAGTGACCACTGTTTTCTATTAAATATGTCTCTTTACCAGGGTGGGGGCTGGTGAGGGTTGGAAGAGGCAGGGATAGGCACTACATCCAACATTTTTTTAATCTCTAAGATATGAAAAAAATACTATTAATTTCAAGGAGGCCCTTTGCCTATACGTGTATGCACACCCATATGTGTGCCTGTGTGTATTAACATGTGTACACGGATTTCCACTTACATGTGGCATTTATGAAAGATAAGTGAGCACCCCTCCCCCCTTTTTCTGGCTTTATCGAGACATGATTGACATGGAACATTGTGTGATATTAAGGAGTACAGTGTGATGGTTATATTTATATACTGCAAAATGATCACCATTAGCTACCACACCTCTTACCTGTCACATCGTTATTTATTCTTTTTTTTTTTTTGTGGTGAGAATATTTAAGATCTACTCTCTTAGCAATCTCCAGGTAAATAGTAGAGGGTTATTAGCTATAATCATCACTAGGGCATCTTCCCCTTTTGCTGGTGTTAGGACATACCCTTCAAAACCAGTTATAGCCTCTCAAAATACCTTTTAATATAATTAACACGAATAATTAATGCTTTAATATAAAATTGAAGCCCTTAAAAATGTACACATCTGGAAAGAGCAAAACAAGTATCTTCCCACATAAGGGATACTGTTTGTACCACTCAATAAAGGCAAAATTATAGTATTTTAATAGAAATGCAAGGATACAAAACAGATACGATGAACAAAATTATTAAATACTTGTTCCTTGGAGATTAATCCTGTGTAGGCTTCCTCATATCTGAGTCTCTGCCTGTAATTACTTGTGTGAAAAAATGATCTGTTTACTTGTTGAGTTGCTGAGAATAAAAAGAGAAGGTGTAGGGTGGGGTGAGTGTCTGAAGTATTAGCAATCTTGTACTGAGGGCCTGCTCTCAGTGTGACCTGGGCCAGCAGCAGCAGCATCTGGAGACTTTTTAGGGAGGAAAAACCTTCACCTCCTCCCTCAGCCTCCCACCCCCCTGCCCCAGATCTATGGAAATCAAAAGACCTGGAGGTGGGGCCCAGCAACTAGTGTCTTAACAAGTCCTCCAGGAGCTTGCAAGGCACGCGCAAGTTGGGGAACAATCACCCTAATCTTAGTGTGGTCAACTAAGGGGAGGATGGCCGCCTGCAGAACAGGAAGCTGAGCTGGTAACAACGGTCAGGCTTCCTTTTCCATCCTCAGTGCTCCACATCTTGGCGCTCGTCAAACCTCTCCCAGTTCATCCTTCTACACCCTTGCGTAACTGCTTAACTCATTCTTGACGTTGTTTAAAAATCACTTTAAAAAAAAATATTCACTTAGACACATTTTCTACCTCTCTAGTGTCAGTTTTGGTCGTGTGTTTTCATAAACATTTATGTCTTTATTGTAGATACCCTTCTGTATTATTCATCACTAATTATTTTTATTTCCTTTTGGTTATATCTAAGATCCTTTATTTGACACAGTAATTACTTGGCTTACATTTTCCCCAGTATTTTATTATGAAAACCTTCAAACATTAAACACTTTTTTTGAAAAATTGTACAGTGAGCTCCAGACACCCACCATCTAGGTTCTACAATTTTTGATCCTTTGTTTGTTTTATCACTAACCTATCTGTCTAAACATCCCATCTTTTTCTTTTTTATTTTGGCTGCCCTGGGTCTTCGTTGCAGCATGAGAGTTTTCCTTTGTGGTTGGAAGGCTTTTTTTTTTCCTCTCTACTTGCTTTATGCAGGCTTCTATAGTTGCGGAGCACAGCCTCTACAGCGTGAGGGCTCAGTAGCTGCTCTGCAGCGTGTGGGATTCAGTTCCCTGCTCAGAGCTTGACTGAGGTCTGGATCCCAGCTGTGGCTGGCAATGAATCTCCAGTGAGCTCTCTCCAAAGCATCTGAGTCATTAGAGTGGTCTGGAATAGGGCTAGAAAGTCAAGGTCCATCATTACGAGCAATTGGCAGTCGGCCGGGATTCTGGAGGTGACCCTGAAGCAGTAATCATTTATAACATCATCAGTCATTGGCACCTTGGCGTGCAAATGTGTATTAGATCAGCATTGGGATTAGAAGGGAAGGGGCAGGTGGAGAAAGGCTGATGGTGTGTAGGAAAGGGGGAGGGACAATTATTTTCTACAGAAAAGCCTTTGAAAGCGGAACTATAGGAAAGTGCATTGTAAGTAAGTAAGCACATGGAGTAGCTCTGGGCAGCTGGAGAAAGGATGTGATGTGTCCCTGCATTCACTCACCAGGCAGACAGAAGCGTAGAGAGAGGGATGAGGACAGCTGGACTTGCTTTAGCTTGTGTCTCATTCATTTTTCTGGCCTCATTTTCTTCTGGCTCAGCTGGTCCAGAAAGAATTGTGTTTATTTTACATTGAGAGGCTGGATCCCTTGGGTTTCTACTTGCTTTGAGCAACAGGAGAACCAAAAAAGAATGAATTCTGAACACTCTGAGAAAACAGATTTGTGGAAATACACCGGAGATGGTGTTCAAGAAGAGTTTATTCAAGCGAAACTGGAACCTTTATAACCCTGCCAAGGCCAGTGGATCCCATGGTGCTTCCCCATGAATGGGCATCCGTGCTCTGAGCCAAGAGGGGCCCATTCTCCCTTTCCAGTCTCCTTAGGAAGGCCCTAGCTCAGTCAGAAGGTAGGTAGCAGGGGAAATTCAAAGAGCTAAACCATGGACCCAACATTGTTGCCACTGCTTAACAGACCTGACGAATGATTGGGAGGAAAGGGAGGTGAAAACCCTGCCCCGGGTGAAGGCTCAGGATATTCTGAGAATTTGGGGGGCTCATCCTTTCACGGTCACATGGATATTTGACAGCTGACCATCCATAGGTCAGAAGTAAGACAAGACTCAGATCAGACAGGTGAAAAGGAAATTTGTCCTACACAATTGCTTTGAGGATTTGACTTTGGAGACTAAAGGAAGAAGGGAGGGAAGCGAAGTCGTAGGTCTGAGTCCTGGGAAGATCACCCTCTTCTAGGAAAAACTGCCCAGAGTTCCATGATGCTAAACTGGCCAAATGATTTCTATCATGTCACCCCAACTCACCACTTAGGGTGGTGTTTGTCCTTATTTGAAAATAGGCACGAAAAAGATAAAGATAAAAAAGGAACAAAAAAAGAGAAAATTTGCACAAATAAAAATGCAGATTCAAAAGACAATCTGAAGAAAATGATAAGATGGGAAATAGACCTATTTGTGTGTGCCTGAACCACACTTGTGGCAGCGTGAAGAATCCCTACACTGGTGTTCCCTGGAACTGTCTTATGAATTTGCACTTTTGTTTGTGCATATATTCAAACAGCTGTTGTTGTTCAGTTCTAACTTGCATCTGACTCTTTGCAACCCCACTGACTGCAGCGGGCCGAGTTTCTCTTTCCTCCACGATCTCCCAGAGTTTGCTCAGATTCATGTCCATTGAGTCGGTGATGCTGTGTAAATATCTCATCCTCTGCTGTCCCCTTCTCCTATTGCCTTCAGTCTTTCCCCACATCAGAATCTTTTACAATGACTTGGCCCTTCACATTACGTGGCCAAATTATTGGAGTTTCAGCTTCAGCAACAGTCCTTCTGATGACTATTAAGGGTTGATTTCCTTTAGGATTGACTGGTTTGGTCTCCTTGCAGTCCATGGAGTGGCTATCACTGAAATACAAAATAACAGAATATCGAAACACATCCCTAGGATGACTTGTCCAGGATGATAGAGTGGGGACATCTGCTCTGAGGGGAGCAGACACTGCCCCTTAACACTCTGAAAGCCGATGACTATTCAACTACCTACACTGTCTCCCCTCCGCATGTTCTATAGAAAACGATGATCGGGTGGGGTGGGGTTTGCCACTCGGCAAAGTCAGGACACAGGTGAATTTTGTCCCCTGTCTTCTATATAGTTTTCCTTTTTTACATTATACTTAATATTTTATTGAAGAATAACATACATATAGAATAAACCCTAACTTTACAACTCCGCAAATTTTCACAAACTGAACTTACCAGTTTAACAAAGTAACCAAACTCAGGCCAAGCAATAGACCACCACTCACCCAGGAGCTGCTCCCCTGAAGCCCATTTTCAGGCACTAGCCCGTCCCTGGGGCAAAGTCACCACTCTTCTGACATTCAGCAGTGTAATTAGATTTGCCAGAACTTTTTCCCTTTATATCAATGAAATCAGAAAGTAAGTACTTTTTCGGTGCCTAGATTCTTTCAGGGTTGTGGTGTGAATTACCTGTGTTGCCTGTAATTACAGATGTCTTCTGATATTACTACTATTTTTAGTTGTATTATTTTGAGAACGCTCCTAGCGGTCGATAGGACTATTAGCTAGTAGCATTCTACTATGTGCTGTGCTGTGCTTAGTCTCGGTCGTGAATGGACCGCAGTCATCCATTCCACTGTTGATGAACCTCTGGGTTGTTTCAGTCTGGGGCTATCACAGTAATGCTGTCTTCATCTTTTCTGTATTTAATTTTTGCTGAACACGTGTAACTTCGTTGGGCGTATTCAATGAAGTGGAATTGCTGGATAATAGAGTGTTCAGGTGCTTAATTTTCATGGACATCACCAAAGTCTTCCAACGTGGTTGACCATTAGCTCTCTCTGTAATGCTTCCTTATCCCTAATTCAGCTCCTACATTTTTGTCTAGTCCTGAACTCGAAGTTTGTCTGCTGCCTCTGACTACCCAGGGTTTGGCTACATAGATGTACATACACCTTGACATTACACAGCATCAAATATTCCAGACATTTTCCTTTGGGGAAAAAAAAAGTCTGAAAACCTACCTCTACTCCTGCAGTTCCTAAGATGTTTGGCTTATTTCCTCTAAGATCAAGTCTGTCTTCAAACGTGGGCTCTTAAAGACTAAGGGCACGTTATATCTATTCCTGCTGTAATTCTGTGCCTGGAGTTCTGGTCATTGTCTTTTGTGACTGACCTGATCACAGGGCCATCAAAGCTAGTGTGTCCTCCTGTGCCCCAGGGCTACTGCCCCTGCCTTACAAGAGCTAGTGTGCATCACCCCGTTTACACTGATTTCATCAACATGCGATGCTTCAGTGTCTCATCTGTTGTTCCTCCTCTCCCAGTGCCTACCCTCTGAAGATTCAGTGCCCACCAAGCAGTGTCAGGAGGCTGAGCGGCTTTTTTGGGAGAGGCAGCATCTTGCAGTCTTAGATTATGGCAGCTTTGATGAGTGGGTCTTCGGGTTCTCACCAAGGGCTCTGACAATGCTGTGCATTTCCTTGACCTAGTCACCTACCTACATAAAAAAGAGTGCTCACAGAGGAAATATTTTAGGAAGGCAGATCTTTTATCATACCTCAACTCCCATCTTTCTCTCTCTCTCTCTCTTTCTTTTTTTTTTTTTGACTATGCTGGGTCTTCTTGGCGGTGCACAGTGGGTGAGGGCTGAGTTGATCCACAGCATGTGGGATCTTAGTTTCCCGACCTCGGATCGAATATATGTCCCCTGCATTGGGAAGCAGATTCTTAACCACTGGACCACCAGGGATGTCCCTTCAACTCCCATCTTGAAGCTGCTTCATTTGTGCTTCAACAACATTTAGCAGGACTCCGAGTTTTCCCACATTTTATTAATTCACTAATTATCTAACCATGCTGGGACTGGTTCCAGAGTAGTTTTGAGGCATGATTGCAATGCTTTTTTGTTTCTTGGGTTTTCTTTGCTGTTAAAAGTGAGTGACCTAAGAGTGCCCGGTTTAGTTTATAGTGCTGTGCTGTGCTTAGTTGCTCAGTCGTGTCCAACTCTTTGAGGCCCCATGGACTGTAGCCCGCCAGGCTCCTCTGTCCATGGGATTCTCCAGGCAAGAACACTCGAGTGGGTTGCCATGCCCTCCTCCAGGGGATCTTTCCAACCTAGGAATCGAACCAGGGTCTCCTGCGTTGCAGGTGGATTCTTTACCAGCTGAGCCATCAGGGAAACCCAGTTTAGTTTACAGTAGTAGATACGGAGGAGCCTGGTAGGCTGCGGTCCATGGGGTCGCTAAGAGTCGGACACGGCTGAGCAACTTCACTTTCACTTTTCACTTTCCTGCATTGGAGAAGGAAATGGCAACCCATTCCAGTGTTCTTGCCTGGAGAATCCCAGGGATGGCGGAGCCTGGTGGGCTGCCGTCTATGGGTCGCACAAGGTCGGACACGACTGAAGTGACTTAGCAGCAGCAGCAGCAGTAGATACTAAACAAATTTAATGTTTATTAATAGTTATATTACTTATACATAATTTATGCTTCCATGTACAATTCAATTCAACAAATATTTATTGATCATTTATTATGTATTAAGTATTGCAAATAGGCCTTCCCAGGTGACGCTAGTGGTAAAGAACCTGACTATCAATGCAGGTTTGGGAAGATCCCCTGGAGGAGAGCATGGCAATCCACTCCAGTATTCTTGCCTGGAGAATCAATCCCATGGACAGAGGAGCCTGGGGGGCTATGGTTCAGAGGATCAAAGAGTTGGACACAACCTAAGCAGACTTAATACACATGCATTGCAAATAAGTTGCAGTTCCAGAGAATGGCATTGAAATACATATAATATCATGTATGAAACGAGTTGCCAGTCCGGGTTCGATGCACAATACTGGATGCTTGGGGCTGGTGCACTGGGACGACCCAGAGGGACGGTATGGGGAGGGAGGAGGGAGGAGGGTTCAGGATGGGGAACACATGTATACCTGTGATGGATTCATTTCGATATTTGGCAAAACCAATACAATATTGTAAAGTTTAAAAAAACAAAAAACAAACAAACAAAAAAATAGTCCTCAGGGAAATGATTATCCTTGAGGAATTAGGAACCATCAAGGATTAGAGATACCAAGGGAACATTTCATGCAAAGATGGGCTCAATAAAGGATAGAAATGGTATGGACCTAACAGAAGCAGAAGATATTAAGAAGAGATGGCAAGAATACACAGAAGAACTGTACAAAAAAGATCTTCACGACCCATATAATCATGATGGTGTGATCACTCACCTAGAGCCAGATATCCTGGAATGTGAAGTCAAGTGGGCCTTAAGAAGCATTAGTATGAACAAAGCTAGTGGAGGTGATGGAATTCCAGTTAAGCTCTTTCAAATCCTGAAAGATGATGCTGTGAAAGTGCTGCACTCAATATGCCAGCAAATTTGGAAAACTCAGCAGTGGCCACAGGACTGGAAAAGGTCAGTTTTCATTCTAATTCCAAAGAAAGACAATGCCAAAGAATGCTCAAACTACCACACAATTGCACTCATCTCACACACTAGTAAAGTAATGCTCAAAATTCTCCAAGCCAGGCTTCAGCAATACGTGAACCGTGAACTTCCAGATGTTCAAGCTGGTTTTAGAAAAGGCATAGGACCAGAGACCAAATTGCAAACATCTGCTGAATCATGGAAAAAGCAAAAGAGTTCCAGAAAAAATCTATTTCTGCTTTATTGACTATGCCAAAGCCTTTGACTGTGTGGATCACAATAAACTGGAAAATTCTGAAAGAGATGGGAAAACCAGACCACCTGACCTGCCTCTTCAGAAATTTGTATGCAGGTCAGGAAGCAACAGTTAGAACTGGACATGGAACAACAGACTGGTTCCAAATAGGAAAAGGAGTATGTCAAGGCTGTATATTGTCACCCTGCTTATTTAGCTTATATGCAGAGTACATAATTAGAAACGCTGGACTGGAAGAAACACAAGCTGGAATCAAGATTGCCAGAAGAAATATCAATAACCTCAGATATGCAGATGACACCACCCTTATGGCAGAAAGTGAAGAGGAACTAAAAAGCCTCTTGATGAAAGTGAAAGTGGAGAGTGAAAAAGTTGGCTTAAAACTCAACATTCAGAAAACAAAGATCATGGCATCCAGTCCCATCACTTCATGGGAAATAGATGGGGAAATGGAAACAGTGTCAGAGTTTATTTTTTTGGGCTCCAAAATCACTGCAGATGGTGACTGCAGCCATGAAATTAAAAGATGCTTACTCCTTGGAAGAAAAGTTATGACCAACCTAGATAGCATATTGAAAAGCAGAGACATTACTTTGCCAATAAAGGTCCATCTAGTCAAGGCTATGGTTTTTCCAGTGGTCACGTATAGATGTGAAAGTTGGACTGTGAAGAAAGCTGAGCACCGAAGAATTGATGCTTTTGAACTGTGGTGTTGGAGAAGACTCTTGAGAGTCCCTGGGACTGCAAGGAGATCCAACCAGTCCATTCTGAAGGAGATCAGCCCTGGGATTTCTTTGGAAGGAATGATGCTAAAGCTGAAACTCCAGTACTTTGGCCACCTCATGTGAAGAGTTGACTCATTGGAAAAGACTCTGATGCTGGGAGGGATTGGGGGCAGGAGGAGAAGGGGACGACAGAGGATGAGATGGCTGGATGGCATCACTGACTCGATGGACGTGAGTCTGAGTGAACTCCAGGAGTTGGTGATGGACAGGGAGGCCTGGCGTGCTGTGATTCATGGGGTCAGAAAGAGTCGGACACGACTGAGTGACTGAACTGAACTGAAGGATTTTACCAACAATGTTCTACGTTCGACTTGCCCAGAAATTGACCTTGAGACAAAATACGAGGGCTAGTTTTTTGCGTGGAATCGTAGATGTTGTTGGTATCTGCCCATACCCATTACCTTGTATTTATCTGGGTAAACAGCCAACAGCTGAATAGTGGAGGATGAGGGTGGGGAGGTTGCAAAGGTCAGTCCCCTGTAACTCCAGGGTGTTACAAAGTCTTGGTCTCCAGAGTGTCCCACAGAATCCAGCTGAGGTCAGACTCTTCCTAAAACCATGCCCTTGCTCCCCCCTCCCCACCTCCATCCTGCTTCCCAGCATTCATTCAGGTTTCTGTTCAGAGCATTCCCTCAATAAAACTCTTGGGTAAGAACCCCTTGATCTATTTCTAGGGAATCTGAAAGTGGGAGGGAGTCTCAGGAAGCACGGGTGGGAGAAAAGTGAAGTGATTCCAAGAAGGAGGCCAGAACCTTCTACAATATCAATAGGTGACCATGTGGGCAACTGGGGTTCAACTTCTCTGGGGTAGAGTCACTACATTTAGCAAATAAAAACACTCCATGAAATTTGAATGCCTGATAAACAACAAATACTTTTTTTGATTCAAGAATGTCCCATGCAATATTTAGGATAGACCTAACTGAAAAATTTTTCATTGCTTAACTGAAATTCACATTTAACCAGACATCCTGTATCTTGTCTTGCAACCATTGTCTGCAGGTCCCTAGGTGAGAAGATGATCTGGAGCATACCTTGTCCTATTCAAGGGGTGAGGGACCTAGGGGTATTTATCCTCCAATCATATCCATCACTGACAAAGTGACACTCCTGATAGCATTAACTCTTTGGTGTTTCTGACTCAGTCTAGACACAGGCTGGGAGAAAGCCATCAAATCGTGAGAAGCAAACTTACAGAAGAATGCTTGAAACAAGTGCTGGGATGGGGGGTGCGAGAGGATGTGAGCAGGACACGCACAGTGTCTGCTGCACACCGCAGCTGAAGTGAGAGGTTTTCTGAACTCCCACAAGGAAAGCTGGATGAAAAGGCAGTTTGTCTTTCCTCATTTCTCTGGATGAGTTCACATTATAACCACAGGATGCAAAAGAGAGAGTCAGCCTGAAAGGAATTAACTATTACACTGAATTATGGCAGGTTGAAGCGTGTGCGTTTGTGCGTGTATGTGACAGGGAGAGAGGAAAGGCAGTGTTTACTAGTCCAGAAATGGCATAAGAAAATGAAGATTTTCTGACCTGTCGTTTTCAGCAAAATAATGGTGCAATTATAGGAAGTGTCTGGGTAGTTCTAAAATTCTTTCTGCAACTAGGGACCAAGTTCTCTTTCCATCTTTAGTTAGAATAATGAAGCCAAATGACTGTCTTTCCATCAGCAAGGCCAATTAGATTTTCAAAATTCTCTTTACACCAATAAGTGTCAATACTATGGGTATGTATTTTTATCAGCAGTTCATTGAGTTTCCATATGCCATCTGCTCTAACACATGGGGCTTGTATATTTTCTCTTGTTTTTACAGTTCTTTGGGAATTGTTTAATCTCTAATCAAAACCAGAGAAAATGAGCTAGACATAATTTTAGTGTTATTTCTTCATTCACTGGGTAAATGTGTGTGTTCTTCTGGTCTGAAGGGCCATGGCCTCACTCGGGAAGAGTACAACTCATTTAGACAGTGGTAAAAAGGCGTTCCTTCCTTTCTGGGTTTTCCTGCTCAAATTCCAGTTTTAAATTATTGGGAATATATGTAATTTGGTCTTGTGACATGTGATATATTCAATTGCTCTAGGGAAAAGGCATAAAATATTAATGAAGTGAAGTGTCTTTTAGTAGGATGGCAGAGGTTAGAAGTTGAATCCCATTGTTTCTAAATAACATTAATGACTTTCAGATTCCCCCCCCCCTTTTTTTGTCCTTAAAAGGACAAGGTGAGATTCTATTAGATTAATTTTGAAAGGCAGGGTATGGACCATAGCCCATTCAAACCGATCTGTGAGCCAGCTAGATTGCTACCTCACTTGTACCATTTCAGTCTCGAGAGGAAATATAAACAAACAGTAGCAAAGGCCATCATGTACAATTGTACAGGTTGTCTACAAAGACACCCAGTCAAGCAGATGAACTGAAATCAAGCCATGTACCCTGGGGCAGGGCTATTTATTTCTTAGAAGAAGGGATACTTTTCTTTAATAAACACAGAGGTGGGCAGATGGACGAATGCAAATCTTAGCCATAGCCTTCAAATAGCATGAATTCTTCTGATTTTGCAAACAAGTTATTTAGGCTTTCCTGGTGGGTTTTTCATTATTATAAGTTCCACTACTGTGCTTCACTTCATGGCAGTTTATATACAATATCTAGGATCTCTGTGCCTTGTTGCAGGGTCCTTCTCCTCTGTGCCTCCAGAAAAATTCAGAGCAGCCTAGTTGTCCCACAGTGCAGGGGAAATTGGTGCCTGATCTCTGAGGGAGGTAGGTAACCCATCCCGGACTGCCTGTCTGCAGATTGCTTCTTTTTTTAAAAAAATAAAATAAAATTTATTTTTGATTGTGCTGGGTCTTTGTTGCTGCGCGTGGGCTTTCTCTAGTTGGGGCAAGCGGGGCTGCTCTCTAGTTCCAGTGTGCAGGCTTCTCATGGCGGGGGCTTCTCTTGTTGCTGAGCACAGGCTCTAGGCACACGGACTCCACAGATGCAGGTCAAGGGCTCTAGAGCTCAGGCTCAGTAGTTGTGACGCACAGGCTTAGCTGCTCTCCAGCATGTGGAATCTTTCTGGACCAGGTACTGAACCCATGTCCCCTGCGTTGGCAGGCAGATTCTTTACCACTGAGCCACCTAGGAAGCCCTGAGTTTGGTAGGACTTCATCCTCACAGATACATTGGAACAAGGAATTTTCCAGGCCATTTAGAACTGTCCATCACCACGGATTTCTTGACCCCTCAGAGCTAACATAACAGCCTTTGCAGCACAGTCCTTCTGGGGGATGATTTTGTGGAGACATGCTGGGATTGACTGGGGGAGACGATCCTAATCACCATTTTGGTGAGTACTATAATATAGAGTGTCCAGGAGGCTAGTGCCAACTTAAGCTTTAATTATTAATACACGGGAAGTGTAAATGCTGTAAACCTACAACAAATAGCATCTGAAAGATCCGTTATTAAAGTTTTGCAGTAGTGATATGTTCCTATTAAATTCAACATCCCCACCTTCCTGTACTAGGTATCACTCCAGTCAGTTTCGAATGTTGTAAACTTTCGTCAGCAGCTGCTCAGTCATCCAGTAACTGAGGCTTCACTTCATCCATAGGAGTTTTAATTAATTAATTAATTTTGGCTGCACTGGGTCTTAGTTGCAGCTCTTGGGCTCTTCATCGCAGCATACGCAAAGGATCAAGTTCCCTAGCCACGGCCCGAACCCAGGCCCCCCGCATTGAGAGCTTGGAGTCTTACCCACTGGACCACAAGGGAAGTCCCCATCTGAGAGTCTTGACGTGACTCCCACAAGAAACAGCCTAATGCGACTGCATGAGGCGATGACGCTGCCAAGCCAGAGGCCCCTCCTGCACATCCACCTGAGAAAGCATCACCCGGTGATGGTGGCACAGGAAAAACTACATATAAAATGGATTATTTAAAATGTGTGAAAGTAAACAAGTGTCAAGTAAATGTAAGCAGTCAGACTTCTGAAGGATGGGTTTTGTAAGTTGTAATGTTGATACTTCTGAAGTTGTTAAAGCTTAAAACTGCAAGAGGAGTTTTGCACCACCCTGCGAGATCCTTTAGGAATGACATAGAACTTCCATAGATAATTGCGTCTCATCTGCACAGCACATCAGAAGGGCAGCTTTTTGTCCCCACTTTACAATCCAGTAAACTGGATTTTTAGACCCATAATGTCAACATGGCTAGTGGCCACTAGCCCTGTGTGGCTACTGAGCATCAGGTATGTGGTAAGTTGGAATTGAGATCGGCTATAAACTTAAAATCAGAGAAGGTGCTGGCACCCCACTCCAGTACTTTTGCCTGGAAACTCCCATGGACAGAAGAGCCTGGTAGGCTGCAGTCCATGGGGTCACTAAGAGTTGGACACGACTGTGCGACTTCCCTTTCACTTTCCACTTTCATGCATTGGAGAAGGAAATGGCAACCCACTCCAGTGTTCTTGCCTGGAGAATCCCAGGGACGGAGGAGCCTGATGGGCTGCCGTCTATGGGGTCGCACAGAGTCGGACACGACTGAAGTGACTTAGCAGCAGCATAAACCTAAAATATATCCAAGATTTTGAAGACTTGGTAAGAAAAAAATAATATAAAGTATCTCATTAATAATTTTTAAAAAATATTGATCACATATTGAAATAAAAAGAGCTTGGAATTGGGTTAGATAAAACATTTAAAAATTAATTCCATTTGTTTCTTTATAGTTTTCAATGTAGCTACTAGAAAATTAAAAACTACATCTGTGGCTCACATTATTTCTCTTGGACAGTGCTGTTCCAGACCAATGCATCAACGCTGAACAAAAACCAGTATGAATCTACTCTATGTCCTGCTCTGAAGTAAGAAATTAACTGGATTGATGTGTTGTCCTTTCAGGGAGATTTGAAACTTCTAGATTTTTAAAGACTACAAAGTTTAACCAAAGGAGTGTATTTCTGATAATAGAAATTGGGGGTCTTTTGGGTGTGCAGTAACTTATTCCACTGAAGGACAAAGCCAGCCAGAATCACGGTTGGGAGGACATCAGAAAGATCACCTCGCATCTAAGCTCTCTGGACCAGCAGCCACCAGAAGCTTCCATTCCTTGGCTGGTCTGGAAAGTCAAAGCCATCAGTGGTGACCAGTAACGTCAGACAAGAAACTGTCGCCAGCCTCCTTTGTTGGGGTAGGAGAGGAGAGAGGGCTAGTTTGTAAGCTCGTTTCCTCAGCTCAGTCATGCTTCTTTGACTGTATATTCGAAAAGCTCACAGACACCGAGAGATCCCACATAGGATCCTACCTGAGTGGAGAGATTTTGTTTCATCTAAGAACACTGTTTAAATATGCCCTGTGCTAATATCCAGAGAAGATGAAAACTCCAGTTGGAAGAGATATCAATATATGCACCCTTGTGTTCTCAGCAGCACTATTTACAATAGCCAAGACCTGTAAACAACCTAAATATCCATCGACAGAGGAATGGATAAAGAAGACATGGTACATACAAAGAATAAAATATTACCCAGCCATAAATAAAAATGAAATAATGCAATTTGCAGCAACATGTAATTTGCAGCTGGTGCTGCTGCTGCTAAATCGCTTCTGTCGTGTCCAACTCTGTGCAATCCCATAGATGCAGCCCACCAGGCCCCACCGTCCCTGGGATTCTCCAGGCAAGAACACTGGAGTGGGTTGCCATTTCCTTCTCCAATGCAAGAAAGTGAAAAGTGAAAGTGAAGTCGCTCAATCGTGTCCAACTCTTAACGACCCCATGGACTGCAGCCTGCAGCTCTTCAGTCCAACATGGATGGAATAGAGATTATCATACCAAGTGAAGTCAGCTAGAGAAAGCCAAATACCATATGATATTACTTATATGTGGAATTTAAAAAATGATACAAATGAACTTATTTACAGAGCAGAATCAGACTCATAGACATAGAAACAAGTTTATGGTTACTGAAGTGGAAGGTGGGGGTAAATTAGGAGATAACAGATACACACTCGCTCAGCTGTGTCTCTTTGTGACTCCATGGACTGTAGCCTGCCAGGCTACTCTAGTGAGAAGCTATTCCCTCATCCAGGGGATGTTCCCAACCCAAGGATAGAACCCAGATCTCCTGAATTGCAAGCAGATTCTTTACCATACACACTGCTATTGTATATGGAAAATAGAGAAACAACAGGGATCTGCTGTATAACACAGGTAACTATATTCATTATCTTGTAATGACCGATAATAGAAAAGAGTCTGAAAAAAATATATATATATATATTCAGCCATACTTATATATATGGCTGAATCACTTTGCTATACACCTGAAACTATCCCAACACTGTCAACCTACTATATTTCAATTAAAAAAAAATTACATAAATAAGTAAATATGCCCTGTGCCTTGCTCTTCTTCCTCAGCAACTATCTGAAGGATCTGGACAACCAAGGAGATACGTATGTTAGCCTTGAGCCTCCACTTCCTCATCAGTAAAGTAGAAAATAACATCATCTGCCTCACAGGATTATTGTGTGATTTAACTAAGACAACAGTTATGAAAGCAGCTGCCTTTAGGTTTATCAGTTAACCTTTGCTGTGTAACAAATGACTCCAAAGCTTAGTAACTTAAGCAAAAAAATTTTTCTCAAAATTCCATCATTAACCTCATTGTATTCCTGCCCTGAGCTGGTCTCACTTGGGCAGCTGCATTCAGTTTCAGGGTTGGCTGGACCATTCTCTCTCTCTCTCTCTCTCTCTCTCTCCATGTGGCCCTTCCTGCTCCAGTGGGTTAGGTTGGGCTTCCTTACGTGGTTGGGGGCAGCTTTCCCAGAGGGAAAGCCCCAGTACACAAGCTCTTATCAAGTCTTTCTTCCAGTCACATTTGCTGATGTCCATTGGTGAAGGCAAGTCACACAGCCAACTCTAGACTATGACTGATGTCAACACCAGGAAGCAGGTCATTGGGGCCATTGATTAAACAATTTAACAATACCAGGCGACCGTTTATTGAGTCCTTACTATGTACCAGACACGGGGTTAAACATTTCAGATACCTATATCATCTAACTTGTTGGCAACCTGGGGAGTTGGGGGCCTTTGGCTACATTTTACAAATACAAAACTGTGGCTAAGTGAGACTGAGCAACAAGCCCAGGAATCCACCAATAGGGAGTCAATAAGCCATATGTTGTCCTAATCCCTCTAAAGTTTGTGTTCTGAAACCACTGATTACCTCTCTCACTGCATGTTAGGACAAGGAAGGGAAAAGGAAAGGGAAAGATTCTACTCTCTGCAGTGCCTTAAATTACTCTCAAGGACAACCTCTGGCCAGTGTATTAGAGGGACAAAGCAAAGGGACTGCTTGGTGGTCCAGTTGTTAAGAATCCACCTTGTAATGCAGGCGACATGAGTTCGATCCCTCGTGGAGAAACTAAGATCCCACATGCCGAGGAGAAACTAGGCCCGCGTGCCACAACTGCTGAAGCCCATGCTTTGGAGACCCAACACTGCTGCTACTGAGCCACAGCTAGAGAGTCTGTGCAATGCAGCGGAGGATCTTGCACAATGCAATGAAGATCCCTTGTGCCACAGCTAAGACCCAATGCAGCCAAATGGGTAAATATTTTAAAAAATAAATAAATATAAGAAGGAAACAAAGCAGAGCGCTAAAGGAACTAGGCAGCCAGCCTGGAGCATTTTCATATGCCTCGCCATTTAAAGGTACATCCCTTAGCGTGAGAAACGGAGGGACAGCAGACAGATGAGTTTGGGGCGACCACTATTACAAGCGTCACTCCAGCCCTGAAGTTGTTGGAGGCTGATAAGAACTATGAAACCCATTGAGATTTTAGTACTATTTGATTTCCCCCTTTGCCCAATTGCACATTTATTTTTAAACCTCACACATGAGGAAGCAAAGATATTAGACAAATTACATATTCCAACCAGCAGATAAAGTCAACAAAAGCCATCACAGACAAGCTCCAGCAGAATGGGCCTGCCGTTATCTTCCTTAGAAAATGGGATTTGACTTGAAAAGTGAGCGTCTCCATAGAGAAGTAAAAATCGTCTCCTTAGATAAAAATCTCATTAATAATTCTTTTCTCAAACAAGAGGAGAGGAAGAAAAGATTTGTTGAGCTGGAGCCCACAGAAGCAGATAGCAGTGGTCCCCCGCTGCAGCCCGCAGGAGCTGGAGGAAGGCACTAAAGGTTACATGAATGAAGATCGTTAATATTCACGGCAGCATCTGGTGCTATGTTGCCAGGAGACAGTAATGAGGAAGGAGCAGCTTCCAGGTCTAATGGCACCGCGGCTGCCACATCAATCCCGATGTCCCCAGAAATGAGATCTCTATCATTTGCAAACAGGGAAGTGCTGGTGGCTCGGCTGTCATTCTGGAAGGTCACTAAAAGATATGCAGATGAGCTGCTCATATTTCTCGGGCTGACACCCACCAGGCT
Source organism: Bos indicus (assembly GCF_029378745.1). Classification (NCBI taxonomy): domain Eukaryota; kingdom Metazoa; phylum Chordata; class Mammalia; order Artiodactyla; family Bovidae; genus Bos; species Bos indicus. Next base: position 10,334,182 of record NC_091772.1, on the reverse strand, counting down.
CCCCGCACGGCTTCTCCTCTTCAGAGACACTGTCTGACACAGCAGCTCTACACACATAGAGGGAACTGGGGATCTGCTCTCGGTCTTCAGCACACGGTGAAATTCTGACTTCTTGGTTTTCCATCCAAATATCTGCTACATGCACTTTTGGGGAGGCATTTAGCCTTGTCAGACTTGTACTCTCATAACTCCAGTGAAGGGATTAGCTTGCCCAGCTGTGAACGTCCTAAAGATCAACAAGCTAAACACGTAGTCAGAACCCCTTGGCCCTATGTCGCGTTCGGTCTCTCCCAGGAGCAGACCCTGAGACAAAGATTTGCCTTAAACAAAATGTTTGTTTCTCTCTGTGGTTAATGAGATTCTAAATGGAAGAGATGTTTCTAGATCTTTTCTGTCTTTACTTCTTGCCTATCAGGACTGAAGCTTTCCATTATATATGTTTAGAGACCAGGTAGGTATAGAGCGCCTGTTACATTTCTATCCCCATTTCCCACTTTTCTTAGCACTTTTATGTTAACTTCTCTGCAACTTCATGGATCAAAAACTATCTCTGACTTGCTCTATGTGCATGAGCACACAACGGTGAACGAAACTACACAAAATTTACACGCTTGTGGAATTACAGACTATGAATGAATATGCACATAAATTCATGCAGTCAACCAGTAGTTTTTTAATCAATTGATATTTTGTTTTATTGAAGCAGAATTGACTTACAAATTGTGTTAATTTCCTTTGTACAGCAAAGTGATTCAGTTATATATATATATACACACACACACATATATATATACTCTTTATTTTTAATATTCTTTTCCATTATGATTTATCATAGGATATTGACTATAGTGTCCTGTGCTATACAATAAGACTTTTTGTTTATCCATCCTATATATAAGAGCTTACATTTGCTGAGCCCAACCTCCCACTCAGTCCTTCTCCCAACCCTCTCCTCCGTGACCACCACCGGTCTGTTCTTTATATCCATGATTCTACTGCCGTTTTGGACATAGCTTCATTTGTCATATTTTAGATTCCACATATAAGTGATGTCATTTGGTATTTGTCTTTCTCTTTCTGACTTACTTCACTTAGTATGACGATCTCTAGTTGCAACAAATAGTTATTGATCACCTATACTGGGTCAGGGATCCTTCTAGGCACTGAGGACTCAGCTTGGAATGAGACAGAAAATTGTGCCTTCTTGAAGATTACAACTCAGTAGGGGACAATGAAGCTTAGGAATAGAAATGCATCATCGGTGGAAATAAATGCAATGAACTAAAATAAAAGAAGAGCAATTGATTGGGGAATGGTTATAGGATTTTCTCCTGTTATCAGGGAAGCCCTCTTGGAGGAAGTGACATTGAGCAGAGACGTGATAACATCATCTGATCACTGATGCATTGAGTCAGCTGATGCTGGCTCTTGAGAAGAGGAGGCACATCTCTTCCCAACTTCACCTTCAATGACCTTTCACAGGCAGCTTAAAACCAGCCATAGTGGGAAGATTTGCACGCCAGAAATCAGCAAATGCTGTGAATGAAGAATTTTTTTTTCAGATAGTCAGTCATTAACTTGTTTTTTTGTTTTTTTTGTTTTTTTTGGCTACACCATGAGGTATGTTTGAGTCTTAGCTCCCCAACCATGGATTGAACCCACACTCCCTGCATTGGAAGTTCAGAGTCTTAACTACTGGGCCACAAGGGGAGTCCCAGTCATTAAGTATTTGTCAGAACTCAATTACATACAAATATCCAGGGAAAGTGTCTTCCTGGAAGAAAGAGCATCCAGTACGAAGGCCCTGGACTGGGAGAGTCCTTTGTATGTTGAGACATATCAAGAAGGCCAGCAGACCAGCATGTCTAGAGCAATGGTTCTCATCATCTGGGAAATTTTTAGAATTACAAATTATTGGGCTCTATCTCAGACCTACTGGATCAGAAACTCTGGGGCCAGGGCCTGGAAATCTGTTTTTAAAAAGTGTTTCTGCCACACAGAACATTTAACAACCGCTGATCCAGAATGAGCACAATTATCAGGTAGGAAGGTGGCTTGGGTGAAGGAAGTTTGGAGACAAGGGTTGGGATTCAAATGGCAGAGTCAGAGAGGATGAGTAATGATGCCAGGGGGATAAAATCTGAAGTTAAAGCTGATGTAACTTGTTGACTACATTAGAATTCTTGAATTTGTAAATTGAGAGTCCTTGTACTCAAAGAGACTTATATGAAAAAGAGTTTGTTGCCTCAAGTAACAGAAAAGTCAGATGGCAGGCATGATTGGATTCATGAACTCAAATAACATCATCCTGGCTCATCTCTCCCTTTCTCCATGGCCCATTTCCACTCTCCTCTATGTTGACATAATTCTCAGGTTGGCCATCATGTCTTTAAGCTTGCATCCTTTCTACAGTTAGCAATACCATAGGGAAGATGGTTTCTCTTTTCCAAGTGGTTCCAAGAGGAGTCTCAGAATTTAGTAATTAGGCTCACCTTAGGTCCTGTTCCCTTTGCTGGACAAACTTTGAAGGAAATAAAAATTTGTCACCCTCTTTGGTATATGCCTCTTTGGTATAAAAATTATTTTTACCTGAAAGCAATTGCTGCTGCTGCTGCTGCTGCTGCTAAGTCGCTTCAGTTGTGTCCGACTCTGTGCGATCCCATAGACGGCAGCCCACCAGGCTTCCCTGTCCCTGGGATTCTCCAGGCAAGAACACTGGAGTGGGTTGCCATTTCCTTCTCCAATGCATGAAAGTGAAAAGTGAAAGTGAAGTCGCTCAGTCGTGTCCAACTCTAGCAACTCCATGGACGGCAGCCTACCAGGCTCCTCCATCCATGGGATTTTCTAGGCAAAAGTACTGGAGTGGGGTGCCATTGCCTTCTTCATGAAAGCAATTAAGAAGTAGTAAATGCAGAAAAATCTCCCCCTTTCTGCCTAAAAGCAGGAAATCAATTCTCCTTTTACTGGAGACAGACTTATCAACCCTGCAATGGTACCAGTGGAATCTGCAAGCAGATGTTAAACTTACCTAGTTGTTTCTTCAGCATTTATTAGCCACAGCCCAAACCCCTGTATCTAACCAATTCTTCACGGATGTATTATTTCTTTGTCTAAAGGGTTTAAAATCTACCCATTCTGGTTACTTCTTCAGCTCTTCATTCTCTTTGGAAGGCTCTAATGCACATATAAAATTTTTATAAAATGAGTATGTTTTTCTCTTGTTAATTTTTGTTGGCTTAATTTTCAGACCCAGCCAGCCACCCTAACAGGACTGAAGAAAGCTTTTTCTTTCCCTACAACTTCTTGGGCAACCCATAGAATACACTGATTGGCCAGTACTGGATCATGTGACCACCATTAAGGAAGTGAGGGTCATCTTCAAGTAAACTCAAGGCCAAGAGGAGGAGCAGTTTCCTAAAAGAAAAGATAATTTACCTGGAAGGGGATGAATGATGAAAGATCAAATTAACCAACATCCAGATGGTAAAGTAGGTAAGACAAATATTTTAGTATTTGTGGGCAAGTCAAGGTAGGGGCTTCCCTGGTGGCTCAGATAGAAACGAATCTGCTTGCAATGCGGGAGACCCAGGCTCGATCCTTGGGTTGGGAAGATCCCCTGGAAAATGGCAGGGGATGGCAACCCACTCCAGTATTCTTTCCTAGAGAATTCCATGGACAGAGGAGCCTGGCGAGCTACAGTCCATGGGGTTGCAAAGAGTTGGACACAACTGACCTACTAACACATACACACAAGATGACTGACTTAGACTGCTAATGACGAATAAATGTCTAACCACTCTCAGAATTCTTTCCAGTTCACTTTCTTATTCAGTCAGTCTTGGAGATCTCTTTTTAGATGGTTCTATGTCAACTCTCATAAAGAAAGTGTTTAGAAACCAGAGTTGAGAAATAAGATTACTTACATTTTCTTTACTTGCCAAAGTGTTTAGTGCAGACACCAAACTAATATAAAATTTTAAAAGTCTTGAAATTTGGAAATCTTAACCTTTCCTTCCTTCACAAAGCCCTGAAAGTAAAACTCTGGTTCACTCTCCCTACCCTCCATCTGTTATCCTGACACTCAGTTACCACTAAAGGGAAATGGGGGAGCCAAATTGATGCCCTCCAGGAGGCCAAAGCTCTGCAGAGCTCCCCACAGCCCAGTGAAGTCATCAATCTTCGAGTCTGCACAGCCCACATTGGAAACAGGGGACTAAGAGTCTGAAGCTGGGGCAGCAGGACTACAAAGAGGATGTGGCTGGACGGGATTAGGAAAGCTCCCCACCAGGAGCTAACTCAATTTTGATACATGTCAGCTTGCAGAGCCCTACCCCACGGTGCAGTGATGACCACGAAACAGAGAAAGAGAGAGGAGCAAGCTAGGTTCATGGGTTGGCAGGCTGGCTGCCCTAGCAGGACCTCCCAAGGGGTCTGCCCTTGACGTGGACAATGTAGGCTTGTGGTCCAATCCTCATCTGTGAACGTACAGGGTTGACTTATTTATTTTTCGCTTCTAATCACAAACCCAACCCATCAAAGATTTAGAATGTGTGCCAGAATGAAGAAGTTTATTGATTTGCAGTAAAGATGACTTTGCAGTATTCAGTGTTCAAATTCTCCATCCAAGATAGCTCTTTCCCAGGATCAAGGTAGTTGGAAAGCTAATCAGTCACTAGAAGGCTGCTCACAGGTCTTATGAGAAGGCAGAGCATCAGAGCAGAGGGATGTGGGAGCTCTTGTACGATCCTTTATCCTGCACATGGTAGAGTCTAGCAGATTCACTCTGCCACAGAAGGGCAAAACTGGGGCCAGATAAGGTAGGCACTCTCTGTACTTCATATGGGTGGAAGCTGGGTGAATTTCAACTGTCTCATTTTCAGTTGTATTCTTTTCAGCCACAAACATCCCCTGGGCATGGACTTGCTACATACAGTCTCCAAGAATGTAGTTTATCTCAAATTAATTAACTGTTCAATGATGCCTTCTTGGTGAGATTCTAGGTGACACCTTTGAGCCCTTTCAGTAATGCAGGAAACATCTCAGCTTCATCATCCAAGAGCATTGTTCTGAAAGTCCAGTGACCTTTACTGGATTTGTCCCCGAATTCTATAGTAAACTTTGAGTCATGAAAGTTCCTGGGTGTTGGATTCCAGACCTAGGTGTTGGTTCTTTATCTAACTCCTTCTCTCCCCTCTCTTTCTTCCTTGAAGCGAGGTAACTAAATCTATTCCTGTGTATACCCTCCTCTGATGACACTGTCTCTGGCTCCAATGGGGATGGAAGGAGGGGAATCTCCTTGATGGTGATTTAAGTAATCCTGGCTAATAAAATGTGTAATTTAGGTAATCCTGACTAATAACATATAAGATTTATGTAATCCAGGCTAATAAAATGTGAGGTCTAAGAGAAGTCATTTGGGAAGGATTCCTACTAACCTCAGAGCAAATAGCTTCATTTCTTTCCACTGAACAGTTAACTGCAAGTAAGATCTGGCATTGGGAGCCATTTGGAAACCATGAAGGAGTTAACCTGAAGATCTGAAAGAAAGTCGACCTTGGTGCCACTCTCTGGCAATAGTCCTTATGAGAGGTAAGATTCCCCTCATTGCTCAAGCCGTTTTAAGTTGAGACTTTTGTTTCTTGTAGCTTGCAGCTCCCTCACAGGTTCATTTGGTTAATGGGTCTAGACCTACAACCAGTTGCTCTGTGTGTCTAGATCACTGAAGAGAGATCAGTTAACTTCTCTAGACTCCCATTGCTTCATTTATGAAGTTGGCAAATTGAAGGAAAGTCTTTCTTCCTTCTCTTTTAACCTTGGCATTTGGAGTTTCTGATTTTTCTTCTGAAAACGAAGAAACCCCTGATTCATCTCTGCTGTTTGTTTTCTGGATTCTCAAGGCAGACAAGCTCTCTGCTCTGCTCCTTTATTCTGAGGTCTGAATTAGATGTTTGATATGTCAGGATGACCTCCTATATGATTTTTTTCTTGGATCATCTTAGAACCTGAAGGGGATCAGAATATGCCACCCCCAAATATGCCACTTTGGTATAAGGATTATTTTGAGCTGAAGGCAACTGATTCAGGAATGGTTCTCTGCTCTATCCATATCTCCTAAACTAGACATTAATTTTTCTTTGGGGAAGGTGTCCCTCTATACCAGGACAGAGAGACTGTCTCTCATCTCTGGAGAAGGATGGGGAGTGGTCACACTGAGATGAATTTGCTTAAACAGACTTTACTAAAATAACCCTTCTCTTCCAATAGATTTCCCTATATATTTCCTAGCCATTTCCCCGCAATATATCACCCCTAAGAGCCCAAAGTGAAAGTGAAAGTCACTCAGTCGTGTCTGACTCTTTGCCACCCCATGGACTATACAGTCCATGGAATTCTCCAGGCCAGAATACTGGAGTGGGTAGCCTTTCCCTTCTCCAAGGGATCTTCCCAACCCAAGGATTGAATCCAGGTCTCCCTCATCAGGTGGATTCTTTACTAGCTGAGTCACAAAGGAAGCCCAAGAATACTGGAGTGGGTAGTCTATCCCTTCTCCAGCAAATCTTCCTGGCTCAGGAATCGAACCAGGGTCTCCTGTATATTGCAGGTGGATTCTTTACCAACTGAGCTGTCAGGGAAGCCCAAACCCTCTTTCTTTTTTCTAGTTGCTCCTCCACAATTTATTACCCATTTGTCTAAATGGTATATAAGCAGCCCCACCACCACTTCTGCTTAAATTCAAACTGCTTCTTTGAATTTTTACTTCTTTTTTGAGAATCTTTCATGCGTGTAAAAAATATTAACATCAGTTTTAAAATTGTATATTTTCTTTGTTAATGTCTTTTGTCAGCTTAATTAACAGGATTCGGGAACAAAACATTAGAGGGTAGAGAGAAGTTTTTCTTTCAGACAAATTCCAACAGTTCCTAAGTTTTCTCACAAATAAAATTAGGACCTAACGACTCTAAGACACCTTCCAATCTAAACATTCCATAGATTTAAAAAATCATGGTAGGATTCATTTTCAGTGATAACCTCTATTAAAATGTGGTTATGGAGTAATATATTTATGTTTTCAAACATTCCAACTCTTACTCCACTTCTCCCAGCTCAGCTTCACGTGAAGATACAAGATCCCCTCAGCCTTTAACCTTTCACCCAATTGTTCCAGCCACAGAAATACACTCTCTCTAGGAAGGTGAAGCCAGCCTGGAATATTCCAGTTAGTTCACGACGTAGCTGATGCGGACTGGAAGAAAGGATGTTAAAGGTGGCAAGTGTGTCTACCCAGGAATCAGTCGAGGAGGGAGTGTTTTGGAAAGGTACTGTAATTCACAGCCATTGTGACAAACACTGGAGCTAGACCAATGCCCTCAACACACACACACACACACGCCTACACACACACACACACACACACACACACACACACACGCCTACACACACACACACACACACACACCCCTAACCAACAACCACTAATAGAGTATTTCTGGCTCTTAAGCACACCAGCCCCTTGGCCAAAAAGCTGACTAGTTGAAATAGCCTGCCAACTCACAGAGAAAACCTAGCCGTTTTAAGACTGGTATTCCCCACACAGTCGCAAAGGTGAATATCTAGTTCTCGCATAAGAGAAAAAAAAAAAGGTCTATTGACTTCTCTGAATTGGAAAGTTAAATGCTTGAGAATCAACAATACCTCCCCAAATTACAGATTTAATATCAGATAACATTTTGATACCTAACTACCCCTTTTTCTCTTTAATTCTAGCTCCTTTTTATTTAGAAAGTTATGTAACATGCAAGATTTATGCTCCTGCTGACTATGTTGCAGTTTATTTAGAACACGTGGGTTTTTGAGTACTAAACAGGTGCAGTATAGAGAGAAAGCTTAAACATAAATCAACAGGAAATAACATAATACAGTTACACTAATAGCTTTTTCAGCCAGTTTCTATAACATCTTCAATTAGGTCAGGGTCCCATGAACCATTAAAAGGGGAAAATAATCATGAGTCTTTTGAAAGAACATGTTCACAATCTGATTATCTACAGGTCTGCTCTGTATGGAGTATTTTCAACTTCTCTGCTTTATGCTAGTATTGACAATGGATTTTTGTTATTCAATCTACATAAAGCAACATGGAGAAGAGTAATTTGCAAATCGGCTATTGATAATGATTTTAGATAGTTCGGTGAGAAGATGGCAGTAGGGCCATGATCGATTTGATACTAATACGTTTGTGAGGACCGCTGAAATGGAAACAACACTGCAGCTCAGACTGCTGCTGTCTCCCTCACCTCACCAAGGCCATCAACATGCGGGTTCCCCACTGGAAGTTTGGGTTGGGCATCTGAAGTTTGGGAGGTTGCATTGTTGGTCAGCCTGGTCTTGCCTCGTAAACACAGTCTGAGAAAAGTGCTTAGGAAGTGTGATGTAGGCTGGGGTCCCAGCAGAAGCCAAGTCCTGATGCAAGTGTTGTTTGGAAGGTGATCCCAGGAGCACCAGTGGTAAAGGACCCACCTGCCTGCCAGTGCAGAAGATGTAAGAGACATGGGTTCAATCCTTGCATTGGGAAGATCCCCTGGAGGAGGGCACAGCAACCCACTCCAGTATTCTTGCCTGGAGAATCCTCATGGACAGAGGAGCCTGGCAGGCTACTGTCCATAGGGTCACAAAGAGTTGGACACGACTGAAGCCACAGCACACCCAGGAAGCCTCCATAGGGGAGGGGAGGAATGAGAGAAGGAAAGGAAGGAGGCTGTGCTAGTTTGGGCCCTCCAAGAAAAACAGGATTAGACACGCAAGAGATATATTGAGAAACCACTTGTGAGGTTGAAAATGCGGATGAAAAAAATGCAGATGGAGCGGCAGCTTGGCTATTTACAATAGCCGAGACATGGAAGCACCCTGAGAGTTCATGACAGATGAATGGATAAAGAAGAAGTGGTACATATATATGATGGAATATTATTCAGCTGTAAAAAAGAATGAAATATTGTCATTTGCAGGAACATGGATGAACCTAGAGATTATCATACTAAGTGAAGTGAGTCGGACAGAGGAAGACAAATGTTGTATGATATTACTTATATGTTGAATCTTAAAAAATCATACAAATAAACTTATTTACGAAACAGCGACTGACTCGCAGACATAGAAAACAAATTTATGGTTACCAAAGGGGAAAGGGAGGATGGGGATGGATAAGCTGGGAGTCTGGATTAACAGATACACACTACTATGGTGAAAGTGGAGAGTGAAAAAATTGGCTTAAAGCTCAACATTCAGAAAGTGAAGATCATGGCATCCGGTCCCATCACTTCATGGGAAATAGATGGGGAAACAGTGGAAACAGTGTCAGACTTTATTTTTCTGGGCTCCAACATCACTGCAGATGGTGACTGCAGCCATGAAATTAAAAGATGCTTACTCCTTGGAAGGAAAGTTATGACCAACCTAGATAGCATATTCAAAAGCAGAGACATTACTTTGCCAACAAAGGTTTGTCTAGTCAAGGCTATGGTTTTTCCTGTGGTCATGTATGGATGTGAGAGTTGGACTGTGAAGAAGGCTGAGCCCCAAAGAATTGATGCTTTTGAACTGTGGTGTTGGAGAAGACTCTTGAGAGTCCCTTGGACTGCAAGGAGATCCAACCAGTCCATTCTGAAGGAGATCAGCCCTGGGATTTCTTTGGAAGGAATGATGCTAAAGCTGAAACTCCAGTCCTTTGGCCACCTCATGCGAAGAGTTGACTCATTGGAAAGGATTCTGATGCTGGGAGGGATTGGGGGCAGGAGAAGAAGGGGATGACAGAGGATGAGATGGCTGGATGGCATCACTGACTCGATGGATGTGAGTCCGAGTGAACTCCGGGAGTTGGTGATGGACAGGGAGGCCTGGCGTGCTGCGATTCATGGGGTCGCAAAGAGTCGGACACGACTGAGCGACTGATCTGACCTGATTGATATATAAAATGGATACGCCATCAGGTCCTACTGCAGAGCACAGGGAATTATATACAATATTTTATAATAACCTACAAAGGAAAAGAATCTGGAAAATATATATATGTGTATATTTAACTGAATCACTTTGCTGTTCATCTGAATCTGACACGACCTTGTAAATCAACTATACTCTAATTTAAAAAATACAGGTGGAGCTGCAGGTATCACCCCTGTAGAGCAGAAGGGAGGAGGCTTGGATGGGAAAGTCTGAGACCGTGGTGCAGCTCTGAGGACGTTTTGGCGAAGCCAGTGGCAAGTCCCTGAGCCACAGTCAGCAGTTAGAAGAGCCCCGTTTCTCCCACCGCTGGGTCTGCCTCAGCTTCCCTGCTGTGCTGCGCCCCGGCGGCACACAGGCCTTGGGAAGCCCAGACGTGGGGCCGACACAGTGGTGGATTTCAGAGTGCCTCTGTGGGACGTGCATTCTCCATACTCTCTGTGGTCAGAGGTCTAAGAGGTGCATTTTCACGGACAACACAGAAATCACGTCAGAGTGGGAGGGTGGGGAAGATTGAGCTTAAAGCGACAGGTGAAGGGCTTCCCTGGTGGTCCAGTGGTTAAGACTGCCTGCTTCCACTGTAGGGGGCAAGATCCCACATGCTGCATGGCAAGATCAAAAAATAAGTAATAATAATAAGACGAAAGTAATTGTGAAAAGCTACTGGTGAGCTCTTGGAGCCTTTGTAGCACTCACATTAGAGATGTCACATCTAAGAAGTGAGGAAGCTGGATTATTTAGTGGCTCTGGCTTATTCCTCAGGCACTTCCCACCCTGCTGTGGAAGGGCTCACAGACAGCCGTCAGGAAGAGTCCAAGATGCTTGCAGTTGGAACTAGGAAGGTGTCCTCTTACACAAAGCGAGGGGTTACAGGGGTACTGGAAGTGTCCTGCGTTTCCCTGCCAAGAAGGAAGCACAGCATGTGCAAGTGTTACATAACCTGCCCTGGGCATGTCGTATGACTGGACAGCCTGCACTGTCTTCACCACGGCCGGGTCAGCCCAGGACTCTGGGCAGCGTGTACTGGTCACTCTCCCACGTAAATGAGCCAGCAGAATTCAGAGCCGTGAGTCCAGTCACAGTGAGGCAACAGTCAGGATCCAGTCCTTCATACTGTGGGCAGCTGGGCTCACAGACTAAAATACAGGGAGAAAAACTTCCAAGTGAATGTGCTTCATGTGGTCTGTCCAGCAGGGCACATACACACTTATACTGATCACTGCACTTATACTCTTCAGTTCCAGATTTCATTCAGGCCAAGGCTTAAACACAGCCTGATACACCCAAACATCCACTGTTGGAGGTGGTACATGAGATGCTCTCTTGTAGGTATATACATACTTAGTTGAAGAGGAAAATTTTTTTTCCTTTATCCTTCTCTAGGTTCTTTGGTTGATCTAATAATTAAATTGACATAAGACAGATTAACAGGAGAAAAAAAGATTTAATTACATACATAAAGGGGACCCCACAAGGATAATGAGACCCAAGGGTGACTTCGAGATCAAGGCTTACATGCCATGCGAGTTGAAGAATGAGCTAGGGGCTTCAAAAGGAGAAGGGTGACCTCACAGGATGATAAGAGCAGGTCTTTAGTAATTAGATGTTTGTCCTGCTGCAGAGATGAGTCACTCAGATAAAAAGTTATCTCTTAGTAATAGCTGTCCTTCTGGGTCAGGCCCCCCTATCTAAATTCTTTTAGGGACTTTAGGGTAAAAAGTTGTTTTTGTTTTGTTTCTTTGTATCTGCTGGGCTTTGATTGCTTTCATCTCAAAACAATCTGCATGCCAAAGTGGAACATATTTTTGGGGGGGACTCATTCTGATCCTCTTCAATCTCTTTAGGTATATGTTTCATATATATATATATATATATATATATATATATATATAAAAACACTTAAAAATTATTTATTTATTTAGCTGCACTGGGCATGTGGGATCTAGTTCCCCCACCAGGGATCAAACCTGGGCCCCTTGCATTGGGAGCTCAGAGTGTTAGCCACTGGACAACCAGGGAAGTCCCAAACATATTATATATATGTGTGTATGTATATATATGTGTGCATATATGTATGTATATATATTTTAGATATGTATATCTCTTTTGGGTATATATGTATGATATATATATGCATATTTCAAGTGTTATGTATCTCTTTTAGATATATAAGATATATATCTTCATTTATATATTATAGTATATTTTATATATTATATATATATTTGTTTGAGGATAGTAACAAATTTGGCCTGGGAGTCATAGCTTTCCAATCCCTGCACTAAATTATAAAAGTTATTTCTAAGTACTCTGGTTAATAGAAACTAGACTAAAGGGAGTGTATTTCTGGCGCAGGACCAAGGCAGCAATGTGGAATGTGGGTATTATGGATAATGTGGATAATGTCATGACTGAGAATATTAAAGGTCTTCAAGGTAGTGAGACCTGGCAGAGTCTGCACTTAAAGCTCCACATAGGAAGAGAGAGGTGGTGGGTAAGCGTCAGCCTCAGGGGATCAGCATCTTCTGTTTTAATTAGCGTGAAAATGGAGAAGTTAGAAGCCAGAGTCCGGAGACCGAAGTGCCAAAGTCTTAACCTTAGCTATTTTATCTTCTCCTGTTGGTTTCTCCTTTGTGACACCAGTGAGAAAACCACTATCAATGTACATTCCCGGCTTCAGAAATGCTCTGGGGGCTGTGGGGTAGGAAGATGAATTTCTTCTCTTCAGAGCCAGAAATGAATCCGGATCCAATTTAGAAACTGCAGAGAACAGAATCCTCAAAACTCTACAGCTGTAAGCAGGGCACGCTCAATTAGAGGCACCCTAGGGTTCTCGTCCCCCCTCTCTTTCTTGCTCTCTCAGTGAGATTCACAATGAAACACTTTCTTCACACGTACAGAACTTACGGAGAGTAGTTTTGGTGTTGTTATACTCCATTAACTTTGTAAGGCTACTCTTTTGGAAAATTGTTTTTGCTTATGTGCTTGAAGACGGGGAGGGGGGGAGAATATTCTTTTGGAAAGCTGCAGAAGCTTTGAATAGATTCAACAGCTTTTCAAAAGTACTTTAGACCACTCTGTAATAGCACACATGTTGACATAAGCTCTGTAGCACCCACTTCATAACATCTTCAAGTTTCGTCCAACAAATTCTCTTCTTTTTCACTCTGAACAGAAATAGAAGTAGAAATGAAGATGAGTCAGATCCTCTGGCATATTCCCAACAGTCAGGTAATTTGGTGTGGAGATGACTCTCTTTTAAAATTAAAAAAAAAAAAAAAAAGGAACCAGAAGACACCTGTGATACCATGATGCCACACATGTTGGAAATTTACCTACAGGCTCGCCAAGCTTAGAACTTATTCTGAGGGATGACTTTGGTCATTGTTATCCAGGGAGATGTTCAGTGAGGAGAAATGTTGAAAAAGAGAAGGGATGTCACACATTCCCAGGGTGGGAACTCCCAACAGCAGTATGAACTTCCAGGGCCTGAAACACTGGCATTAAGTTCTAACACAATGTTAAAAGCCAGTGTTTTCAGGTCATCTGTTGTGTATTACTTATTTCATTATTGATTAATGAAATGATTCATTTCCACTAATGTAGGTGAATAATTTAGAGCCATTGTCCCAAAGCAGAACTTTCCAGTCTTCTCTGCCCTTCTCTGTCCTTCCTTCTTTTTTTCTGTAATAGTTTAATTATGGTTGTCAGAAGTCACCTGATTGTAAATAGAAAGGAATTTGAGGCAGGGAGGTAGATGTTTGTAAAACCACTGGGAGCCCAGCAGAAAGGCTCTTGGCTGTTTCCAGGAATAACACCGAGAACAGTCCTCCCAAAGGAGCTGCTTCCTGGCCACGGTCAGGATGCCACAAACCCTACCCACGGCCCCCCAGGATACGTGGGCTCTGAAGTGATCTGGGCTCACGAGGCCATCCTCACACCCCCCTCCTGCCAAGAATATGTCACTTTGGCTGTGACCCATCCTGATAAATGGGTCCCTCTGGCCTGGAACCTAGGGACGCCTTCATCAGGATGATAAACAAAGCCTGGGACTTCTGCTGCCTCAGCGGCTGGTCAAGTGCGCTGTGCCATGGCCACAGCTCTCTGCAGAAATATCAAAGGAAAAGAAGGACTGGAGGTCTCTGTCTCACAGCTACCTTCCAAGCACCGCAGGTGTCCCTGGAGGTAACTTGGTTCCCCAAAGTGCAAGGGAGTCTTTCAAATGTGGGCTTCATCTTTCCAGCCTCTGCTACTAAGGTTATGGGGGTGTAACAGAGTGGAGTGGAGTGGGCCAAACCAGAAAGTCTGCTCCACTCTGTTTTCTTGCCCAGTGACTTCATTTAGAGATCTCTCTCCCACTAAAGTAGAAATGACTGGTGGCAGCCCAAGTATTACGCTTTCCAGCTAGGTCTATATGGACTGAAAATTTAAAAATAGCAGGACTTTCAGTGTGATGAAATAAAATTTAAATTTTAAGGCAGGACTAAACATAAAATCTGTGCATTTGTTTGGCCTCCCTCCCCCCTCCCCCTGTGCTTCCCCGGTGGCACCAGGTGGGTAAAGAATCCACCTGCCAATGCAGGAGACATAGGAGATGTGGGTTTGGTCCCTGGGTTGGGAAGATCCCTTGGAAGAGAGCATGGCAACCCAGAGTATTCTTGCCTGGAGAAGCCCATGGACAGAGGAGCCTGGGGGCTACAGTCCATAGAGTCGCAAAGAGTCGGACACGACTGAAGCGATTCATTACAACCCCCACCCCCTGTGCAATGTGTATCTGTGTTACACATTAACCAGGGCTCCTCAAAGATGAGAAGATTGCCCAACCATAAAGATCAATTTTTTTCTTTTTTCTAATGCCAGCAATGTAGCTTCTTAAAACAACAGTGTTCTTTCCCAGCTCTGTAGGGAGACGTGGTGCCTTTCTGCTTCCTTTGTGTGTGCTTTCCGGGACTGTGTGTCTTTGGTGAACTTCATGTGAAATATCAGTGTGTCATTTTGGTGTACAATCCTTTGTCTCAAAAATGTATGTGACCACACCTTCAACTTCTAACAGGGAGAACAGAGCTCAGAGCTTTCCGAGAATCTGCTTCCTGGGTTTTAATCCTCGGTTTGACTCAAATAAAATTCTTTGTTTCCCCTTTACTTGACAGTTAATTGATTTTTGTCTATAAGTGAAAAGATAGGAAGCTACAGGATATTCATAAAATTATAGCATTTTGGGAAAATGATGTGGGTGTGCATGCATGTGTGGTCATGCACATAAATGTGTGTGTGCATATGTGTGCACAAACATATACATGCATAAGACGTATTTGCTCACACAAGACTATGTATGTATCCACATATATAAATAAAATACAACATAGAAAAGGCCTAGGGGAATATACACCTCACACAGTAACAGTGATTAATGCTGGATGAAGGAATAAGGGATGATGTGAGAGGGAAATTATTAATTTTCATAGCTTTGTTATGTTTTAAAGTCCTGTAAAGAATATGTATGACTTTTTGTAATATTTTATTATTAAAACATGGTAGGGTCTCCTAGGGTGCTGATCTGTGTGATGTTCACATACGTAAGAATTCACTATACCACATATATATATATAAAAGAATATACCTCTATACTAAGCTATGCATTCATATATATGTTTGCATAGTTTACTATAGTGGCATACTCTTCAATAAAACAAAGTTGAAAACTAATGGATGATTTAAGTGAAATAGTAAAAGAAAAACCTCAGACACTTACCAGGTGTAAAAGAACCTGAGGCAGCCACACCCAAACAGTAAAAGTCACAGACCCTAAGCAAGTCATGTGACTTCTCTGAGACTTGGTTTTACTCATCTGCAAACGACGTATCACAGTGGTAGCTATCCCAGTGCTACAGTGAGAATAAAATGAATTAATCTGTATAAATTGCTTACTGAGTGCCTAGGCACCCAATAGTAAATATGGAAAGGGTCTTCATTCTTCTCCATCAGAGTCATTGTATTACTTTCCTAGGGTGACCATAACAAATGACCACAAGTTGGGAGGCTCAAACCAACAGCAATGTATTCTCTCATAGTTCAAGAGTCCAGAATCCAAAATAAAGGTCTTATCAGCAGGGCTGATTCCATGTGAATTTCTGATGGAGAACCTCTCCGTGCCTCTCTGTTAGCTTCTGGGGGCTGCTGGTACCCTTGGCGTTCCTGGGCCTGTATTCTCATCTCTCGTCTCTGCTTCCATCCTCATGTGAGCTTCTTCCCTGTGTCTGTCTCCCTGTGCGTCCTCTCCTCTTCTTATAAGGATGCCAGTTAGCCCACCCTTACCTAGCATGACTTCATCTTGACTAATTACATCTGAAAAGACCCTATGTCCAAATAAACTTACATTCTGTAGTTCCAGGTGGACTTGAATTTGGAGTGACACTGTCTTACTCGGGCTTTCCTGGTGGCTCAGTGGTAAAGAATCTGTCTGCAATGCAGGAAACGCAGGTTCAGTACCTAGGTCAGGAAGATCCCCTGGAGGAGGGCACGGCAACCCACTCCAGCACTCTTGCCTGGAGAATCCTGTGGGCAGAGGAGCCTAGTGGGCTACCGTCCATAAGGTTGGAAAGAGTCAGACACAACTGAAGTGACTTAGCATACACACTATCTTACTCACTGCAGAAAGGCATCATTATTCAGAGATAATAAACATTTAAGGGCAGGGCAGGGGGAGTATCTCATTATCCAAACAGGCTGCCTGCAATCAGCATCTCTGACTACCCAATATTTGCAGACTTCTATTTTATTGTTTTTAATAAAAAATAAAAGTGCCAAGTGAGTATAAATCACAAAACTCTTATGGCTATGATCCAGCCTGTTGTGTTGACAGCAATATCATTTGGCATAAATAAAGTGCAAACTTTTCACCACGATCGATAATAAACAAATATTATTAATCTCCCAAGTCTTGGGTAAACTCTCTCTCTTTGTTTCCCTTGATTTTAATAGGCAAGACCAGCCTCTGTGATACTTGAGGTTGCTTTTTAAATGTGCCACTAGAGGGAGAGAAGGTTGTATGTTTGTTTTTGAAGTGCATATTGCAGGATAATGAGGTTTTCTTTGTGCAATTACTGAGAGTATGAGCTCCGTGTGTGATTGCAGAGTAATTTCATCTTAATGTTGATGATGCATGCTGCACTGCAGATCAAAGCGAAACAGTATAAATCACAAGCTGTGTTCCTATTAAAAGCATATTGTTTGGATGGAGATGGGAATCTATAACAATTCAAATGCTTTCTTTAATCACTGAAGTTCAAATGCTCTCTTTAAAACTGAACTTTTGCAAAGTGAGGATGGGCATTGCATTATACACAGAATAGCTTCTAAAAAGAACTGTGGTATAGAAATTTGAGAAGATGGAAAATGCCATCGAAAAGCTTCAAGGTATGACCTCTCAGCATTGTTTTTAATGCAACTTTGGGCACCAGGTAGCAAAGCAGTGGTCCAGCCCTGGGTAAAATAAAAGCAATAATAATTATCACTAAGTAGTACTTATTCTGTACCAGTGCTTTACATATATTAACTCATTTAACCTTCACAACAACCTTTTAAAGGAGATATTCTATCATTATCCTCATAAATGTGGAAACTGAGATCCATGTTTACAAAGGTTCTTAGCACCCAGGCTGACAGCAGGGTTTGGACTCAGCCATGATGCTCTGCAGCCTTCTAAGGTGAACATACATACATACGTCCTTCGTGCGCCCTAAATGCTTTCATGACATACTATACCACAGCATACCAATTGGAGTTCCTGAAATTAAAAAAAAAAAAAAAAAAAACTGACAATGACAAGTGCTGACGAGAATGTGGAGCAATTGAAACTCTCATCCACTACTGGTGATAATGGACAATGACTCAACCCTCCAGAAAACAGTTTGGCCATTTCTCTCGCAAAGGTAAATATAAAGGATCACATAATAGAAAGCCAGCACCCACATCACAGGTTGCTAAAAGATCATATGAGTCAGTATCTAGAGAACAAAAGCCACACAAGGTATTTTAACAGAGAGAATGTAATTACACAGATATTGGAAGAAAGCAAAAGGAAATTCTGAGGCAGTAACTGCAGGAAGCAGCTGCAGTGTGCAGCTCCTTAGGGCTAGGGGAACAAGGGGAAGAAATCAGAGTTCGGACAGATTCTAGGAGGAGGAGCCCCATGGAGCTGGATCCAGACCTCTAAAGTGTGCGGGTGTACCGCACAGCTGTGGCAGGTCCTTTTGTGTGTGTGCGCGCATGTGGCAGGTCCTTTTAAGGGGAGATGAGGCTGATTCTGGGAGAGCAGATGAGGCTGAAAACTAGAGCCAACTGACGGACGCTGCTGGGGAAAGGGCTATGGCGGGGCCGTGCTGACATGCTGACGGGAATAGCAGCAAAACAGGAACTAGGGCATCTCCCTCCCCCAGCCTGCTGAGCACCACTTCCAGCCTTCCAATTTCCCTCTGGCTCTCTTCTTGGTAGAAGCTGCCCAGAAGCCAGGTGACAAGGAGCCTCACATAGAAGGGGTGGGTGGGGGCGCCCTCTGGAGCAAAGAACCTAGCATCAATCGAGGTGTACAGTCAGCACCCCTCACTCACTCATACGTTCAGTCATTCATTCCTCAAATATTTGTTGAGGATCAAGTACTCAGCTAAGACTCCCGTCCTGAAGGAATTACAACTAAATAAGAAAAATTAAAGCAGAATAAACTTATATGCAGAGTATATCATGAGAAACCCTGGGCTGGAAGAAGCACAAGCTGGAATCAAGATTGCTGGGAAAATATCAATAACCTCAGATATGCAGATGACACCACCCTTATGGCAGAAAGAGAAGAGGACCTAAAAAGCCTCTTGATGAAAGTGAAAGAGGAGAGTGAAAAAGATGGCTTAAAGCTCAACATTCAGAAAACGAAGATCATGGCATCCGGTCCCATCACTTTATGGGAAATAGATGGGGAAACAGTGGACACAGTGTCAGACTTTATTTTTCTGGGCTCCAAAATCACTGCAGATGGTGATTGCAGTCATGAAATTAAAAGACACTTACTCCTTGGAAGAAAGTTATGACCAACCTAGATAGCATATTGAAAAGCAGAGAGATTACTTTGCCAACAAAGGTCCATCTAGTCAAGGCTATGGTTTTTCCAGTAGTCATGTATGGATGTGAGAGTTGGACTGTGAAGAAGGCTGAGTGCCAAAGAATTGATGCTTTTGAACTATGGTGTTGGAGAAGACTCTTGAGAGTCCCTTGGACTTCAAGGGGATCCAACCAGTCCATTCTAGAAGAGATCAACCCTGGGATTTCTTTGGAAGGACTGATGCTAAAGCTGAAACCCCAGTACTTTGGCCACCTCATGCGAAGAGTTGACACATTGGAAAAGACTCTGATGCTGGGAGGGATTGAGGGCAGGAGGAGAAGGGGACGACAGAGGATGAGATGGTTGGATGGCATCACCGACTCGATGGACCTGAGTTTGAGTGAACTCCGGGAGATGGTAATGGACAGGGAGGCCTGGCGTGCTGCGATTCATGGGGTCGCAAAGAGTCGGACACGACTGAGCGATTGGACTGAACTGAACTGAAGCAGAGGTCTTTGTGGGTATTTCAGTCTGGTATAGTATCATTTCCATGGGGAAGGCACCTCCTCCAGGTGTCAAATACTTGGAACGGTAAAGCTGGAACAACATCACTTTGTATGGCATTGAGACTGGCTGTCTGCCTGGGGAAAGAAAGTACTCTGCACGCCCTCCTGACATCCCTGGATCACTATAAGATTGGCAGGATCTGATAACTTGAGCAGCCTAGAAGGAATCTTACATGGGATCGTTAGCACAACAAATTTTATTGGCCATTTGCCCTGGGATCTCAAGTAGTCAGATCTCTCCCAAATCCTCCCTATTTCCTTAAAAGGAAATTAAAAGACCTGTATTCTATTTGAAAACAAGGATGAAATTCTGTTCCCTCTTGCCAATCATATATACTGATATTCATGTAGCAATCTTCATGAAGGTATTGATTTGACTCAATTCCCAGCTTGATTGTTTTTGATTGCTCCAGCTGACGTTATGACTCCTGTAGGCAAAATGCCTTCTGGCTTAGCAGCCCTTCTTACACTCAGAAACCCTTGTTCCCCTTCCCAGTGAATTACCTTCCAACTAAAACCTGTCTCAGGCTTTGCTTTTAAGGAACCTGATGCGAGACATCAGTTATTTCTACTAGTTCTCAAAGTGAACCCTTACAGGTACCCCCAGATTAGTTAGGGACGGTCGTCACCTGCTGCTGGCTGGCGCACTTGCATGAACGTCTCCACACTAAGGATGACAGCACTAGACGTGCTTGGAGGTTACGATCCTCCGGGACCTGGGCTCTGTGCGGGGAGCTGAGAAATTGAACACACTGCGCCGGCTGTCCTGGAAGGGCAGACGGCCTCCATCCCGTATGGAGTGCTTCCATCCTTGGCGGCCTGCGAATTGCTATCGACACCGGGTTAAAACAGGTTTTCTAAAAGTTTCTATTGGAGTGTTGTCGATTTACTGTTCACGGGGTTCTCAAGGCAAGAAATCTGAAGTGGTTTGCCATTCTCTTCTCCAGTGGACCACATGTTGTCAGAACTCTCCAGCGTGACCCGTCCGTCTCGGGTGGCCCTACACGGCATGGCTTATAGTTTCATTGAGTTAGACAAGGTGGTGATCCATGTGATCAGTTTGGTTAGTTTTCTGTGATTGTGGTTTTCATTCTGTCTGCCCTCTGATGGGTGAGGATTAGAGGCTTGTGGAAGCTTCCTGATGTGATGTACTGGCTATGAAGAAACCTGGGTCTTGCTGTGGTGGATGGGACCATGCTCAGTAAATCTTTAATCCAATTATCTGTTGATGGGTGGGGCTGTGTTCCCTCTCTGTAGTTTGGCCTGAGGCCAAACTATGGTAGGGGTAATAACAGCAGTAATGGGCCTCCTTCAAAAGGACACATGCCAGCATGCCACAGCTCCTAGGACTGTTGTATTCAGTGCCCCTGACCGTGCAGCATGCCACTGTCGACCCGTGCCTCTGCCAGAGACTCCTGGACACAAGGCTGAGCACCGAACAACTGATGCTTTTGAACTGCAGTGATGGAGAAGATTCCTGAGAGTCCCTGGGACTGCAAGGAGATCAAACTAGTCAGTCCTAAAGGAAATCAATCCTAAACATTCATTGGAAGAACTGATGCTGAAGCTGAAGCTCCAATACTTTGGCCACCTGATGCGAAGAACTGACTCATTAGAAAAGACCCTAATGCTGGGAAAGATTGAACTAGGAGGAGAAAGGGACGACAGAGGACCAGATGATTAGATGGCATCACTGACTTGAAGGACATGAGTTTGAGCAAGCTCTGGGAGTTGGTAATGGACAGGGAAGCCTGGTGTGCTGCAGTCCATGGGGTTACAAAGAGTTGGACACGATTGAGGGACTGAGCAACAAAGTTGGTTTATAATGTTGAGTTAGTTCATGTGTGAATCAATTATATATATATATGTAACAGCAAAGTGAATCAATTATATATGTATAAATAACATACTTTATATATATAACATATATATATATATATATATATATAGCACAGGGGCCTCTACTCAATACTCTGTAGTAACCTATATGGGAAAAGAATCTTAAAAAGAGTGGATATCTTTTTAATATTTAAATTAATATCCACATTAATTTAAAAATGGGAAGATCCTTTTCCCATATAGGTTACTACAGAGTATTGAGTAGAGCTCCCTGTGCTATACAATAGGTCCTTATCAGTTATTTATTTTATATATAGTAGTTATGTCCTGGTGTCAAAGCTGAAGACTTAAACGTCAAGGGATGGGGTGCTTGAGCCAGTGTGCTCAAGCTGATTCCAAATTCAGTTTTTGCCAAGCAGAAGTGATCTTCTTAGTGATATGGAGTGCATACCACTCTGCAGGGGAAAGAACATACACTTTGGAGCTAGTTCAGATACAAATGGTGACTCATAAATCACTTAGCTTCTCTGTGCCTCCGTGTTCTCAACTATAGGACAGGGCGATGCAGGAATTCCCTGACAGTCCAGTGGTGAAGACACTGCACTTTCACTGCCAAGGGCTCAGTTTGGATCCCTGGTAGGGGAACTAGCTATACCATGTGGCTTAAAAAAAAAGGATAATAAAACTTCACAGGATGTGAAAATGACAATTTACCTGTGAAACAAGCAGCATGAGGCCTGGAGCTTTTTAAGTGACAGTGATGTAGTTCTTATTAAGGGGTAGCAAGAACTGTCTTCACTCTTCCTTTATCAGCTATACCTGTTTTGTTATCAGGTTGTTATAATTTAGTCGCTCAGTTATGTCTGACTCTTGGCGACTCCATGGACTGTAGCACGCCAGGCTTCCCTGTCCTCCACCGTCCCCAGCTGACTGCAGATGTTGACAGTACAACTGGCCTGTAGCACAGAGACACTTTGCTACACCGTCTCCCACTTGGGACTTCCTCCATCTTCTGTCATTTCTTTCTCCTCCTCTCACGTTTCTTTGCCTCTTTTTCATCCCTCTTCTGTCTCCTTATCTCATGTTCCCTTTTAACCCTGTTCCCTGAGATCTATTTTAGTGTTACTAGAAAGATAGGCTAACCCAACTCTGGGAATCACGAGACGGCATCACAGATCTGCCCTCATGCATTCAGTCCATGAAAGATTTTGTCTGTGCCTTGACTGTGTCTCCTTGGCCCTCACCTTTCCATGCGTGCTCTTGAAACATCTAGGACACACTACAGGCTCCCTCTGGCGTGCTCAGTCCACCCACACCTCTGTCTGGAGGTGCTGGGGATGTAATCAAGAGCAGCTCTCAGCCAAAAGGAAATGAGATTTGGAGGATAAACGTCCCAGTATACTTGCCTTTCAGGAACATCAATTCTGAGGCATGTTTTCCAGTTTCCCAGATGTTCCCAGCAGAACTAAGCTCCCGCTACGGGGTGGAGAAGCAACCCCATCAAATAACTCCCCTCAGATTGTCTTCCTCCCTTCCCATCTTACCTGCCTGATCCCTGGCTGCTGTGTTCAAATCCTTATCTCAGGTTCTGCTTGGAGGGGCTGGGAGCAGCTCAGCAGAAGACATCACCTCACCTGCCCTGCATCTTCAGGCTCAGGGCCATCCCTGGCCTCTTCCTGTCGTGATCTAAGAGTTAGGAACCAGGGAATTGGTACAAAGAAGAGATATAGGGAGATTTGCTGCAGGGCTCCTGCCACCAGTTTTCTTTGTTTCAAATAGAAAGCATGATTATGGTCACAACTCACCGTGTGTGTGTGTGCGCTCAGCTGCTAAATCGTGTCCAACTCTTTGCAACCCCATAGACAATAGCCCACCAGGCTCCTGTGTCCATGGGATCATTCAGGCAAAAATACTGGAATGGGTTGCCATTTCCTTCTCAGGGGATCTTTTGCACCAAGGGATCAAACCCACATCTCCTATGTCTCCTGCATTGGCAGGTGGGTTCTCTACCACTGGGAGGCCTCACGATTCACTGGATAATACTAATCTTGTTGGTTCTTGCTTCTATAGGCATTTGTCACCCAGCATTATCTCTTTATTATTTAACCATAACAGTTTTTCCATTTCTCAAAAGACAGCAACAGTTCTGTGAACAACGAAGACAAAATTGGCTGACAGGGGAAATATATTAGGAGTACCATGAGCTCACCAACAAAGAGTCATTAAAACGTCTCTCCGGTTAAAAAGAAAACCAACAAATTGTTCCATTTCGGCTGATGTGAGACAGGTTGGTTGGGAAAAGAAAGAAGAGATTCCTTAGAGACGTTTTCATTTTCCTACTCCCTGCAGCAATTAGATGTCAACCAAGAACACCTATTCTTCATGTATTCCCTTACGTATTTATCTCCAGCCAACATTCTTGCCTGAAATTGGAAAGCTGTGAAAGGTAAATTTTTTTCCTTTCAAGAAATGAAACTAATGGTCAGATTTAAGTGACAGGAAAACATTTCTCATGATAAAAATAAGGCCCAAAGCTCCAGTACTGGTGTACATTGTTTTCAATTCATCAGAACCCCTGGTATTAGCAGAAGTGTCAGGATACAGTAATCAAGCATCTCTACTAGATGTGTTCATCAGGAATTCTTCAGGTTTCTACTTTTGAAATATAGAAAACCCACAAACAGTAAATTCATCCATAATCCCCTTATAATTATTTTAATTGATTTATAAGATAAATAAAATTAACCTTTTTCCCCACTCTCCCAATACCCTCCCCACTCCATGGGGGGGCATAATTTCACTGTGATAGACATACCTCCAGTCCCTTTCTATGCCTACGAGACATACTTACACTCACATTTTTACATTCAGTTCAGTTCAGTTCAGTCACTCATTCATGTCTGACTCTTTGTAACCCCATGGACTGTAGCACGCCAGGCTTCCCTGTCCATCACCAACTCCCAGAGCTTGCTCAAACTCATGTCCATCGAGTCAATGATCCCATCCAACCATCTCATCCTCTGTAATCCCCTTCTCCTCCTGCCTTCAATCTTTCCCAGCATCAGGGTCTTTTCCAATGAGTCAGTTTTTTGCATCAGGTGGCCAAAGTATTGGAGTTTCAGCTTCAGCATCAGTCCTTCCAGTGAATATTCAGGGTTGATTTCCTTTAGGATTCACTGGTTTGATCTCCTTGCAGTCCCATCACTTCATGGAAAATAGATGGGAAAACAATGGAAACAATGACAGACTTTATTTTATTGGGCTCCAAAATCACTGCAGATGGTGACTGCAGCCATGAAATTAAAAGATGGTTGCTCCTTGGAAGAAAAGCTATGACCAACCTAGACAGCATATTAAAAAGCAGAGATATTACTTTGCCGACAATTTTTATATTCACCTACCTGCTATTTTCCTTTTTTTGTTTGTTTTTTTATATAAATTTATTTCTTTTAATTGGAGGCTAATTACAATATTGTATTGGCTTTGCCATACATCAACATGAATCCACCACGGGTGTACATGTGTTATTTTCCTAATGAACATAATATATATACATTTTTGCAAAATTTTTATTTCTATCATATATCATGGGCATTCTTCTAAGAAACCACATATGAGCCTATTGTAGGTGCAGTGATAAAGAATTCACCTGCCAATGGAGGAGACACAAGAGATGATTATTTAATTATATGCTCATTATAATGTTGTTCAGTTGCAAAATTGTGTCTGATTTTTTGCAACCCCATGGACTGCAGCACGCCAGGCACCTCTGGCTTCCACTATCTCCCCCAGTTTGTTCAAATTCATGTCTACTGAATCAGTGATGTTATCTAACCATTTTATCCTCTGCTGTCCCCTTCTCCTTTTGCCTTCAATCTTCCCCAGCATCAGGCTCCTTTCCAGTGAGTCGGCTCTTTGTGTCAGGTGGCCCAAGTTTTGGAGCTTTGGCCTCAGCATCATCCTTCCAATGAATATTCAGAACTGATTTCCTTTAAGATTGACTGGTTTGATCTCCTTGCAGTCCAAGGGACTCTCAAGAGTTCTCCAGCACCACAGTTTGAAAGCATCAGTTCTTTGGCACCCAGCCTTCTTTGTGGTCCAACTCTCACATCCATACATGACCACTGGAAAAACCATAGCTTTGACTAGACGGACCTTTGTTGGCAAATTGATGTCTCTGCTTTTTAATATGCTGTCTACATTTGTCATAGCTTTCCTTCCAAGAATCAAACATCTTCCAATTTCATGGCTGCAGTCACCATTCCCAGTGATTTTGGAGCCCAAGGAAAGTAAAATCTGTCACTGTTTCACCCTTTCCTTTCCTATTTGCCATAAAGTGACAGGACCATATGCCATGATCTTGGTTTTTCGAATGTTGAGTTTCAAGGCAGCTTTTTCACTCTTTCACTTTCATCAAGAGACTCTTTAGTTCCTCTTCACTTTCTGCCATTAGAGAGGTATATCTGCACATCTAAGGTTGTTGATATTTCTTCCAGCAACCTTGATTCCACCTTGTGATTCATCCAGCCCAGTATTTTGCATGATGTATTCTGCGTGTAAGTTAAATAAGTAGGGTGACAATATACAACCTTTTACTCCTTTCCTAATTTTGAACCAGTTGGTTGTTCCATGGAAGGTTCTAACTGTTGCTTCTTGACCCACATGCAGGCTTTTCAGGAGACAGGTAAAGTGATCTAGTAGTATTTCCCTTTAAGAATTTTCCACAGTTTGTTGTGATCCACACAGTCAAAGGCTCTAGCATAGTCAAGGAAGGAAAAGTAGACGTTTTTCTGGAATTCCCTTGCTTTTTCTATTATCCAAAGGATGTTGGCAATTTGATCTCTGGTTCCTCTGCCTTTTCTAAACCCAGCTTGTACTTCTGGAAGTTCTCGGTTCACGTACTGCTGAAGCCTAGCTTGAGGATTTTGAGCATAACCTTGCTGGCATGTGAAATGAGCACAAGTATACGGCAGTTTGAACATTCTTTGGCATTGCCTCTCTTTGGAATTGGAATGAAAACTGACCTTTTCCAGTCCTTGTGGCCAGTGCTGAGGTTTCCAAGTTTGCTGATATATGGAGTGCAGCATTTTAACAGCATCATCTTTTAGGATCTTAAATAACTTACCTGGAATTTGGTCACCTCCACAGAAAGAACTGTTCATACACAAATGAGCTGCTGTTGGCCTCTGTGATGCTCTGAGCAGTCTGAGAGGTGCTTGATGCCCACCCCTAGGGTCAGGGCAGAGGGCTGAGGGTGAAGAATGGGCTACTGGCTCTTTTCTGTTAGCTTGTTTAAAAGATGAGAATTGAAGGGAGAAGATTATGCTACCTCAAATATGCCTCTTTGGAGGCATAAAGTTGTTTTGAATTGCTAATTTTGAGAAACTGACGACACAGTTTGCAACTCTTTGTACAGTCCATAGAGTTCTCCAGGCCAGAATATTGGAGTGGGTAGCTATTTCCTTCTCCAGGGGATCTTCCCAACCCAGGGATCAAACCCAGGTCTCCTACATTACAGGCATATGCTTTACCAGGTAAGCCACCAGGGAGGCCCAAGGAGAAGCTCTAAAAACAGAAAGGTTACCCTTTCAGAAGGGAAATTTACATTAGAAAGAGGGCTATTGCCAGAGAGAACTTTTTGCTTGACAGACTTCCTTGCATGGCAGGGCACCTTTGTTTATGAAACATTTACTCTTCTCACCTTCCCCTCTTGAAGCCCTGACTCCATCCATTAGCTCAGCAAGGTGTATAAGCCTCAACTGTCTGGATTTCTTTCTAGTCTCATATCTTTGTGGTGCTCTCATATATACATAATAAAAATTGTTTTTCTTTTTGTCCTGTTAACCTATCTTTTATTGCAGGGGCATCTCAGCCAAGAATTTAGCACAGAAAGAAAGTTAGTCTTCCTCCTCTATGGAATAATCATGGAAAGTGTTGTCTGTGAGCGAGCTGGAGAAGCACTTTCAGACAGAGGCAGAATGAGAGAATAGAGTTTATTAGAGCAGGAGATGCTGTTAAAAGTGCAGGTTGGCTCAAGGGAGAGCTGAAGCCTTTTGAGGGCTAGTAATCAATTTTTATAGCCTTGAGACAGAGAAAATTCCTTTGGAAGGGTGGCAATAGGTGGTTGGTTAGGATGCTATTGGGTGGGAAATAGAGTGGGTGTTTTGCCTAATATGGGGTCAGGGAACTGGACAATTTTGATTAGGAGGCTCATGGTGACAGTTGCTATGGGAGATGTTTGTCCTGTGACCTTGGTATAAGGCTCCACATCTGTGACCTTGGTACAGGTCTACACAGAAAGCAAAAACAAAGCAAAATTAGAAGAAAGACAGACAAGGAGGAAGGAAGGAGACAGGGATGGAGGGAAGGAAGGAGTGCGCTACTCAGAGGCAGCATGTAGCCCTCAGATCCAGCTGCAGGAGATGATGAGGGACTGAGGCGCACCACATGAGGGCATCATCCTTTTCAGCACAAAATCCAGCCCTAAGCTTGAGAGAGACACTGAAGTCCTTTGTGAGAAGGGGACCGCATTCCCTCTAACAGGAATTCGTGGACAGGAAGAAGACACAGGAATTCGTGGACAGGAAGAAGACACGGTTGCCTTAAAAATACACACAAAGTTGATAGTTTCCTTTCCACTTTTAAACTTTTATTTGACTACACTGGGTCTTACTTAGTTGCAGAACTTGGGATCTTTAGTTAAGACACGTGGGACCTAGTTCCCTGACCAGGGATCGAATCCTGGCCCCCTTCACTGGGAGTGCAGAGTCTCAGCCTCTGGACTATCAGGAGGGTCTGTCCCTCCCAGGTTTTTAAACTGCTGACTCTGCTCAAGGTTAACAACGATGCTTGGAGTGTAAGAAATCAACTAGTTCCTTAGCCATTGGAGAAAGTTTTAATGGTATAAGTCAAGGCAGACCCAAGGCCATGCATCTGTCTGTTTTTTTAGTAATAATAATGCCATAGCTAAGTTTATTTAGCACTTAACTGTGGCCAGGCTCTGGGGAAAGAACTCTCTGGGGAAAGCTCTGAGAGCTAATGTAAACCTTAACAGAGTAAAACCTTAACTCATTTAACTGCCCTCTAAGTGGGTGCTTAGAATAACAGGCAAATTAAGCCTTGGAGTACAGAATGAAGCAGGGCAAAGGCTAACAGAGTTCTGCCAAGAGAACGCACTGGTCATAGCAAACACCCGCTTCCAACAACACAAGAGAAGACTCTACACATGTGTATCACCAGATGGTCAATACCAAAATCAGATTGATTATATTCTTTGCAGCCAAAGATGAAGAAGCTCTATACAGTCAACAGAAACAAGACCAGGAGCTGACTGGGGCTCAGATCATGAACTCCTTATTGCCAAATTCAGACTTAAACTGAAGAAACTAGGGAAAACCACTAGACCATCCAGGTGTGACTTAAATCAAATCCCTTACAATTATACAGTGGAAGTGAGAAATATATTCAAGTGATTAGATCTGATAGACAGAGTGCCTGAAGAACTATGGACGGAGACTCGTGACATTGTACAGGAGGCAGGGATCAAGATCATTCCCAGGAAAAAGAAATGCAAAAAGGCAAAATGGTTGTCTGAGGAAGCCTTACAAATAGCTGAGAAAAGAAGAGAAGTGAAAGGCAAAGGAGAAAAGGAAAGATATACCCATTTGAATGCAGAGTTCCAAAGAATACCAAGGAGAGATAAGAAAGCCTTCCTCAGTAATCAATGCAAAGAAATAGAGGAAAACAATAGAATGGGAAAGACTAGAGATCTCTTCAAGAAAATTAGAGATACCAAGGGAACATTTCATGCAAAAATGGATACAATAAACAACAGAAATGGAATGTACCTAACAGAAGCAGAGGATATTAAGAAGAGGTGGCAAGAATACACAGAAGAACTGTACAAAAAAGATCTTTATGACCCAGATAACCACAATGGTGTGATCACTCACCTAGAGCCAGACATCCTGGAATACGAAGTCAAGTGGGTCTTAGGAAGCATCACTACAAACAAAGCTGGTGGAGGTCATGTAATTCCAGTTGAGCTATTTCAAACCCTAAAAGATAATGCTGTGAAAGTGCTGCACTCACTTCAGTTCAGTTCAGTCGCTCAGTCGTGTCCAGCTCTTTGCAACCCCATGAACCGAAGCACGGCCAGGCCTCCCTGTCCATCACCAACTCCCAGAGTCCACCCAAACCCATGTCCATTGAGTCGGTGATGCCATTCAACCATCTCATCCTCTGTCGTCCCCTTCTCCTCCTACCCTCAATCTTTCCCAGCATCAGGGTCTTTTCAAATGAGTCAGCTATTCTCATCAGGTGGCCAAGTATTGGAGTTTCAGCTTCAGCATCAGTCCCTCCAATGAACACCCAGGATTGATCTCCTTTAGGATGGACTGGTTGGATCTCCTTGCAGTCCAAGGGACTCTCAAGAGTCTTCTCCAACACCACAGTTCAAAAGCATCAATTCTTCGGTGCTCAGCCTTCTTTATACTCCAACTCTCTCATCCATACATAACCACTGGCAAAACCATAGCTTTGACTAGATGGACCTTTGTTGGCAAAGTAATGTCTCTGCTTTTTAATATGCTATCTAGTTTGGTCATAACTTTCCTTCCAAGGAGCAAGGCTGCAGTCACCATCTGCAGTGATTTTGGAGCCCAGAAAAATAAAGTCTGACACTGTCTCCACTGTTTCCCATCTATTTCCCATGAAGTGATGGGACCGGATGCCATGATCTTCGTTTTCTGAATGTTGAACTTTAAGCCAACTTTTTCACTCTCCTCTTTCACTTTCATCAAGAGGCTTTTTAGTTTCTCTTCATTTTCTGCCATAAGGGTGGTGTCATCTGCATATCTGAGGTTATTGATATTTCTCCTGGCAATCTTGATTCCAGCTTGTGTTTCTTCCAGCCCAGCGTTTCTCATGATGTACTCTGCATAGAAGTTAAATAAGCAGGGTGACAATTTACAGCCTTGATATACTCCTTTTCCTATTTGGAACCATTCTGTTGTTTCGTGTCCAGTTCTAACTGTTGCTTCCTGACCTGCATATAGGTTTCTCAAGAGGCAGGTCAGGTGGTCTGGTATTTCCATCTTTTGAAGAATTTTCCACAGTTTATTGTGATCCACACAATCAAAGGCTTTGGCATAGTCAATAAAGCAGAAATAGATGTTTTTCTGGAACTCTCTTGCTTTTTCCACGATCCAGTGGATGTTGGCAATTTAATCTGTTTCTTCTGCCTTTTCTAAAACCAGCTTGAACATCTGGAAGTTCATGGTTCACATATTGCTGAAGCCTGGCTTGGAGAATTTTGAGCATTACTTTACTAGCGTGTGAGATGAGTGCAATTGTGCAGTAGTTTGAGCATTCTTTGGCATTTCCTTTCTTTGGAATTGGAATGAAAACTGACTTTTTCCAGTCCTGTGGCCACTGCTGAGTTTTCCAAATTTGCTGGCATATTGAGTGCAGCACTTTCACAGCATCATCTTTCAGGATTTGAAAGAGCTCAACTGGAATTCCATCACCTCCACTAGCTTTGTTCATGCTAATGCTTCTTAAGGCCCACTTGACTTCACATTCCAGGATGTCTGGCTCTAGGTGAGTGATCACACCATCGTGATTATCTTGGTCGTGAAGATCTTTTTTGTACGGTTCTCATGTGTATTCTTGACACGTCTTCTTAATATCTTCTGCTTCTGTTAGGTCCATACCATTTCTGTCCTTTATTGAGCCCATCTTAGCATGAAATGTTCCCTTGGTATCTGTAATTTTGTTGAAGAGATCTCTAGTCTTTCCCATTCTGTTGTTTTCCTCTATTTCTTTGCATTGATTACTGAGGAATGCTTTCTTATCTCTCCTTGCATTCCTTGGAACTCTGCACTCAACATGCCAGCAAATTCATAAAACTCAGCAGTGGCCACAGGACTCAAAAAGGTCAGTTTTCATTCCAATTCCAAACAAAGGCAATGTCAAAGAATGTTCAAACTACTGCACAATTGCACTCATTTCACACACTAGCAAAGTAATGCTCAAAATTCTCCAAGCCAGGCTTCAGCAATATGTGAACTGTGAACTTCCAGATGTTCAAGCTGTATTTAGGAAAAGTAGAGGAACCAGAGATCAAATTGCCAACATCTGTTGGATCCTAGAAAAAGCAAGAGAGTTCCAGAATAACATCTACTTCTGCTTTCTTGACTATGCCAAAGCCTTTGACTGTGTGGATAACAACAAACTGTGGAAAATTCTTAAAGAAATGGGAATATCAGACCACTTTACCTGCCTCCTGACAAATCTGTATGTGGGTTAAGAAGCAACAGTTAGAACCAGATATGGAACAATGAACTGGTTCAAACTTGGGAAAGAAGTATGTCAAAGCTGTATATTGTCATCCTGCTTATTTAACTTATATGCAGAGTATAACATGTGAAATGCCAGGCTGGATGAAACACAAGCTGAAATCAAGATTGCTGGGAGAAATATCAATAACCTCAGATATGCAGATGACACCACCCTTATGGCCGAAAGCGAAGAGGAACTGAAGAGCCTCTTGATGAAAGTGAAAGTGGAGAGTGAAAAAGTTGGCTTAAAACTCAACATTTAGAAAACTAAGATCATGGCATCTGGTCCCATCACTTCATGGGAAATAGATGGGGAAACAGTGGAAACAGTGACATACTTTATTTTTCTGGGCTCCAAAATCACTGCAGATGGTGACTACAGCCACAAAATTAAAAGATGCTTGCTCCTTGGAAGAAAAGCTATACCAATTTAGACAGCATATTAAAAAGCAGAGACATTGCTTTGCCAACAAAGGTCTATCTAGTCAAAACCATGGTTTTTCCAGTAGTCATATATGGTTGTGAGAGTTGTACTATAAAGAAAGCTAAGCACCGAAGAATTCATGCTTTTCAACTGTGTTGTTGAAGAAGACTTTGAGAGTCCCTTGGACTGCAAGGAGATCCAACCAGTCCATCCTAAAGGAGATCAATCCTGGGTGTTCTTTGGAGGGACTGATGCTGAAGCTGAAACTCCAATACTTTGGCCATCTAATGCAAAGAACTGATTCATTAGAAAAGACCCTGATGCTGGGGAAAGATCGAAGGCAGCAGAAGAAAGGAACGACAGAGGAACAGATGGTTGAATGGCATCACCGATTCGATGAACATGAGTTTGAGCAAGCTCTGAGTGTTGGTGATAGACTGGCAAGCTGAGTGTGCTGCAATCCATGGGGTCGCAAAATGACACAATTGAGCAACTAAACTGAACTGTAGTTGGTGCTAGATTTATAGATAAGGAAAGAAACAAAAAGGGTTTAAAGACTTGCCTGGGGTCAGAGGAATGAAGTCCCAGGAGCCCAGGCAGTCTGATGCTGGATCTCCGCCCAGTTCTCCCTGGTAGCTCAGAGTGAGGCTTTGTCTTGCTCCGTGCCCCGTAGGTCTAACCCAGGCCAGGCTCAGACCTGCTTTCTCCACCTTGGTTCATGCCTCCATGTCCTTGTTTTGCTCTTGGCCATTGTTGCTTCCCTCGGCTTTCCTACAAATGGGACATTTAAATAATCCTCATGTTGTTGATTGGAGAAGGCAATAGCACCCCACTCCAGTACTCTTGCCTGGAAAATCCCATGGACGGAGGAGCCTGGTAGGCTGCAGTCCATGGGGTCGCTGAGGGTTGGACACGACTGAACGACTTCACTTTCACTTTTCACTTTCATGCATTGGAGGAGGAAATGGCAACCCACTCCAGTGTTCTTGCCTGGAGAATCCCAGGGACGGGGGAGCCTGGTGGGCTGTCATCTCTGGGGTCGCACAGAGTCGGACATGACTGAAGCGACTTAGCAGCAATGTTGTTGATTGACCCAGGAATTACAAGGGATTTTTCTTGTGCTTTAGTCAAAGATAGAAAGGGAGGCTAACCCCAGCTTAAAGGTCCTACAGGGAGGAGTGGAGTCACCACCTCTCATTTGCGGCAAAGGATGAAAGCTGAGGATGTGTGAGGGCTGTGGCAGCGTGGGTGGTCCCGGAGGGTGGGGGTGGGGTGGGGGGTGTGTGGAGAAAGACCTTTCAGGCTGGCCCCTCCCAGGTCAGTGAAATGACCGTAAGGACCCCAGCCTGATTCTATGCCTAAGTTTTCTAGTTGATGGAGTTGAGATGGAGGGAGGAAGGAAAGGAGACGGGAGAGAGGAAAGTGGAGATCAAAGTTGGTGATTGGAATCCTGCGGACACTGAGCAGAGCAGATCGATGTGTTCCTGCCTCAGATCTCTTTAACTCACCCACATGGACGTGCTCACCTAAGCTGTATTTAACACCTGATGTTTACGGGGAAAGGGGAAAAAAAAGCATATTGGTCACGTGGAGAAAAGTAAAGAAAGAAGGGACACCCTCAAGACACCTCCTTCCCCACGGCCCCGGTGCCAGAAGTAATTCAAGGCTCAGCTCTGTTTACCTTGGAGGGAAGGAGCGGGGGAACCTGCCTGGTCTCTCAGCCCTCAGTCTCCCCTAAACCAGGGAGAGCTGCACACCAGCTCAGCAGCCCGGGACACAGCTCACTCCCTGCGGCGGCCCACACTCAGTTCAAGAGCTGCCTCCTCGTTGAGTAGTTTCTGGTTTTCTCAAGAAGCCTTTTTCTCTCCTTTACATGTCCACCCTTCACCTGTAAAATTGATAGTTCATAGCTCTCATTCATGTCACAAGGTTGCCCATGCCCAGTGAATGGAAACCCCTCAGGCGTGCGGGCCCTTACCTGCCCCAGCACACCTGGTGTGTGGTACATCGTCCAGCACAAAGCAGGGACTAATAAATACTTGCTGAGTAAGTGTAGTTGGGTGGGTGTGTCAGTGAAAAAGCAAATTCATGCCAGTGCTTGGGGGAGACAAAGTGGGAACAGCGGCTTGTGCCCAGATTGTATAGCGCGTTTCTCAGCCGCCTTTGTACTCTGATGTTGTTGCTCAGTCACTCAGCTGTAGTTTTGTGACTAAGTTCTTAGCAATAGGATATGAGTGAAAATACTGCATGCGATGTCCAGGGAAGCTCCTCAGGTGCAGGGCCTGCCATTGTTTGCCTTTTCCCCTTTCTGCTGGCGAGAACAAGGGCGGCGCTCCAGCTGTCATCTTAACAGCAGTGCTGTCCAGCAGAAATACAGGGCAGGCTGCACGGGAGCGCCACACACACAGTTTAAACTTTCTAGGAGCCACATTTTTAAAAGTAGAAAGAGAACCTCCATGGTAATCCAGTAGCTAAGACTCCATGCTCCAAATGCAGGGGGCCTGGGTTCAATCCCTGGTCAGGGAACTAGATCCCACATGCTGCAGCGTGAGTGCTACAATTAAGACCTGGTTCAGCCAAAGAAATAAACAAATGTAGAAATAAACAGGCAAATTAAATTTTAATACTACGTTTTTTCATCATACTAAGTTTTAAAAAATGTCAGTTAGGACTGTAATGTGGCTATTATGCTGGGCAGCACAGTTTCAGATCACCAGAAACAAGCTGTGCTTTGAAAATGGCAGAACATAGCCAGGACATGGAAGCAACCTAGATGCTCATCAGCAGATGAATGGATAAGAAAGCTGTGGTACATATATACAATTGGATATTACACAGCCATTAAAAAGAATACATTTGAATCAGTTCTAATGGGGTGGATGAAACTGGAGCCTATTATACAGAGTGAAGTAAGCCAGAAAGAAAAACACCAATACAGTATACTAATACATATATACGGAATTTAGAAAAATGGTAATGATAACCCTCTATGCGAGACAACAATAGAGGCACAGATGTATAGAACAGTCTCTTGGACTCTGTGGGAGAAGGCGAGGGTGGGATGATCTGAGAGATTAGCATTGAAACATGTATATTATCGTATATGAAACAGATCGCCATTCCACGTTCGATGCATGAGACAGGGTGCTCAGGGATGGTGCCCTGGGATGACCCAAAGGGATGGGATAGGGAGGGAGGTAGGAGGGGAGTTCAGTATGGGGAACACATGTATACCCATGGCTGATTCATGTCAATGTATGGCAAAACCACTAAAATATTGTAAAGTAATTAGCCTCCAACTAAAATAAATAAATTAAAAAAAATTAAAGTTAAAAAAAATAAAAATGGCAGAGCACACAGTAGAAACAGCCTGGGTTCCTGAACATTATGGAACTGCCCTGCCAGCACTGAGTAACTCATCTCTAGACTCCATTTACATTAGAGAGTGAGGGAAAAAATACTTCTGTTCTCTTTTCAATTCAGTTCAGTTCAGTCACTCAGTCATGCCCCATGAATTGCAGTATGCCAGGCTTCCCTGTCCATCACTAACCCCCGGAGCTTACTCAAACTCATGTCCATTGAGTTGGTGATGCCATCTAACCATCTCATCCTGTATCATTCCCTTCTCCTCCTGCCTTCAATCTTTTCCAGCATCAGGGTCTTTTCCAATGAGTCAGTTCTTCCCATCAGTGGCCCAAGTATTGGAGTTTCAGCTTCAGCATCAGTCCTTCAGGACTGATTTCCTTTAGGATGGACTGGTTGGATCTCCTTGCAGTCCAAGGGACTCTCAAGAGTCTTCTCCAACACCACAGTTCAAAAGCATCAATTTTTCAGTGCTCAGTTTTCTTTATAGTCCAACTCTCACATCTATACATGACCACTGGGAAAACCATAGCCTTGACTAGACGGACCTTTGTTGGAAAGTAATGTCTCTGCCCTTTAATATGCAGTCTAGGTTGGTCATAGCTTTTCTTCCAAGGAGCAACCATCTTTTAATTTCATGGCTGCAGTCACCATCTGCAGTGATTTTGGAGCCCAAGAAAATAAAGTCTCTCACTGTTTCCATGGTTACCCCATCTATTTGCCATGAGGTGATGGGACCAGATGCCATGATCTTAGTTTTCTGAATGTTGAGTTTTAAGCCAACTTTTTCACTCTCCTCTTTCACTTTCATTTTTCTTTAAACTTTCTATTTTGTTTAAACCAGTGCTATTTTTAGTTTTCCACTGCTTGTTGAAGAACTGAGTTCTAACCGTGGTCACTAACCTGTGTTTGACCTCAGCCGTGATATGAAGCACACATGCCCAAGCTAGGGGCTCTGTTGTGCTGAGCATCAGGTGCTCTCATCAGATAACTGGCAATGCCAAGCCAGCTGTAATTGGCTGAGGCAGGGGTCCAGGTGACTCTTTCAGACAGAACCTGTATTCTGTTTGCCACAGAACCTGCCTCTCATTTTTCTTTCTTTCATTTTTAAAAGTATTTATTTTTAGTTGGGGCCACGGGATCTTTTGTTGTGGTATGTGAACTTCCTCCTGGCTGTGGCATTCGGGCTCTAGTTCCCCAGCCATCGATCGAACCCACGTCCCCTGCACTGGAAAGAGTGTTCTTAACCACTGGACCTCCAGGAAAGTCCCCTGCCTCTCCCCTTTCTTAAAGCCGTATGCCTCACTCCAACGCGTGCAGTAGATGCTGGCTCCACCCCAGGCCAACATCCCATCGTCCACCTGGGGTGAATACTACTGTTCACAGCTCTTCCTCCCTCCGGGTCACTCTTCTCACTGAACAGGGGCTGCCTCCTGAGAAGTTGTGTGTCCTTCCCCACTAGGTGCTCTCCTAGTGATGGACTGACCCAGGTGTGCAAGAGGTGCACACTACTCCACCCTCCTCTGCTTCCTTTTCTCAAGGTGGGACCAACTCTGTGATATATCTCCTGCTCCAGTGTTCCCCCTGGCACCAGGCTGAGTGCCCACCCCAGCTGAGACCATGCTCTTGTTCAGCTCCTTCCCTCCCTCTGTCCTTTCCCTTCCCTCCCTCCTGCCCCTGAGAGTATGCAGGCAGCAAAGTAAATGCACCAAGTTTCTTGTACCAGGTACAGCTTCTGGAGAAGAAGCCCCCTGTAGAAATTTGAGTTTTCAGTTCTTGGATTAGAGAGAGAACTGAAGTGTGCTGAAACAGTTAAAATATAACCTGTCTACCAGGCAGGGCTGTAGTAGCTGGCCAGCATGCTTCAAGTAGTCACAGTCGATCTTCAGAGATCAGTATAGGCTGCCAGGTTGCTGGCATCATGCGGGACCCAGAATGCATTCCCGCAGTGACCCAAGAGACTTACCGTTCTGATCAAGCACTTGATTCTTTGTACTGGACACCATGGGCTTGTGCGGTGTTCAGTCACTAAGTTGTGTCTGACTTTTTGCAACCCCGTGGACTGTAGCCCACCAGACTCCTCTGTCCGTGGGATTTCTCAGGCAAGACTACTGGAGTAGGTTTCCATTTCCTCCTTCAGGGGTATCTTCCTGCTCCAGGGATAGAACCCAAGTCTGTTTCATTGCAGGCAGATTCTTTACCGCTGAGCCGCCTGGGAAGCCCACACCACAGGCTTACTTGTCTCCTAATTGTTGCCTGCCTTCTCTGTCATCAGCTAGGCAAACCGCCCATCCAGAGTCAACTCTATGAAACCAGTAAGATCCCTGACTGCTGCTGGCATGGTGTGGGTAGGGGGGAAGCCTTCCTTGACATGTGTCCTGGCAGAAGAGCTTCTTTTCTGGGCATTGGATGGCTAGCTCATTATTCTACACTAATGAGGTCATGTTCCACCTTCGTACTCTGCTGGAAATAACTGAATCTCTGAGAGCACGCCGAAGGCATCCAGGAATTTTCCAAGAGAACCTGCTGAGAGGAATGTCATTGGCTGAGAGCCTCCAGCTGCTGCAGCTTCAGATCACTCAGCTGAGGCCATGATGAAACGTGGCGGGGGGACTTGAGTCAGGTCATTTTTGCCAGGGGTCACCTGCGAGCAGCTCTCTCTCTGAGGCTCCCCAGTGATCTGGCTGTGACTTGCTCAGAGCTGGAGTGTAGTCTGAGGCTCCCCTTACTCCACCCCACTCTGTTTCTCTCCCTCCCTTCCCAGGACTTGGGCAGATGCTCTGAAGGTTCTCACCACCTACTCCTGTCTCCTCTTCCTGTTATTCTTTGCAGGCGTTTCCCCCAGGAAACTTCTCAGCCTTTTCATTCTATCCTGGCATCTGTTTCTCACAGGACTCAAGCCAACATATGCAACTTAAACCTTGAGAGCTGATCCATGGAGTTGTGGGTGCAAAGTGAAGATCAAGCATAAACAAGACATTACAATGGAATCCAAGGTAGCAACACTTAAAATTACAGGAAACACTGGTTAATTGGCATGGGAAGATGTTTGTGATAAAGTAAATCGAGAAATTACATTAGTATATGTGTGTGTGCTTAGTCACTCAGTTGTGTCCGACTCTTTGTGACCCCATGGACTACACCCCTCCAGGCTCCTCTGTCCATGGGATTTTCCAGGCAAGATACTGGAATGGGTTGCTATTCCCTTCTCCAGGAGAACTTCCCAACCCAGGGATCGAGCCCAGGCCTCCTGCGTTCCAGGCAGATTCTTTACCATCTGACCCACCAGGGCTAGCTCGCTAGCATATATAGTGTAAATAGTATAAAGTGTATATTCCAAATTTGTCTTATGATATTTAAATATAAAAAAAATTTAGAAGAGTCTACCTCAAAATGTTGTTTGCTTTGCAGAAGTCTTCGTTTTTGTCCTTTTTGCACATTTGCATTTTCAAATTTTCTCATAATAAAAACTGTTTCAGCCTGGAAGAGGAATACCAGAGAATTTTGGGAAATTCACGCAGGTCGAAGATTCCATCGAGCCTCAGGGCTGCTCCAGGAAGGGCTCCATGTGAGTACCCGGGACCGAGGGAAGAACTTGAGAGATGTGAGGGCATAAAGCTGGAGGGAAGTCCCCGGAGACAGTGTGTGTGAGGTTTCCCTCCGGGTCGAAGCAGGGTGAGTCAACAGCTGTCCTCATCAGCACCGCCTGTTTGATTCTGATGTCTTTCTTCTAGGTCCCAATGGCTCTGGCTGTGTGTATTTATTACAGCTCTTTCATTCATTCAACAACAATTTATTAAGTCCTACCCTTCACTGGTTCTGTTAAGTTCTGAGGATTCTAGGATATGGAAGACACCAACAGTGGCCTCTCGATATCCATTCTCCTGTTAAGAAAATGCTGATTTTGTTCAGGGCAGCAGCCTGTCTGGTTACAAACCGCATGTCCCAGCCCTCCTTGCAGCTGGGAGGGGGCTGGCTCAAACTGTGGGCTCCTTGGCTCTTCATCCTCTCCCCTCTCTGGAAAGTAGATGGGGTGCTGGAGAGGAAGAGCCACCTTGGGACCCTGACATGAACACGTGGGACAAGGATTATACCAAAGACATTGGAACAAAAACCTTGAAAGAATCAGTCATTGGCAGCGTCATCAAATCGCTGAGAAGGATCTAGATTTCTTGTTCTGTGAGAGAAACAAACTCCTAGTCTGTTTAAAGCACTGTTTGGGTGGTTTCTGTAACTTGCAACTTTACAGAATCCTAAGCGGTGCAAACAGAATGAGCCATAAGCCCCGCCCTGTGTGTGGGCAGAGAGCAGACGACCAAAAGGCAACCAGGCAAACAGTGCCGTCAGCAGGGCAGAGGAGAAACATACCTGGCTCTCCGGGTGTGTGTATCAAGGACAACCCACAAGAACTGGGGGGTCAGAAAGGATTTCCTAGAAGATGCAACACTTGGGATAAGTCATGAAAGGTAAGTGGGGATTTAGGGAGTGAAAGGGAGGGAGAGAGTGTGAATGAATGGTTCTGGGCAGAGGCTGTGTAGAATGGCTGGAGTATAGAAAGAGAGCAATGATGCAGGAGATGAGGAAATGAAGTTGCGCAGTGGTGTGCGACTCTTTGCGATCCCATGGACTGTATTACTCCCAGGCTCCTTCATCCATGGATTTTCCAGGCAAGAGTACTGGAGTGGGTTGCCATTTTCTTCTCCAGGGGATCTTCCCCACCTGAGGATTAAGCCCGGGTCTCCCACATTGCAGGCAGACACTTTACCCTCTGAGCCACCAGAGAAGCAGGAAATGAGGCCTGGGTTGCAAATCTTAATACTCTGGCCACAGTAAGGAGCTAGATGTTTATCCTTAAGACAACGGAGCAGTTCATTCTCATTTTATCATGCAGTGGAGAATGGATAGGTAGGGTTGGGTGAAGAACATTGCTGATGCTGTCACCCAGAAGAAAGGAGGCAGTGGCCAAAGCCTCAGAGTATGGAAAAGGATCGCAGGAAGGTAGAGGGGTCTGAGGGGCAGTAGGAAACCATACCCAAGCAGCTTTGAAGCGTAAGAGTCACACAAAAGGGAGAAGCAATGATAAAAATGGAAGCATTCAGGGAGTGGCTGACCTGGGGCTGAGCCAGGAGGACTTGGTAAGGCCAGAGGTGGAAGGAACATTCAGGGATGATGCTCCATGTACCCGCACGGTGCTCCTGAGGTTTTATGGAAAGGTCAGCCGGGTCGGGGGCAGTGGGCACGTGGTTGGAGTATATGCCAGAACAGT
Source organism: Bos indicus (assembly GCF_029378745.1). NCBI lineage: Eukaryota > Metazoa > Chordata > Mammalia > Artiodactyla > Bovidae > Bos > Bos indicus. Next base: position 10,293,294 of record NC_091772.1, on the reverse strand, counting down.
GTAGGCAGAGAGAAATAAAGGTGGACAGCTGTGTTTGACACAGATGACAAGGATGTTAGATGTGAGAGATTTAGCTGGTTTCCAAGAGAATTCATCTCTGCAATCCCAGCCTGGGATGAGTCGCTCCACTACTAGGCAAGGGGTCCCTGCCATGTGCTCAGAAAGCTGGGTTTCAGCAAGTCCTCTTGGGACTTCTAACACCTACCAAAGATTGAGCACCACTTGGCTTGACTGATGCTTCTCAGACTTAAATGTGCATCCCCAAGTTTCCTGGTAAGTGTAGATTTCGACTCAGTAGATCTGGGACTAGGGAGGAGAGTGTGTTTCTAATATACTTTAGGGGGACGCTGCTGTTGCTGGTCATGGACCACGCTTTGAGTAGCAAGGGTCTAGACAAAAGAACTTGTTGAGATAGTAGAGAAACAGCTTCTATACAGAGATCAGGGAATTGGCTTCTTAGCCTGCACAAGGCTGAAATGATTTACTGGCATTCTCCAAAGGACGTTGTTTCAATTTTTCTTTTTTTATTGAGGTCAAGGCACTAGAGAAATGGGCCAGCTTAGAAACAGGCATAATTCAGGATTGTCTGCTTTTTCCTCAGCCTCGGTAATGAAATCTTCAGAGGGTGCTTGTCCCAAGGTTTCTGCCCACGTTGGACTTCTTGGGAGGTTTTCCCCTCGTCACCACCCTGCTAACATCTGCAGTCTCTGATGTATTAAGTCTGAAGGCGACTCAGTGGAGGGAAGGCAGAACAAAGACACTGCTGGAGTGAGTTTACTGAAAACGGCAGAGAAGAAATGGAATTTTAAGTACAGTTGTCCCTTGGTGTCCATAGGGTATTGGTTCCAAGACCCTTCAGATACCAAAATCCACAAATGCTCATGTCCCTTATAGGGAATAGTGTCGTATTTGTATATAACCTCTATAAACATCCTCCCCTATGCTTCATTTTTATTTTAAAAAGTATCTATCTATTTGGCTGCACCAGGTCTTAGTGTATGTTCATTGTGACATGCAGGCTTTTAAAAATGTATTGTTACTATTTTTAGTTGCAGCACGTTCGATCTTTAGTTGTGGCACGTGGGATCTGGTTCCCTGACCAGGGACTGAATCTAGGCCCCCTGCACTAGGATCATGGAGTTTTAGCCACTGGATGGCCAGGGAAGTGCCCCTCATCTATACTTCAAATCATCTTTAGATTACTTATAATACCTAATACAATGTAAATACTATGTAAATAGTTGCCAGCACATGGGAAATTCAGGTTTTGCTGTTTGGAACTTTCTAGAATTTTGTTTCCAAATATTTTCAACCCATGGTTGGTTGAATCCATGGATGTGAAACTCGCAGATTTGAAGGGATGACTGAAACTGCTGTGGTGACAAATGAACTAGAATCAATAACTAAGATTTCTCCCAGTTCCTCGGAGAACCCTCCTGGGCTGGGGGAGGGGCTGGAGTGCAGGTCACAAAGACCACTCCTCCTACTTAACTGCCAGCTGAACTTCAGTCAGTTCAGTCGCTCAGTCGTATCCATCTCTTTGTGATCCCATGGACTGTGGCATGCCAGGGTTCCCTGTCCGTTACCAACTCCCAGAGCTTGCTCAAACTCATGTCTATCGAGTTGGTGATGCCATCCAACCATCTCATCCTCTGTTGTCCCCTTTTCCTCCTTTCTTCAATCCCTCCCAGCATCAGGGCCTTTTCCAATGAGTCAACTCTTCGCATGAGGTGGCCAAAGTACTGGAGTTTCAGCTTCAGCATCAGTCCTTCCAGTGAACACCCAGGACTGATCTCCTTTAGAATGGACTGGTTGGATCTCCTTGCAGTCCAAGGGACTCTCAATAGTCTTCTCCAACACCACAGTTCAAAAGCATCAATTCTTCAGTGCTCTGCTTTCTTTACAGTCCAACATACATGACTACTGGAAAAACCATAGCTTTGACTAAGTGGACCTTTGTTGGCAAAGGAACATCTCTGCTTTTTAATACGCTGTCTAGGTTGGTCAGAGCTTTTCTTCCAAGGAGCAAGCGTCTTTTCATTTCATGGCTGCAGTCACCATCTGCAGTAATTTTGGAGCCCAAGAAAATAAAGTCTGTCACTATTTCCATTGTTTCCTTTTCTGTTTGCCATGACGTGATGGGATCAGATGCCATGATCTTCATTTTTTGAAAGTTGAGTTTTAAGCCAACTTTTTCACTCTCCTCTTTCACTTTCATCAAGAGGCTCTTCAGTTCCTCTTCGCTTTCTGCTGTAAGGGTGGTGTCATCTGCATATCTGAGGTTATTGATATTTCTCCCATTAATCTTGATTCCAGTTTGTGCTTCATCCAGCCTGGCATTTCACATGATGTACTCTGCATATAAGTTAAATAAGCAGGGTGACAATATACAGCCTTCACATACTCCTTTCCCAAGTTTGAACCAGTTCATTGTTCCGTGTCCAGTTCTAACTGTTGCTTCTTGACCTGCATATAGGTTTCTCAAGAGGCAGGTCAGGTGGTCTGGTATTCCCATCTCTTGAAGAATTTTCCACAGTTTGTTGTTAGCCACAGAGTCAAAGGCTTTGACATAGTCAAGAAAGCAGAAGTAGATGTTATTCTGGAACTCTCTTGCATTTTCTAGGATCCAACAGATGTTGACAGTTTCACCTTTGGTTCCTCTGCCTTTCTTAAATACAGCTTGAACATCTGGATGTTCACAATTCATGTACTGTTGAAGCCTGGCTTGTAGAATTTTGAGCATTACTTTGCTAGTGTGTGAGATGAGTGCAATTGTTCAGTAGTTTGAAAATTCTTTGGCGTTGCCTTTGTTTGGAATTGGAATGAAAACTGACCTTTGCCAGTCCTGTGGCCACTGTTGAGTTTTCCAAATTTGCAGGCATATTAGGTGCAGCACTTTAATAGCATCACCTTTTATGATTTGAAATAGCTCAGCTAGAATTCCATCACCCCCACTAGCTATGTTTGTAGTGATGCTTCCTAAGGCTGAACTTGGTAGACAAAGCAAGACTTCTGTTCATACCAGCAGAACAATGGCCTCCAGATACCACAGCAGAGCCTCAGGCTAGGGAGAGACCCTTCCATCCCCATCCTCACCAAGGGTTTTTGTGTGTGCCTCTGGGAAAAGATTTCCTCACTCACAGCTTTCTCCAAGAGGAAAGCCAATGAGGAAAATCACTATAATAATAGCTCACAGTTCAGAAAGAGAAGCAGTCACAGATGCCAGTCTCTGAAATCACAACATCTCGGTTTGAGTACAAACTCCAGCATTTACTAGCTGTGTGTCTTTGGACAGGTTTCTTTACCTCTCTGTGCTTCAGTTTCTTTAACAACCAGCTCTATTTGTTCTCTCCCTTTTACCAGGCTGTGAACTAAGGACAGTAACTTCACTTTGCTCATTTTTGCCTTCTGATAGTGTCTGATTGAGCTTAAGGTGCCTAAGTGACCATTTTAAGTTGGGACCTCCAGGCAGGAAGTGCCACTGACATTCAGGAGAAGGAGAAAGGGGTGCCTCTGTGATTGTGGCAGTTGTGTTGAGAAGGTTTGGAGAAGAAAAACTGTTCTGACTAAAATGGCACAAGTATACATTCCAGAGGAGGTGACAACTGCAGGGGCTCAAATGATGTCATCAGGACTCCGTCTCCTTCTTTTCACTTCTAAGCCCAACTTGTCCCAGGGTAGGCTCCATCTTCCTGGAAGCTTCCTCTTCAGACCAAATGGAGTCCCCAGACAACTCTAGCTGAAAGAGTTTCCTTTTTTTAATAATTCTGAAACTCCAATACTTTGGCCACCTCATGCGAAGAGTTGACTCATTGGAAAAGACGATGCTAGAAGGGATTGGGGGCAGGAGGAGAAGGGGACGACAGAGGGTGAGATGGCATCACTGACTCAATGGATGTGAGTCTGAGTGAACTCTGGGAGTTGGTGATGGACAGGGAGGCCTGGCGTGCTGCGATTCATGGGGTCACAAAGAGTCGGACATGACTGAGCGACTGAACTGAACTGAAGGAAAGTCCTGGAATTGAGCCCTTAATGGGCTCTAATTGGTTCACAAGCCACGTCAGGGTCTCCTCTTATTGGTCAGGCCAGGGTCACATGCTCAGCCAGGATGCTGAATGGGGGTCGAGCCTGTTCCACCTACTACACATGGACTGAGGTTGGGGGAAGGTGATGCCCCAAGGAAATAGCAGTGTTGGTACCAGAAGTAGGCAGAAACACCCCCTGATCCTCAGAGCATCCATCCCTGCGCCCTGGGCTTTCTGACTCTGCTCACAACTCCATCCATCTTACCAGAGGAGTTGGCCATGAGCAGGCACCAGGTCACACTCCATGTCCCTCCTATCTTTCTACTGCCTGCATCTGATTCCTGAGCTCAGTAGAGTCAGGGATGATCAAAAGAGTAAATGACTCCACACACAGAGCAGCCCAGCCTAACTTGGACCTTATGGTCAACGTTTATTACATTGTTTCAATGAGAGATCCAACCAGTCCATCCTGAAGGAAATCAGTCCTGAATATTCACTAGAAGGACTGATGCTGAAGCTGAAACTCTCATCCTTTGGCCATCTGATGTGAAGAGTTGACTCATTTGAAAAGACCCTGATGCTGGGAAAGATTGAAGGCAGGAGGAGAAGGGGATGACAGAGGATGGGATGGTTAGATGGCATCACCATCTCAATGGAGATGAGTTTGAGTCAACTCCCAGAATTGGTGATGGACAGGGAAGTCTGGCATGCTTCAGTCCATGGGATCACAAAGAGTTGGACATGACTGAGCAATTGAACTGAACTGAACTGAATGAGAAAATGCACTGTGAGTTCCACACAACTGCTCTGCAGATGAGATTTTGGAAAACCAGTATTAGAAGCTAGGATGCTCTTTTTCCATTTGGATCAATAACCATCGGTCAATTTTCCCACTTGGGAAAATAAAAGCAGCTGATCAGGGTGTCCTCAAGCAAAATCCATAACACTCAGTCTTGGCCCTGGATGGTAGTTTAAATGTTTCCTGCTCTGGCCGCTTTGTCCACATTTGTGACTCTCCCACTCTCGCCTCTCTCCATCCGTTCCCTACTTCCAACCCCTACACCAGTCTTTCCTTCCCACTCACTCTGGCCCAACCAGGCAGCACCTCTGCCTGGAGGAAACAGTAAAGACTGTCCTCATCCTTAAAGATCAGGGCCTCTGCTTTTCAAACAATTCTTCTGTTCATATCACAGCCAGGTCAGTCTTGGAAGCAGGGGCGGCAAGAAGAGTTGAGAAGCAGGTGTTCCAGAAGAAGGCAGCCAACAGGTAAATCACCTGAATGAGGAGGACTTCTAGGAAAGCAGCTGTTGAAGCAGGGCCAGGAATAGAAAACAAGCTCGTGCATTGTTAAATCTAAAAAGGCTCTTTAAGCACAAGCAGGAGAAATCCGTCTTTGGTGCCATGAAGGGAGCAATGCACTTTGTCAGAGGGAGGGGGGTGCCCACAAAACAGGAGGAAAATCTGACCAGCCGTATCTCCAAAAGGTCAGGAACTGATGAGAGAGTTAATTCTTAGGTAGCTTGATAAGGAATCCTGGGCCCTCAAGGAAGAAGGGGTCCGGGGCCCTCAAAAAGGAGAAAGGGGTCTGGGGCTCTTAAGGTGGAGAAAAGAACAAACATTATTTTTTTCCCCCTACATTCTTTAGTCTTAATCACATAAGATGCTATTTTCTTTAAGCCCAGAGCTAATGATTACACATCAAAACAACTCATCTTAAAAGCTGTCAGATCAGATCAGATCAGTCGCTCAGTCGTGTCCGACTCTTTGCGACCCCATGAATCGCAGCACGCCAGGCCTCCCTGTCCATCACCAACTCCCGGAGTTCACTCAGACTCACGTCCATCGAGTCAGTGATGCCATCCAGCCATCTCATCCTCTGTCGTCCCCTTCTCCTCCTGCCCCCAATCCCTCCCAGCAGCAGAGTCTTTTCCAATGAGTCAACTCTTCGAATGAGGTGCCCAAAGTACTGGAGTTTCAGCTTTAGCATCATTCCTTCCAAAGAACTCCCAGGGCTGATCTCCTTCAGAATGGACTGGTTGGATCTCCTTGCAGTCCAAGGGACTCTCAAGAGTCTTCTCCAACACCACAGTTCAAAAGCATCAATTCTTCGGCACTCAGCCTTCTTCACAGTCCCACTTACTCCTTGGAAGGAAATTTATGACCAACCTGCTGCTACTGCTGCTAAGTTACTTCAGTCATGTCTAACTGTGTGACCCCATAGACGGCAGCCCATCAGGCTCCCCCATCCCTGGGATTCTCCAGGCAAGAACACTGGGGTGGGTTGCTATTTCCTTCTCCAATGCATGAAAGTGAAAGTGAAGTTGCTCAGTCATGTCTGACCCTCAGCGACCCCATGGACTGCAGCCTTCCAGGCTCCTCCATCCATGGGATTTTCCAGGCAAGAGTACTGGAGTGGGGTGACATTGCCTTCTCCGTATGACCAACCTAGATAGCATATTAAAAAGCAGAGACATTACTTTGCCAACAAAGGTCCTTTTAGTCAAGGCTATGGTTTTTCCAGTGGTCATATATGGATGTGAGAGTTGGACTGTGAAGAAGGCTGAGCACCGAAGAATTGATGCTTTTGAACTGTGGTGTTGGAGAAGACTCTTGAGAGTCCTTTGGACTGCGAGGAGATCCAACCAGTCCATCCTAAAGGAGATCAGTCCTGGGTGTTCATTGGAAGGACTGATGCTGAAGCTGAAACTCCAATACTTTGGCCACGTCATGCAAAGAGTTGACTCATTGGAAAAGGCCCTGATGCTGGGAGGGATTGGGGGCAGGAGGAGAAGGGGTCGACAGAGGATGAAATGGCTGGATGGCATCACTGACCCGATGGTCATGAGATGAGTCTGGGTGAATTCCGGGAGTTGGTGATGGACAGGGAGGCCTGGCGTGCTGCGATTCATGGGGTTGCAAAGAGTCAGACACAGCTGAGTGACTGAACTGAACTGAACTGAAGATCCATTCACATTTCACATTGCCAGGAGTCTGGTTGACCCATCTCTGAGAGCCCTGCAGTACTGTACGCAGTGGAGGGAAGTAGATTCCCCAAGAACAGCTGAGGGGCTGTTGCCGAGAGATAGGCAAACACTGTAGTTCTCCTCTAGAGGTCTTCGCTTTCCCCATTTATTTAGACTTTGGATATGCTTTTCTGGACTGTTTCTCTCGGCCTCCATGTGAACTCCAGAGACAAAGTTGTAAGTAATCATTCAGTAAGGACGTTCCCCAGGTATTTGACTAAGTGCCTGTGTTAGACCTTGTGCTGGTCACTGCAACACAAATAAAGCATCACCGTGGCCCCAAGGGTTAGATAGGGAAGGTCCATGCACTGCGGCTCAGTGCAGAGAAACATGGGGCAGGTCTGCCAAGGCAGCGGAGGCTTGAGAAAACTGTGCAACCTGGCAGGTGGGGAGGTAGGGGCTCAGCTGGGAGACACTCAGGTCAGGAGTCAGCAGCGTGGTGTTCTAGCCAGTCGTGGAGTACTCAGAGCAAGAACAAAGGGGCAGAGGCAGCTCCAGGGATTCTGGGTCCTTAGGAGGAGTAAGATCTCAGATGCTGAGGAGGAAGTGCAGTGTGGTGCTAGAAAAAGCTAGAGGGGAAATCACAGGCCAGGCCAGATCGCAGGCGGCCTTTGCAGTCCATGCTAAGGACTTTGGAATGCATCTGTAGGTAAGGGGTGGGGGAGCCCTGCAAGGATTTGAAGCAGAGAAGTGATCTGATTTGCATTTCAGGACGATCCCGCTGTCCCAGGATAAAGGCTGGAAGTAGAGACAGATAACACGTTTATTGCAAAATTCTGGGCAGGCAACCAGAACTAAAGTCATAATCATGAGGGTGAAGAAGAGGCAACAGGTAGTGAGATGCGTAGCAGGAACCATCTAGGACGTAGAGCTGATTTGCTAGAAAGGTGAGGGACAGGGAGCATCAGCCCCAGGTTTACGGCTTTGATAGAGGCGGGGGGTGACGCTCTTCTCTCCAAACAGGGTCTTCACAAGAGAGGAAGAACAGGTTTAGGAGAGAAAAACACTAAATTCGGTGTCAGGTATTGGATCTTGGATGTCTGTGGGGCACCCAGGAAGTGCTTTCCCATAGAAGGTGGGATCTCAGCGTCCCAGAGATGAGAGAGAGGGGTGAGTGGAGGTGGGTGTGTGAATGTGGGTGGGAGAGACCTTAGGCTTGAATGCTTGGGAGTGAAGATGGAGAGGCCAGGGGAGACTGTCGGGGAGGAGGAGAGAAAGGTGTTCTCAGAAGAGGACATGCTCAACCTCAGATGCCTTGGAGAAAGCCCCCGCAGTGAAGCCTGAAAAAAGTCCCAATTGGATTTGACATTTATGAGGTCACTGTTGACTGAAGCTAGAGATCCTTCAGTGGGGTGGTGGGGCCAGACGCTGGATTGGGGTGAGTGACAAGTCAAAGAGAGGGATCTATGATCATAGGCAGCTAAATCCTAACCCTTCTACCTCTCACCTTGGGCCCCAAGCTGCTGGGACCAAGATGACCAGGGCTCTAAGGGATGATGAAGGTTTTCATTCATGTGTTCATCCATGGGTTTGTCAAGCATTGTCTATAGAGGGTCTGCTACATGCCAGGTACTGTTCTGGGCACCCAAACCCAAAGGATAAGTAAGACCAGTTGCTGCCCTAGAGACACTTATGACCTAATTGGAGGAACACACCCAAAGGTCAGACATGTAGCCGTGTGACGAAGTCCCTGTTACAACCGAGTTATTACCGAAAGCAGAAATCAAGGAAGGCTTCATGGAGAAAGGGGAGGGACAAGATCAGCTTTTTGTGGTTGTTTCATGCAGATAAGTGATGAATTTTCATAAACAGCACCCAGAATGAGAAACAGGCCATGACCAGCCTCCAGAAGTCCCTCCTTGTCTCCTTCCAGTCACTGGTCCCTCACTGTCGTGACTTCCCCACCCCCACCCTTTTTAGATTTTTTTACACTTAAAAGGGGTATTCATTTCTCATTTGTGTTTTCTGTCTTTAGCTTGAGATTCCATTTATAAGATTCTTCTGTATCACTGCATATAGTACTGGCTGGTCACTCTCTGTTGGTCTGTTAGGAAGATGTGCAAAGATGTGAATGAGTAGATTGTGAAACTCAGTCCCTTCCTTTGCTCTGCAGTTCTGGTACATCTAATTTATCAGGAACCTTGGCTCCTTACCTGTCCCCAAATTTAAATGGGTAGGCCCAGCTCTCCCCACTCCTCACCTTTCTCCTTAAGATTCATCATCCATTTCTTACATTGCTTACAATGTTCATTAAGTGTTCAGTTCAGTTCAGTTCAGTCGCTCAGTCGTGTCTGACTCTTTGCGACCCCATGAATTGCAGCACACCAGGCCTCTCTGTCCATCACCAACTCCCGGAGTTCACTCAGACTCACGTCCATCGAGTCAGTGATGCCATCCAGCCATCTCATCCTCTGTTGTCCCCTTCTCCTCCTGCCCCCAATCCCTTCCAGCATCAGAGTCTTTTCCAATGAGTCAACTAACTCTTCATATGAGGTGGCCAAAGTACTGGAGTTTCAGCTTCAGCATCATTCCCTCCAAAGAAATCCCAGGGCTGATCTCCTTCAGAATGGACTGGTTGGATCTCCTTGCAGTCCAGGGGACTCTCAACAGTCTTCTCCAACACCACAGTTCAAAAGCATCAATTCTTCAGTGCTCAGCCTTCTTCATAGTCCAACTCTCACATCCATACATAATCACTGGAAAAACCATAGCCTTGACTAGACGGACCTTTGTTGGCAAAGTAATGTCTCTGCTTTTGAATATGCTATCTAGGTTGGTCATAACTTCCCTTCCAGGGAGTAAGCGTCTTTTAAGTTCATGGCTGCAGTCATCATCTGCAGTGATTTTGGAGCCCAGAAAAATAAAGTCTGACACGGTTTCCACTGTTTCCCCATTTATTTCCCATGAAGTGATGGGACCAGATGCCATGATCTTTGTTTTCTGAGTGTTGAGCTTTAAGCCAACTTTTTCACTCTCCTCTTTCACTTTCATCAAGAGGCTTTTTAGTTCCTCTTCACTTTCTCCCATAAGGGTGGTGTCATCTGCATGTCTGAGGTGATTGATATTTCTCCTGGCAATCTTGATTCCAGCTTGTGTTTCTTCCAGCCCAGTGTTTCTCATGATGTACTCTGCATATAAGTTAAATAAACAGGGTGACAATATACAGCCTTGACGTACTCCTTTTCCTGTTTGGAATCAGTCTGTTGTTCCATGTCCAGTTCTAACTGTTGCTTCCTGACCTGCATACAAATTTCTCAAGAGGCAGGTCAGGTGGTCTGGTATTCCCATCTCTTTCAGAATTTTCCACAGTTTATTGTGATCCACACAGTCAAAGGCTTTGGCATAGTCAATAAAGCAGAAATAGATGTTTTTCTGGAACTCTCTTGCTTTTTCCATGATCCAGCGAATGTTGGCAATTTGATCTCTGGTTCCTCTGCCTTTTCTAAAACCAGCTTGAACATCTAGAAGTTCACGGTTCACGTATTGCTGAAGCCTGGCTTGGAGAATTTTGAGCATTACTTTACTAGCATGTGAGATGACTGCAATTGTGCAGTAGTTTGAGCATTCTTTGGTATTGCCTTTCTTTGGGATTGGAATGAAAACTGACCTTTTCCAGTCCTGTGGCCACTGCTGAGTTTTCCAAATTTGCTGGCATATTGAGTGCAGCACTTTCACAGCATCATCTTTCAGGATTTGAAATAGCTCAACTGGAATTCCATCACCTCCACTAGCTTTGTTGGTAGTGATGCTTTCTAAGGCCCACTTGACTTCACATTCCAGGAGGTCTGGCTCTAGGTGAGTGATCACACATTGTGATTATCTTGGTCGTGAAGATCTTTTTTGTACAGTTCTTCTGTGTATTCTTGCCATCTCTTCTTAATATCTTCTGCTTCTGTTAGGTCCCTACCATTTCTGCCCTTTATCGAGCCCATCTTTGCATGAAATGTTCCCTTGGTATCTCTGATTTTCTTGAAGAGATCTCTAGTCTTTCCCATTCTGTTGTTTGCCTCTATTTCTTTGCATTGATCTCTGAGGAAGGCTTTCTTATCTCTCCTTGCTATGCTTTGGAACTCTGCATTAACTTAAGTGTAAGTTCTCTCAAATGTTCACATGTGCACATGTGTGTACATGTATGTGTGCATTTGTTTGTGTGCATGTGTGCCGGTAGGGATGGAGCAGGGAGGGACTCTGCAGGGTTTGCTCCAGCCCGTGTCCCCTTTGGACAGGTGGCCGTGAGGCTGACAGGCTGTCCTGGAGAGAGACAGGCCAGCTTTCAGGCGGAACTAGGATGGACAGTGTGGGAAGTGGAGTGGTGGACGGCATGGCAGGGTGTGAATGATGAAGCCAGAGCCTAGTCTGCTGCAGTGATGAAGGGACCACCCTCCGGGGAGGCCTGAGTCATTACTGTCATTCTAACTGCCACCCTCTTGAATGCTCAGGAAGCTTGCAAATCCCAGAGCAATTCATTCCCCATTTCTGCTGGAAGAAAAATGAGAAATCATACACTGGGAGGAATAAGTAATTCCTGCCTGTCTTCTTAAAAATACATCAAGACCCTGCAGAGAATATGCTTTCAAACCGAGGCCTTCAGATTCCATGCAGCTGGGTGGTTTCTGCCGCCAAGGTCTCTGCTACCTGACAGGTCCCCATAAAATTCCTGAAGGAAGAGGTTATATCACTAATAAAACCTACCCTTGGAGCCGTTCTTGGCTGAGTTTTGCCCTAGGAGCCCTTTATTCTTTCCTTCATCTATTCGGAGGTTAATAAGCTCATATTTTCAAGGGCAGTTCTCGATGTAAAGGAGCATTGGCTCTGTTCCCTCTCGACCTAGGATGAAGATTTGTTCTTTCTTAAGTTGACAGTAGAAATGTTTAGAGACCTGGCCTGCCACTTGAAAGGGCCCTCTCGTAAATTCTACAGGGCCGGGGGACTTTTGGGGAGTGGTGGGATGGGGCTCTGAAAGGTGACCAGGGACTCTTGTCTCTAAAATACATATGGGCTTTCTCTCCATAGGCATCCAATCTAGTGTTCTGCTTGCTCTGTATTTCTGAGTTTCCTTGTCTGCAAGAGTCTGATTATCTTAAAAGTAGGCAGGTTGGCCTCTGGCTCCAGCTACCTTAGAATGTGGATGGAGCCAAGACCTGAAAAGTCTGTCCCAGAACTTCTAGCTCCTTAGGGGCAGAATCGGGCCTAGGTGGTTTCAGGAGTGCACCCAGCATTTAAGATGTGTTAATTGGGAGCACGTGAAGGTGGAAGGAGTGTTAGAAAGTGAGCCCAGGCCACCAAACACCTGCTTCATTCCTCTTCAGAGCCAGACACCTCCAGACACCTGTGAGACCAGATAGACACTGGTTAGGCCCAGAAGATGCCTGGGCTACAAGTCCAGGCTGTGTACATTATTGGATTATAATTGACATCCCTTTGCCCTCATTTGATTTTTCCCTACATTGCTTTTCTCTAAAAACATAAGTCTTTGCAGACAGTGTTATAGGAGTCAGCCAAATCCATCCCTATATATTCTCCAAGTCAACCATTGCAAATTCAGTCTCACAGAATTTTATTAAGAACCTACTATGTGCCCTTAGAGATGACCTCTGTCTGAATTTTCATAGTCTAGCAGAGAAGATGAAACATTAAAAAATAATTAGGACAAAATGTGGGACTTCCTTGGCAGTCCAGTGGTTAAGACTTGTGCTCCCAATGCAGAGAGCAGAGGTTCCATCCCTGGTCAGGGAACAAAGATCCTGCATGATGTTTGGTGCAGCCAAATAACAATAATGATAATAAATAAATACAAGTGAAAAAATAACTAGAACAAAATGTAAGCACTGTATATAGCTCATTCATCCAATAAACGTTTGGTGAAGATGTTTGTGTCCCAGGTAACAGAGGTCATAGAAAGTGTAGATGTATGAGTAGACAGTAATAGAAACATTTAGGAGCAAAGATCTCCTTTCGGGTGAAGGGAGGTGTTCTAGGTACTATAGTGCTTCATAACAATCCCCCCGAAACCTCAGGGACTTAAAATAGCCATTGTATTAAATTCAGGCAGGGCACAGCAGAAGTGGATTATCTCTGCTACTAACATCTTGAAGGACACTAAGTCTGTCCGTGACCTCATGGCCCCGGACTAGAGTCATCGGAGAGTACTTCACTCAAATGTTTGGTGCCTGGACTAGAATGATCAAGGAGGAACTGACAACCTGCAGGTAGCCTTTCAGTGTGGCTTGAGCTTCTCACAGTATAGAATCTGGGTCCCAGGAGGGAATATCCCAGAACAAGTGTCGGGAGAATGAGGGATCCACAAGAATCAGGAGCACACGGTGAGGCCTTTTATGACCTAGCCTCAGAAGTCTTAAGTGTCACTTCCTCTGCATCCTGCTGGTTATAAGACAGTCACTAAGGTCAACCCAGATTCAAGGGGCAAGACATGATGCCACCTCTCAATGTGAGGAACATATAAGAATTTGTAGACATGTTTTAAAACCACCACAGTAAGGGAGGATTCAGAACTTGCTATTGTCTTAATTCAGTTTTATTTTTGCCTTCTTAGTAGCAGAACCCTTCTGTTGATCACCCAATATGCCAGAGAATAAAACCCATATACATAGTAAGGGATCAGCTTGCATCTAATAACTATTGATATAATCAGAAACAATGAAAAAACAGTGTTCCTGGACTGATGCTGCATTCAAGTTTTCTGAAACAATACAGTGAGTAGTTTTTCTTACAACAGGGGATTATTTCTTGGGTACATTGTCCAAAAGAAAACTAAGGAAAGATAAACCAAACTCTGTACGCTCAGTTTCTGAATGCATACCCCCCTGTCACCTTCAACTGCTCTGCTGAGAGAAAATAAAGTGTAGTGGTTAATAGCTTAGCGCCCAATGGCTGACTCCCTACATGACTGTGTGATCTTGGTTAGGTAACTTTGTCTCTCTGTGCCTCAGCTTCTTCAATATAGCATGGTAATAATTTATGCCTGATTCAAAGAGTCACCATAAAGGTAAAAAGAGATCGGCCTTGAACAGGGTTTGAAAGGTAGGAAGAATTCAATAAGTGTTAGAAATTGCAAAAAGCAAATTTTCAAAATATGTAGCTTTAGAGCATTCTAGTTCCTTTGGGGCATAAATCTTGCCATTTTCATGCAGTGCTAGTGTAATGTCATATGCTTAGTCAATTTTTGCTTGTCGGTTGAGTTTAATACCTTCTACAAGGAGTTGGCGCACATGTGTAATTGGAAAGAAGCAAGGCTGGGGAGAAATTTGATTTTTGAGATGTTATAGCACATATTCACGATCCAGAAATGTACTTTGATTCATTCATGACTCATTTTGTTTTCAAGGCTTTAAAAAGCAAAACTCAGTTTGGAAGTCTATTAGGGAATTGGGTAAGTAAACCAGTCTATTTTCTCACGTTATTTGATACTGAAATAGTACTTGTCTAGGGAAGGCTTCTTGGAGAAGGCAATGGCACCCCACTGCAGTACTCTTGCCTGGAAAATCCCATGGTTGGAGGAGCCTGGTGGGCTGCAGTCCATGGGGTCACGAAGAGTCAGACATGACTGAGTGACTTCACTTTCACTTTTCACTTTCATGCATTGGAGAAGGAAATGGCACCCCACTCCAGTGTTCTTGCCTGGGAAGTGTAGCCTCCCAGGGACGGGGGAGCCTGGTGGGCTGCCGTCTATGGGGTCGCACAGAGTCAGACACGACTGAAGCGACTTGGCAGCAGCAGGGAAGGCTTCTAGTGTAGCTAATGTTGGGGGTGCCACTCTTTGCTCAACCTCTCCATCCATTCAGCCACTAAATCGTCACTGAGCTCCTCCACATGCCATTGTCAATGCCAGGTGATGGGACTGTTCATGCCCATGTCCATGTCCTGAGTCCATGCCCTCGTGATGCTTACAAACTGATGGAAAGTCACAAGAAAGAAATGCAATGCTAGTAATTGCGACAAGTGCTCTGAAGAAAAATGGGTACCACAGTGATGTTTCCTGAAGAAGGCAGATGTGTGTGCAGGTACGTTGGCGTGTGCATGTGCGTGGGTGCTCAAACACTTATATACATATATATATGTGGATATCCACAAACATCCAACATGTGCTTTAAGTTTAAGGGTATCATGAATTTTATTGTCAACAATCAGATTCAAACTGCTACTTTGATGTAATATTGTGCGTAGTCTCTTGCTATTGTGTGTGTCTATTGCTCTTTTCCAACTATTAATAATAATTGACATTTGTTGGGCACTAACAGATACTGTGTCAAAAGCTTGAATATTCCCAACACCACCCTGAGGCAGGAACTCCCATTAGCCCTAGTTCCAGATGAGGGATCGAGGCCAAGTGAGTTCAGTACCTTGTCCTAAGTCAGTCATGGGGCTTGTGTGTCTGCCCACCTGCTTTTGTGTTCCTTCAACAATCACAGTAGAAGAATGAATCCTGTGGGAGACACAGGAGTGCAGGATCTGCACAGAGAAGCAGGGAGCACGCACGTGGCGATGATTCAATGTAACGCACAAGGTGGTCTCGCGAGAGCAGCAGCAGTTTGCTCTTATGGGCACCACCTGGCCCCTGGCTCTCCTTGAGCGAGCTGGATTGCATCCACCATTTTAACAGCCTCTGGTGCTTGGACAGCCGCTCATCTCAGTCCGTTGCTGAGGTTAAAGACGTGAAATGCCAGGTGTCTTCTGAAAACCTCTACCTGGTGGTGTCCAGCCCTTCAAGTTCAGCAGGACCACATTCGTCACTCCCCCACCCCATCTCCTGTTTCTTTCCTGTTCTCTCATCACCACTTATAGCATGGGTTCCAGATTCATCTTCAGCTTCCCCAGCCCCAACACAAAGCAACTCACAAGGTGAGTGATTGTATCTCAGAGATATTTTGTTCAAATGCTTCCACTCCGTGGCTCTTGTCCGATGATGGTGTGGCTGCCAGAGTCTTCTTGGAGATGTGTCTTTCCCCACTGACTTTTCTTGTCCCCTCATTCCTCGAAGTCTGGGTCCCTGCATGAGCACCCATCAATTCACCCGTGCCTCTCAGCTCAGGTGTTGAAAATCATTCCCATGCTTGAGATGTGAATGGCTCTGGCCACACTGAAGGTTCCAAGGGATTTCCATGGCAGAGAAACTAGGCCGAATGTCTCCTATGGGAGTGGATAACAGTGTCAGCAGATGTACTGCTCTCTGAAAACTGAACTTGCCAATTTCTCAAAAGCACTTGGATCCTCCCAGTGTCATGCTCGCAAGTCCACCAAAGCTGGCTTCTGACTGCCCTGAAGTAATCTGTCAGGGAAACCAGCTGCTCCGAGAGTCCAAGGCCAGCTTTCCAGAGGCCTGTGCTAAGTTACGCTTCTGTGCAGTGTTTTGGGGCAGCTGTGTGTATGTGCCCAGTGGGTGGGCAGGCAGCACCTACAATTCCTGGGGGAGCAGGGAAAGGGTGTCTAGCCAGAGAGGAGTGAGAGGACTAAGACAGATAGTGATTGGGGTACTTTGAGTAGGACTAAATTTAAATGAAAACTGAGTTCCATATCTGCACCAAATATTAATGACCAGTAACTTTTGTCAAGAAAGCTAATGGGATTAACAGTATTTCACATATGGTATCGTTTAGGTCTTGTGAGAATTCTAGAAGAAGCTTCTGTTAGCCTGCTGTGTGCTTCACCTTGAGTATTTGTCATAATGACAACTATGCATTTCTTTTGAGATTTGTTAAATGGTTGTCTTCCCTATTAAACCATAAGAATCCTGAGGACAAATCTTATTTTCACTCTGCGTGCTATGCCCAGCACCTACAGCAATGCCCTGGCTTACAACAGGTGCTCAACTTATACTCAGTGGATGAAGGAATTTAGTAAGTAAATGGACAACTGTATGATGAGGAAGTGATATTGTATGGCAGTTGCATAAAAAATATTATCTAAGGTAAAACATCCCTGACAAATATGCATACAGGATTTACCTTTTTGAATGAAGAGAGAGCCTATTCTTTTTATTATTATTATTTTACTTTATGCCTAATGCAACAGCAGACTTTTTAAAAACTTTCTGTTTTGAAATAATTATAGATTCAGAGGAAGTTGCAAAGAAATGTAACTTCCCATGTACCATTCACTCCTCTTTCCCCCAATGTTGAAATATTATATAACTATAGTATAATTCAGGGGCAGTGGCTGGGAGGACCAACCCCTCACCGTGGCTGCACGGGCACAGGTGGGCCTAGAGGAGCTATCCTACGTTGAAGGTCAGGAAGGGTGGCGGTGAGGAGATACCCCTCGTCCAAGGTAAGGAGCATTGGCTGTGCTTTGCTGGAGCAGCCGTGAAGAGATACCCCACGCCCAAGGTAAGATAAACCCAAGTAAGATGGTAGGTATTGCAAGAGGGCATCAGAGGGCAGACACACTGAAACCATACTCACAGAAAACTAGTCAGTCTAATCACACTAGGACCACAGCCTTGTCTAACTCAATGAAACTAAGCCATGCCCGTGGGGCAACCCAAGACAGGCGGGTCATGGTGGAGAGATCTGACAGAATGTGGTCCACTGGAGAAGGGAATGGCAAACCACTTCAGTATTCTTGCCTTGAGAACCCCATGAACAGTATGAAAAGGCAAAATGATAGGATACTGAAAGAGAAACTCCCCAGGTCAGTAGGTGCCCAATATGCTACTGGAGATCAGTGGAGAAATAACTCCAGACAGAATGAAGGGATAGAGCCAAAGCAAAAAGAATACCCAGCTGTGGATGTGACTAGTGATAGAAGCAAGGTCCGATGCTGTAAAGAGCAATATTGCATAGGAACCTGGCATGTCAGGACCATGAATCAAGGCAAATTGGAAGTGGTCAAACAAGAGATGGCAAGAGTGAATGTCGGCATTCTAGGAATCAGCTAACTAAAATGGACTGGAATGGGTGAATTTAACTCAGATGACCATTATATCTACTACTGTGGGCAGGAATCCCTCAGAAGAAATGGAGTAGCCATCATGGTCAACAGGAGTCCGAAATGCAGTACTTGGATGCAATCTCAAAAACGACAGAATGATCTCTGTTCATTTCCAAGGCAAACCATTCAATATCACAGTAATCCAAGCCTATGCCCCAACCAGTAAAGCTGAAGAAGCTGAAGTTGAATGGTTCTATGAAGACCCACAAGACCTTTTAGAACTAACACCCAAAAAAGATGTCCTTTTCATTATAGGGGACTGGAATGCAAAAGTAGGAAGTCAAGAAACCCCTGGAGTAACAGGCAAATTTGGCCTTGGAATATGGAATGAAGCAGGGCAAAGACTAATAGAGTTTTCCAAGAAAATGCACTGGTCATAGCAAACACCCTCTTCCAACAACACAAGAGAAGACTCTACACATGGACATCACCAGATGGTCAACATGGAAATCAGATTGATTATATTCTTTGCAGCCAAAGATGGAGAAGCTCTATACAGTCAGCAAAAACAAGACCAGGAGCTGATTGTGGCTCGGACCATGAACTCCTTATTGCCAAATTCAGACTGAAATTGAAGAAAGTAGGGAAAACCACTAGACCATTCAGGTATGACCTAAATCAAATCCCTTATGATTATACAGTGGAAGTGAGAAATAGATTTAAGGGACTAGATCTGATAGATAGAGTGCCTGATGCGCTATGGAATGAGGTTCGTGACATTGTACAGGAGACAGGGATCAAGACCATGCCCATGGAAAAGAAATGCAAAAAAGCAAAATGGCTGTCTGGGGAGGCCTTACCAATAGCTGTGAAAAGAAGAGAAGTGAAAAGCAAAGGAGAAAAGGAAAGATATAAACATCTGAATGCAGAGTTCCAAAGAATAGCAAGAAGAGATAAGAAAGCCTTCTTCAGCAATCAGTGCAAAGAAATAGAGGCAAACAACAGAATGGGAAAGACTAGAGATCTCTTCAAGAAAATCCGAGATACCAAAGGAACATTTCATGCAAAGATGGGCTTGCTAAAGAACAGAAATGGTATGGACCTAACAGAAGCAGAAGATATTAAGAAGAGATGGCAAGAATACACAGAAGAACTGTACAAAAAAGATCTTCACAACCCAGATAATCACAATGGTGTGATCACTGACGTAGAGCCAGACATCCTGGAATGTGAAGTCAAGTGGGCCTTAGAAAGCATCACTACGAACAAAGCTAGTGGAGGTGATAGAATTCCAGTTGAGCTATTCCAAATCCTGAAAGATGATGCTGTGAAAGTGCTGTATTCAATATGCCAGCAAATTTGGAAAACTCAGCAGTGGCCACAGGACTGGAAAAGGTCAGTTTTCATTCCAATCCCAAAGAAAGGCAATGCCAAAGAATGGTCAATCTACTGCACAATTGCACTCATCTCACATGCTAGTAAAGTAATGCTCAAAATTCTCAAGCCAGGCTTCAGCAATATGTGAACCGTGAACTTCCAGATGTTCAAGCTGGTTTTAGAAAAGGCAGAGGAACCAGAGATCAAATTGCCAACATCCGCTGGATCATGGAAAAAGCAAGAGAGTTCCAGAAAAACATCTATGTCTGCTTTATTGACTATGCCAAAGCCTTTGACTGTGTGGATCACAATAAACTGTGGAAAATTCTGAAAGAGATGGGAATACCAGACCACCTAATCTGCCTCTTGAGAAATTTGTATGCAGGTCAGGAAGCAACAGTTAGAACTGGACATGGAACAACAGACTGGTTCCAAATAGGAAAAGGAGTATGTCAAGGCTGTATATTGTCACTCCGTTTATTTAACTTCTATGCAGAGTACATCATGAGAAACGCTGGGCTGGAAGAAACACAAGCTGGAATCAAGATTGCCAGGAGAAATATGAATAACCTCAGATATGCAGATGACACCACCCTTATGGCAGAAAGTGAAGAGGAACTAAAAAGCCTCTTGATGAAGGTGAAAGTAGAGAGTGAAAAAGTTGGCTTAAAGCTCAACATTCAGAAAACGAAGATCATGGCATCTGGTCCCATCACTTCATGGCAAATAGATGGGAAACAGTGGAGACAGTGTCAGACTTTATTTTTGGGGGCTCCAAAATCACTGCAGATGGTGACTGCAGCCATGAACTTAAAAGACACTTACTCCTTGGAAGGAAAGTTATGACCAACCTAGATAGCATATTCAAAAGCAGAGACATTACTTTGCCAACAAAGGTACATCTAGTGAAGGCTATGGTTTTTCCAGTGGTCATGTATGGATGTGAGAGTTGGACTGTGAAGAAGGCTGAGCGCCGAAGAATTGATGCTTTTGAACTGTGGTGTTGGAGAAAACTCTTGCAAGTCCCTTGGACGGCAAGGAGATCCAACCAGTCCATTCTGAAGGAGATCAGCCCTGGGATTTCTTTGGAAGGAATGATGCTAAGCTGAAACTCCAGTACTTTGGCCACCTCATGCGAAGAGTTGACTCATTGGAAAAGACTCTGATGCTGGGAGGGATTGGGGGCAGGAGGAGAAGGGGACGACAGAGGATGAGATGGCTGGATGGCATCACTGACTCAATGGACATGAGTCTGAGTGAACTCCGGGAGTTGGTGATGCACAGGGAGGCCTGGCGTGCTGCGATTCATGGGGTCGCAAAGAGTTGGACACAACTGAGAGACTGATCTGATCTGATCTGAGAGTATAATTCTACAAGAGTTTGAAAGAAGTCGTGTTCTAAAAAGAACCTGAAGACAACATTATCATCTCCAAAAGCTGTCTGCACCACACCCCTCTCCCTGACCATGTTCACTGAAGCCAAGATATGGAAACAATCTAATTGTCCATCTATGGATAAATGGATAAAGATGTGATATATATATACATACATTTCACCATGAAAAAGGAGATCTTGCCATTTGTGATAATATGGAATGGACCTTAATACTATTATACTAAGTGAAATAAATCAGGCTAATAAAGGCAAATACTGTATAATCTCACCTATGTGTGGAATCTAAATGAAACAAAACAAAACAACAAAATAAACTCACAGATACAGATTTGTGGTTGCTAGAGGTGAAGGGGTGGGGGGAGAGTAGGTGAAATGGATGAGGGTGGTCAAAAAGGATAAGTTTCTAATTATAAGAAAAATAAGTCCCAGGGATGTAACGTACAGTATGGTGACAATAGTTAACAATACTGCATCCTGTATTTTATAACTGAAAATTCTTAAGAGAGTAGATCTTTAAAGTTCTCATACACGAAATATAATGTTGTGACTTACATGTATGGTGATGGGTATAAACTAAAGCTCTTGTGGTGATCATTTCACAATACATTCATATATCAAATCATTATGCTGTGCCCCGAAAATGAATACAATGTTATAAGCCAATTATATCTTAAAAAAATAAGAACCCAAAAAATAGAGTAAGTGGTGCCTGACAAAGCAGATCATCTCTCTTTCACTGCATGACTAAGCTGCTCATCCTCTAAAACCCTCCCGTGATCTGCATGTTCCCCTCTCCACTCAACTCAGGTGAGCAAGGAGGGTGACTGACAGGTGCACACGGACCTGGACCCCAGAAGCGCACTTAGCTGCTGCCACCTCTGTGTTCCCTGGAGCTTGAGAGCCAGGCCTCAGTGTTGGTTTTGCCACTTTCCTGCAATTACGGATTCTGAGATCCTCACTCTCAGGACTCATTAACTCCAGGACTTAGGAACTAAAGCTGAGCTTTTTGCACCTGTGTGAATAGTATTTACAGTAATGGAAAATTGAATCTCTGGAGGCTGGTGTGTGAGGTATTGTACCTTCCCCACCTGCTCCCTCTCTGTGTATATTCCTGTGACAAAAAATTAAAAAAAAAAACCAACTCTGGCAAACATTTGACAAATGGAAGCTTAGCACTTGTTTTTCATTTCCAGTGCACCTAAGGCGTTCTTAGTGAGGCGGACCGACCATCCATCCCATCTGCCACTCGTTAGCGTGACAGGAATTAAATGCTCTTTCCTCCAGCCAAATCAAGTTTCCCTGCGGAAGGCAGGCCTGAAACTCACAGATGGGTTGGAGGCACCTGATTTCTATAATATCCTGTTGCTGCTGCTAAGTCACTTCAATTGTGTCAGACTCTGTGTGACCCCATAGACGGCAGCCCACCAGGCTCCCCCGTCCCTGGGATTTTCCAGGCAAGAACACTGGAATGGGTTGCCATTTCCTTCTCCAATGCATGAAAGTGAAAAGTGAAAGTGAAGTCGCTCAGTCATGTCCGACTCCTAGCGACCCCATGGACTGCAGCCCACCAGGCTCCTCCGTCCATGGTATTTTCCAGGCAAGAGGACTGGAGTGGGGTGCCTTAGCACTTATCCCGAGGTGTGGAAATTGTTTGTCTCCCTCCAGCAGACAAGATGAGAGCAGGGATCATGACTCAAGTAATTCTCTTAATGCTTGGGGATTCAGTGAAGCATGAATTAAATCAGTATTGAATGGCAATTCTTGATTTGTTCTGAATACAATTTGGAGTGATGAATTTGCCCATCTTTACCAGCCAGCTAACCTGGCTGAATTAAACCTTACGCCAACAATCCCTCGTGTCTCATTATGTCTTGGCACCATCTTGCTGTTGCTCTGGGACCAGGACAGGCATGATCTGGTTTTCTCTCCTGCGTCTCTCCACTCTGCTTATGCATCAGTGTACAGGGAAGAAATGGTCCTGTCATGGCAGTGCCTTTCTGGCACACGCGGGCCTTCCTGGGTAAGCAAAATCTCTAGGAAGTTTTATATGGAGAGAATTGACTGTGCCGTACACCCAGGGTCTATCCAAGCCTGGTAGTTTCCCAGAAAAGACAACTTAAAATTTGCTGTTTTAATTTTTTTTGTTTAGTTTATTTTTTTTATTGAAAGATAATTTATTTACAGGATTTTGCTGTTTTCTGTCAAACCTCAACATGAATCAGCCATAGGTATACATATATACCCTCCCTTTTGAAACTCCCTCCCAACTCTCTCCCCATCCCACCCCTCTAGATTGATGCAGAGCCCCTCTTTGAGTTTCCTGAGCCATACAGCAAATTCCCGTTGGCTATCTATTTTATATATGGTAATGTAAGTTTCCATGTTGCTCTTTCCATACATCTCACCCTCTCCTCCCCTCTCCCCATGTCCATAAGTCTGTTCTCTAGGACTGTTTCTCCATTGCTGCCCTGTAAATAAATTCCTCAGTACCATTTTTCTAGATTCTGTATATGTGCATTAGAATACAATTTTTATCTTTCTCTTTCTGACTCACTTCACTCTGTATAATAGGTTCTAGGTTCATCCACCTCATCAGAACTGACTCAAATGCATTCCTTTTTATGGCTGAGTAATATTCCATTGTGTATATGTACCACAACTTCTTTATCCATCCATCTGTCAATGGATATCTAAGTTGCTTCCATGTTCTAGCTATTGTAAATAGTACTACAATGAACAACAGGATACATGTGTCTTTTTCAATTTTGGTTTCCTCAGGGTATATTCCTAGGAGTGGGATTGCTGGGTCATATGGTGATTTTATTCCTAGTTTTTTAAGGAATCTTCATACCTTCTTCCATATTGGCTGTAAATGTAAATGTATCAATTTACATTCCCAACAATGCAAGAGCATTCCCTTTTCTCCACACCCTTTCCAGTATTTATTGTTTGCAGACTTGTTGATCATGGCCATTCTGACAAGTGTGAGGTGATATCTCATTGTAGTTTTGATTTGCATTTCTCTAATAATTCATGATGTTGAGCATCTTTTCATGTGTTTGTTAGCCATCTGTATGTCTTCTTTGGAGAAATGTCTGTTTAGGTATTTACCCTGCTTTTTCATTGGTTGGTTGTTTTTCTGGCATTGAGTTGTATGATCTGCTTGTATATTTTGGAAGTTAATCCTTTGTCAGTTGTTTCATTTGCTATTATTTTTCTCCCATTCTGAGGTTTGTCTTTTCACCTTGCTTATAGTTTCCTTTGCTGTTAAAAAGCTTTTAAGTTTAATCAGGTCCCACTTGTTTACTTTTGTTTTTATTTCCATTACTCTAGGAGGTGGGCCATAGAGGATCTTACTTTGATTTAGGTCATCAACTGTTCTGCCTATGTTTTCCTCTAAGAGTTTCATAGTTTCTGGTCTTACATTTAGGTCTTTAATCCATTTTGAGTTTATCTTTGTGCATGGTGTTGGAAAGTGTTCTAATTTCATTCTTTCACATGTAGCTGTCCAGTTTTCCCAGCATCATTTATTGAAGAGGCTTTCTTTGCCCCATTGTATATTCTTGCCTCCTTTGTCAAAAATAAGGTACCCATAGGTGCATGGGTTTATTTCTGGGCTTTCTATCTTGCTCCATTGGTCTATATTCCTGTTTTTGTGCCAGTACCATACTGTCTTGATGACTGTAGCTTTGTAGTATAATCTGAAATCAGGAAGGTTGATTCCTCCAGCTCCATTCTTCTTTCTCAAGACTGCTTTGGCTAGTTGGGGTCTTTTGTGTTTCCATATGAATTGTGAAATTTTTTGTTCTAGTTCTGTGAAAAATGCCATTGGTAAAAATGCCATTGGTAATCCACATTGAATCTGTGGATTGCCGTTGGTAGTATAGTCATTTCACAATATTGATTCTTCCTACCCAGGAACATGGAATATCTCTCCATCTGTTTATGTCATCTTTGATTTCTTTCATTAGTGTCTTATAATTTTCTGTGTACAGTTCTTTTGTCTCCTTAGATAAGTTTATTCCTAGATATTTAATTCTTTTTGTTTTAATGGTGAGTGAGATTGATTCCTTAATTTCTCTTTCTGATTTTTCATTGTTAGTATATAGAAATGCAAGTGATTTCTGTGTATTGGTTTTGTATCCTGCAAATTTGTTAAATCCTCTGGTTAGCTCTAGTAATTTTCTGATACTGTCTTTAGGGATTTTTATGTACAGTATCATGTCCTCTGCAAGCAGTGGGAGCTTTACTTCTTTTCTGATCTGGATTCCTTTTATTTCTTTTTCTACTCTGATTGCTGTACCTAGGATTTCCAGAGCTATGTTGAATAATTGTGGTGAAAGTGGACACCCTTGTCTTGTTCCTGATCTTAGGGGGAATGCTTTCAGTTTTTTGCCATTGAGAATAATGTTTGCTCTAGGCTTATCATATATGGCCTTTACTATGTTGAGGTAACTTCCTTCTATGCCCATTTTTTGAAGAGTTTTAATCATAAATGTATGCTGAATTTTGTCAAAGGCTTTTTCTGCATCTACTGAGATGATCATATGGTTTTTATCTTTCAATTTGTTAATATGGTGTATCACATTGATTGATTTGTGTATATTGACGAATCTTTGCATTCCTGGAATAAACCCAACTTGCTCATGGTGTGTGAGCTTTTTGATGTTTTGCTGAATTCTGTTTGCTAAAATTTTGTTGAGAATTTTTGCGTCTATGTTCATCAGTGATATTGGCCTGCAGTTTTCTTTTTTTGTGTTGTCATTGTCTGGTTTCGGTATCAGGGTGATAGTGGCCTCATAGGATGAGTTTGGAAGTGTTCCTTCCTCTGCAATTTTTTGAAAGAGTTTTAGAAGGATAGGCATTAGCTCTTCTCTAAATGTTTGATAGAATTCTCCTGTGAAGCCATCTGGTCCTGGGCTTTTGTTTTTGGGGAGATTTTTGATCACAGCTTCAATTTCAGTGCTTGTAATTGGGTTGTTCATGATTTCTATTTCTTTATGGTTCAGTCTTGGAAGATGGAACTTTTTTAAGAATCTGTCTGTTTCTTCCTGGTTATCCATTTTGTTGCCATATAGTTGTTCATAATAGTCTCTTATAATCCTTTGTATTTCTGCACTGTCTGTTGTAACCTCTCATTTTCCATTTCTAATTTTGTTGATTTGATTCTTCTCTCTTCTTTTCTTGATGAGTCTAGCTAAAGGTTTGTCAATTTTGTATATCTTCTCAAAGAACCAGCTTTTAGTTTTATTCATCTTTACTATTGTTTCTTTCATTTCTTTTTCATTTATTTCTGCTCGGATCTTTATAATTTCCTTCCTTCTACTAATTTTGGGGGTTTTTTGTTCTTCTTTTTCCAGTTGTTTTAGGTGTAAAATTAGGTTGTCTATTTGATGTTTTTCTTGTTTCTTGAGGTAGGATTGTATTGCTATAAGCTTCCCTCTTAGGACTGCTTTTGCTGCATCCCATAGGCTTTGAGTTGTCATGTTTTCATTGTCATTTGTTTCTAGAAATTTTTTTATTTCCCTTTTGATTTCTTCAGTAACCTGTTGGTTTCTAGAAACATGTTGTTTAATCTCCATGTGTTTCTATTTATTATAGTTTTTTCTTATAATTAATATCTAGTCTCTTAGCATTGTGGTCAGAGAAGATGCTTGATACAATTTCAATTTTCTTAAGTTTACTGAGGTTTGATTTGTGACCCAAGATGTGGTCTATCCTGGAGATATTCCATGTGCACTTGAGAAGAAGGTGTATTCTTCTTTGGAAGGAATCTCCTGAAGATAACAAGATCCATGTCATCTAATTTGTATCATTTAAGCCTTGTGTTTCCTTATTAATTTTCTTTTTTTGATGATCTGTCCATTGGTGTGAGTGGGATGTTGAAGTCTCCTACTATTATGGTGTTACTGTCTATTTCTCCTTTTATGTCTGTTAGTGTTTGTCTTATGTATTGAGGTGCTCCTATGTTGAGTGCATTCAGTTCAGTTCAGTCACTCAGTCGACTCAGTCCAACTCTTTGCGACCCCATAAACCACAGCACGCCAGGCCTCCCTGTCCATCATCATCTCCCGGAGTTCACTCAAACTCACGTCCATCAAGTCCGTGATGCCATCCAGCCATCTCATCCTCTGTCGTCCCCTTCTCCTCCTGCCCCCAATCCCTCCCAGCATCAGAGTCTTTTCCAATGAGTCAACTCTTCGCATGAGGTGGCCAAAGTACTGGAGTTTCAGCTTTAGCATCAGTCCTTCTAATGAACACCTAGGACTGCCATCCTTGCATAGATATTTACAATTGTTACGTCTTCCTCTTGGATTGATCCCTTGATCATTTTGTAATGTCCTTTCTTATCTCTTGTAATTTGCTTCATTTCAGGGTCTATTTTGTCTGATATGAAGATTGCTACTTCAGCTTTCTTTTGCTTCCCATTTGCATGGAATATATTTTTCCATCCTCTCACTTTCAGTCTATATGTGTCTTTAGATTTGAAGTGGGTTTCTTGTAGACAACATATATATGGGTCTTGTTTTTGTATCCATTCAGCCAGCCTATGTCTTTTGGTTGGAGAATTTAATCTATTTACATTTAGAGTATTATTGATATATATGTTCCTATTGCCATTTTCTTAATTGTTTGGGGTTGATTTTGTAGATCTTTTTTATTCTCTTGTATTTCTTGACTATATAAGTCCATTTAACATTTGTTGTAAAGCTGGCTTTGTGGTACTGAATTCTGTTAACTTTTGCTTGTCTGAAAAGCTTTTTATTTGTCCATCAGTTTTGAATGAGATCCTTGCTGGATACTGTAACCTTGATTGTAGATTTTTCCCTTTCAGTACTTTAAATATATCCTGCCATTCTCTTCTGGCCTGCAGAGTTTCTGCTGAAAGATCAGCTATTTAAGCATATGGGGTTTCCCTTGTATGTTACCTGTTGCTTCTCCCTTGCTGCTTTTAATATTCTTTCTTTGTGTTTAGTCTCTGTTAGTTTGATTAGTATGTGTCTTGATGTGCTTCACCTTGCGTTTATCCTGTATGGGGGTCTTTGTGCTTTTTGGACTTGATTGACTATTTCCTTCTCCATATTGAGGAAATTTTCAACTATAATCACTTCAAAAATTTTCTCATGCCCTTTCTTTTTCTCTTTTTCCTCTGGGACCCCTATAATTTGAATGTTGGTGTCTTTGATATGGTCCCAGAGGTCTCTGAGACTATCCTCAGTTCTTTTCATTCTTTTTACTTTATTCTGCTCTTCAGAAGTTATTTCCACCATTTTATCTTCCAGCTCACTGATCTGTTCTTCTGCTTTAGATATTCTGCTATTGATTCCTTCTAGAGTATTTTTAATGTCAGTAATTGTGTTGTTTGTCTCTGTATGTTTATTTTTTAATTCTTCTACATATTTGTTGATTGATTCTTGCATTTTCTCCATTTTTGTTTTCAAGGTTTTTGATCATCTCTACTATCATTATTCTGAATTCTTTTTCAGGTAGTTTGCCTATTTCCTCTTCATTTATTTGGACTTCTGTGTTTCTAGGTTGCTCCTTCATTTGGTAGTATTTCTCTGCCTTTTCATTATTTCTTTTTCTAACCTATTGTGTTTGAGGTTTAAAGGTTGAATTCTTTCTTCCTTTTGGTTTCTGGCCTAAGGTTGGTGCAGTGGTTTGTGTAAGCTTCATATAGGGTGAGATTTGTACTGAGTTTTTGTTTGTTTGTTTTCCTCTGATGGACAGGCTGAGTGAGGTGGTAATCCTGTCTGCTGATGACTGGGTTTGTATTTTTGTTTTGTTTGTTGTTTAGATGAGGCGTCCTGCACAGGGTGCTGCTGGTGGTTGGGTGATGCCGGTCTTGTATTCAAGTGGTTTCCTTTGTGTGAGTTCTCACTACTTGACACTCCCTAGGGTTAGTTCTCTGGTAGCCTAGGGTCTTGGAGTCAGCGCTCCCATTCCAAAGGTTCAGGGCTTGATTTCTGGTCAGGAATGAAGATTTCACAAGTGGTTTGTTATGGCATTAAGTGAGATTAAAACAAATATCAAAAGGCAAAAAACCAAAGATGAACCCCAGACAAATGGCAGTTACAAAATCTGGCAAATATTAATTAAAATAATGGAATATACACATATGCATATATACCCCTGAGCAAAGTCAAAACAGTCCAACAAAAATAAAGTACAGTAGACTGACCTGGCGAACAAAGTAAATAAAAAATTATATTTACCAGTTAAGAACAAAACTAACTAAAGCACAAATGGGAAGACAAGACTAAGGCAAGGTGCCAATGGGGAATAAAGCAATGAAAATAAAACTAACAAATATGCTGAGAGGAAAGCAAAGAAAGAAAAGAAAGAAAGAATAGATGTGCAAAGTTAAATAGAGGTAGATAAAGAAGATTTATTACATTAAAGATTAACTGCTTTAATGGGGTAAAAGAACAGTAGGGAAGGCAAACAAAGGAATAAATGTAGAAAAAATATAATAGGTTTTTTAAAAAATTAAAATTATAAAAAAGAAAAGGAAAAAAAAATGGAAGAAGAAAGAAAAACAGGAAAAGAAAAGAAAACTCCACAGAGCTGCAAAAGTCCAACTTAGACGCAGAGGTTTATAGCAACAATAAAAAGTGTGAGTGAATATACACCTATACATACACACCCATAAGCAAAATCAAAACAGCCCAATATAAATAACATGAATAGATCAACATGGCGAACAAAGAAAACCAAAACTTATATCTACCAGAACAAAACTAACTAAAGCAAAAACTGGAAAACAAAGCTAGAGCAAGGTGCCAAGTGGGGAATAAAGCAATGAAAATAAAACTAACAAATATGTTGACAGAAAAGCAAAGAAAGAAAAGAAAGAATAGATATGCAAAGTTAGAGGAAGATAAAGAAGATTTTCTCATTGGAAGGACTGACGTTGAAGCTCAAACTCCAATACTTTGGCCACTGATGTGAAGAACTGACTCATTTGCTCCACATTTCCTGAACTCCAGCTCCCAGCTGCTGCGCCTTCCAGGGGACCCTCATCCCTGCCTGGGGTGTGTATGGCTGCGGCAAGGACTGTCTGATTCTCATTCTATTTAGGCTGCCACAGATCAGCTGTTTCACTCTCAGCCTTAAATGTTTCTCCTGTTACTCAGACAGTTGCCCCGACGTGGGGATTGGACCCCTGCTTCAGTTCCCCCGCCCGCTGAGGGCAGGTCCAGTCCTACTCACACTCCTGTTCTTCCCCTTAGTTCCTTTGTCCTACCGAGTTTTGCGTGGTTCTATGTATTCTTTTCCTCTGGTCAGGTCCTCCTGTCCGCTCTCAGCTGGTGTTCTGCATGCACTTCTGAAGGTGTAGTCCTGATGTATCATCTGTGGAGAGACATGTCCACCTAACTCCTCTGCCATCTTGTTCTCCTCCTGCTGTTTTGCTTTAACTTAAATTATCTGACTTGGGAGCTTCCCTGGTGGTTCACCAGTTAAGACTGCATTTCCAATGGAGGGACTAAGTTTCAATCCCTGGTCAGAGAACTAAGACTCCATGTGCAGAGTGGCATGGCCAGAAAAGAAGATATTAAATTATCTGACTAGGTTGTCTATATAATGATCAAACTAGTCAAGGGCTTCCCTGATAGCTCAGTTGGTAAAGAATCCACCTGCAATGCAGGAGACCCCGGTTCAGTTCCTGAGTTGGGAAGATCCTATCCAAAAAGGGAAAGGCTACCCAGTCCAGTAATCTTGAGCTTCTCTTGTGGCTCAGCTGATAAAAAATCCACCCATAGTGTGGGAGACCTGTGTTTGATCCCTGGGTTGGGACGATCCCCTGGAGAAGGGAAAGGCTACCCACTCCAGTATTCTGGCCTTGAGAATTCCCAAGTTGTCTATATAATGATCAAGCTAATCAAATAGTTATCTATGTATTTTCATATGATTATATATACAGTGGGCCAATCTCAGATTGTACAAGGAAGTGGGACTTTTTTTCTGATTAGCTGAGAGTTTTTAAATTATTTTAAAAATATAGGCATTTTTCATTTAGTTTATTTTACTTGTGTCAACTGTGATATTCTGGGATACTTTCAAATCTTTATTCCAGGCAGCCTGTTAGGGTCACAGAAGCACAAAGGTAGACAGTCTGAATAATTCAGCTCTGTCCAAATGTGTGATTAACCCAGAGGCTTCTCAGGCAGATAACAAGATGCCAAACTTTAAAATCAGAAATTCCTCATGCTGAGAAAAATAAGCTTGACAGTTGATTTTATAAGCAATACTGGGTCATATTTTTTGGTACTTTTTTATTCCACAAATAATGTTACCTACCTGCCCTGTTGAACTTCTATAAACAAATACTTTTCAGGACTTCCCCAGTGATCCAATAGTTAAGAATCTGTGCTCCCAATGCAAGGGGCATGGGTTCAATCCCTGTTTGGAGAATTAAGACCTCACATGCCATATGGTGTGATCAAAATTTTTTTAAAAATTAAAACTAAATACTTGTCATGTTAGCAAAGGTCCCTAGGGCTGCCAGGGGTGAGCATCCCAAGAAGCAAAGTTGGTGTGTCTCCCAGAGACCACCCATCATTTCATTTCTTTGGTTTTGGTAGTCTGTGGTTCTATTTCATTCTGTACCATTTCTTACCAACTTATTAAGTACATATAGATCAATGGACCTCTTTCTAGGTTCCATTGGGTTAGGAGAACATGAAAAAACACCCACAGAGTTCTATCTCTTGAGGTGTTAATTTATTTAATTTAGATTAAGTTGAACCAACATGTTACCACTTGAAAGGAAATTCTTTTATAAAGGCCAGTATGTTGATTATAGAATGTGTTGTATAGTTACTTTCAACATTAGCCTGATAAATATGGTACTCCACTGAATTAATAACTGTAAGTCGTTTACCAGTGGAAATGGCCCATGCAAGGTAAAGAATCCACCTGCCAAGGCAAGAAACACGGGTTTGATCCCTGGGTCAGGAAGATCCCCTGGAGGAGGAAATGGCAACCCATTCCAGTATTCTTGCCTGGGAAATTCCACGGACAGAGGAGCCTGGTGGGCTACAGTCCATGGGGTTGCAGAGTCAGACACCACTGAGCATACATACACACAAGTGGATGACACTGATAAAGACTTGGATTGAGCCATTTCATGTAAAATGTGAGGCACAACAAAGACGTGGAAGTAAGGCTCCTGTTATCTTAGTGAAGAGGAGCAAGGTCTGCCATGGAGAATGAATCCAGTCTTGCTGAATGTGCAGTAGTATGGTGATGGGTCTCTACTGGTGTATAGTCCCAGCCAAGGGACAATTCTTTCCCAAAGTCACATTCAGAACAACCACATTATTAATTTCCCTTTCCTAACATCTCCTCAATTTCTTCAAGGTGAATAGTATTACTATCAAATCTAGAAAAGTAATTCGAAGAGCCTTTCAGTATGGGTCCAGTCGCAGAGCTCTGAAATTTTTCCTGGTGCTATTAAATATAACTGTATATATTTTAGCCAAACATTATTGGAGTCTTCCTTTCTGTTTCCATAGCAGTCCGTGTGTTCATGTTATGGAACAGAAGGAAAAAATGCTTA
Source organism: Bos indicus (assembly GCF_029378745.1). NCBI lineage: Eukaryota > Metazoa > Chordata > Mammalia > Artiodactyla > Bovidae > Bos > Bos indicus. The sequence goes on along the minus strand of NC_091772.1, from coordinate 10,261,024 downwards.
TTTCCATATTTATTTTGTGTGTCACTTCGCCCCCAAGTGATTGATCATTTAAAGCAAGTTATTGGGCATTCTTCCCTGAAAGCTGTAAATTTGTTCTCTTTCCTCTCCAATGCTGATTTTCAGTATAGCAATATATACAGCGATGTTAAAAACAAAGTCAAAACAAGTAAAGCTTACACTTTTTAAAAGCAACTTTATTGACATAAAATTCATATGCCAATGCAACAGTCACTTAACATGTATAATGCAATGGTTTTCATATATTCTCAGAATTATGCAAAATTCACTAATAATTTTAGAATATTATTAAAAGAAATATACCCATGAGAAGTCACTCCGCATTCTCCTTTTCCACGACCTCTCTACTTTCTGTCCCTATACATTTGGCTATTTAGCATATTTCTTATAAATGTATTCCTATATGATCTTTTTTGACTGTTTTCTTTTCCTTAGCATAATAGTTTCATCCATGCTGTAGCATGTGCTGCTGCTGCTGCTAAGTCACTTCAGTTGTGTTCGACTCTGTGCGACCCCATAGACGGCAGCCACCAGGCTCCCCCATCCCTGGGATTCTCCAGGCAAGAACACTGGAGTGGGTTGCCATTTCTTTCTCCAATGCAGGAAAGTGAAAAGTGAAAGTGAAATCGCTCAGTGGTATCTGACTCTGCGACCCCATGGACTGCAGCCCACCAGGCTCCTCCGTCCATGGGATTTTCCAGGCAAGAGTACTGGAGTGGGGTGCCATTGCCTTCTCTGCTGTAGCATGTATTCATACTTTATTTCTTTTTATGGCTGGGTAGTATTCTGTTGTACGGATATAGCATGTTTTGTTCATCCTCTCATCAGTTATGGATATTTGGGTTGCTTTCACTTATAGGCTAATTTGAATAATATTGCTATGGATATTTGTGTATAAGTGTTTTTATAGACACGTATTTTCAGATTTCTTGAATTTGTACCTAGGAATTGCTGAATTGTATGCTAAATCATACAGATTCCTTGCTGGTTCAGTGGTAAAGAACTTTCCTGCCAATGCAGGAGACTTGAGTTCTATCCCTGGGTAGGGAAGATCTCCTGAAGAAGGAAATGGCAACCCACTATAGTATTCTTGCCTGGGAAATCCCATGGACAGTGGAGCCTGGCTGGTTATAGCCCTTGGGGTGGCAAAGAATCAGACATAACTTATCAACTAAACAACAACATTGGTAACTCTGTGTGTGACGTTTTGAGGAACTGGCAGTTTTCCAAAGTGACGAGATGTTCTCACCAGCAAAGGGTTTCAGTCTTTCCACATCTTTGCCAGCATTTGTTACTGTGAGTCTTTTTGACTGCAACTGTCCTAGTGGATGTGAAGTGGGATCTCATTGTGGTTTTGGTTTGCATTCCCCAATGAATAGTAACGCTGAGCATCTTTAACATACTTGGACTATTGTATATCTTCTTTAAAGAAGTGACTATGCAGAGCCTTCATCCATTTTTTAGATTGGAATCTTTTTACTGCCAGATTGTCTGATTCCTTTAACACGCATATGATTTGTAAATGTTTCAAAATATTTTCTGTACTTCTATGGCTTGTCTTTTCACTTTTTTAATGATTTACTTGGAAGAAATGTTTTTAATTTTAATAAAATTCAGTATATCATTGTTTCTCTTTGACACTGTTTTTGGTATCAGATCTAAAAAAAATTGACTAACTCAAAGTAATAAGATTTATTCCTATGTTTTCTTCTGAGTTTTATAGTTTTTAGCTATACATTTAAGTCTAAGATTTATTTTGCATTAATGGTATAAGAAAGGAATTCAACTTCATTCTTTTACATGTGGAAATCCTATAGTCTCAGGACCATTTCTAAAGAGATTATTCTTTCCCCAAATAAATTGTCTTGGTATCCTTGTCAACAATCAATTAACCATAAATATAAAGGCTTATTTCTGAATTCTCAATTCTGTTCCACTGACCTATATGTCTATCCTTATCTGGTACCACCCTGACTTAATTATTGTAACTTTGAAGTAAGTTTTTAAAATGGGAAGAGTGAGCCTTCTATCTTTTTTTTCTTTTTCAAGGTGGTTTTGGCTATTCTGGGTCCTTTGAATTTTCACATGAATTCTAGCATCAGTTTGGTCACTTCTGCGAGAAGGTCAGGTGGGAATCTGCAGATCAATTTGGGGAGTATTACCATATTTACTATAACATGTCTTTTATTCATAAATGCAATAGCTTTTCTTTTATTTACATCTTTTTAATTTCTTTTCAACAATGTCTTGTAGATTTCAAGGTACACATTTTTTGTGTGTTGGGCTGGATTGAAGCCTGTACTTGGGAAACAAACAAAAAACCCTGGGATGCAAAGAACTTTTGCAGCAAGAGTCAGCAGCAACGTGATAGCTGAAAACTGCACAGTGGGTCTGATGATGGGCTGCTGTTGATAAAGCAGGTCAAGGGCTGGAATATTAAGGATGTGGCTTCCGAGTGAGAAGGGGTAACCTAGGGTAGCAAGTGTAAAAGTGAGGATACTGAGAGCTCTCCTGACATCCTCGCTCTGTCCTGGCCCCCTTGATCCTACTGATCTGGGCATGTTTTAGCAGTGGATAAGAAATGCACCAAGGAACCCTTAGTTCTTCAACATCAAGCATATGCTTAACCCTTTGCAGCAAAAACTTATCCCTACCGAGTCCACATGTCTGAGTGTCTCATTTCTGCTGACCCACCCACCAGCTAATGGGGGTCTTGGTCTCTCATAGATGGCCACCTGCAAATTGTGTGTTCTATCTGACAGCTCTCTGCAGATAATGGATAAGTACAGCACCAACTTTTTAAAAAGGCAAAATACCCAGGGATAAGGTAGACCCAGAAAAGTCATTTCCCCTGGAAAGAGCTCAAGGAAATTGGAGACTGCCTGTGGTGATGAATTGATCTATAATTGTGACAAGCTGGTATTGTTCCTGAAAGCTGCAACGGGCTTCAGGCACGAGAGAGCTCAGGAAACAATCTCTCTGAAAAAGATGAAACACAGATAATGGTTTTATTTTGTCTGAACCAAACAGGAAACCACATCCCAAACCCTTTCAATCACTCTGCCATGTCATTATTCCCCTCCTTTAACACTGCTCATCACCCCTGACAGTGACAGGAAGACCTCCAGGATGGCATTTATTTCAGGGAAATGGATGTATCAGCTCCTTGTGTGACCTCGGAGGGGAAATATTTGCAAGCGGAGAAGTATCCACAGAAGCAATCCCTCTTGGTTGCTGTGTTTGGGAGTAAAGCTGACATCTTGTTGCTGGGATTAGATTTCTTTTTGAAAATAGATGTTTGGGAGAAAATGCCAATTTCTTTCCACCTTGCCCTGTCCTCTCCTCACCATCCCTATCTCCATTCAAATTCTGTCTGGTCCCAGGATAGATATTGCTCTCTAGAATCAGCAAAGACAGAAACAGGACTGGATATTCATCTCTGGAACTTCACTGGTATCTGAACTTTAGGTAGGCCCCCCATGTCTTGACATCAGGCCACCCTGCTCTTATCCTGCCCCTGCCTTGGACCACCTGGTGTTGAGAACCCCCTGGGAAAGCTCTGCTTCTGCATCCCCCAGTGAGCAGATGATCTATGAGGCAAACTCTTATTTTCGTTTCTCTTTACACTCTATTTTCTATTAATTTTTTACAATGCAAAATCAGGCACACCCCACACTGAATATGAAGACTCTAACATTGTGAAACTTTGCAGTTCCACAGTCCTCTCTGCAAAAAGAGGCAGCATGTCTCAGGGATGTTTCAAATCTAGAGTTTGAGGATTAGCATTTTCAAGAAGATGAAGTGTCCCTCTTGTTCTCAAAGAAGAGGTGAGGAAGCAAATTGCAAATAGATGAAATGATAGGAAATACAGATGACCCTTGAAAAATGTGAGTTTGTGTGGGTTCACTTACATATGTTTTGTTTTTTTTTTTCAATAGCAAATACTACAGTACACTATGATCTGAAAGTTGTTAAAACCGGGAATGTAGAACTGTGGATACGAGGACTGCATAGATGGAGGGCAGACTATAAATTTTCCACTGGGTGGAGGGTGGGTGCCCCTAACCCCCATGTTATTCAAGGGTCAGCTGTACTTGACGAGGCCCTAGGGACCATAGACACTCAAATAAATGGAGGCTCTTTTTACATAGGCATCATGAATATATGAGTGTGTATATATGTGTAGTTGTTCAGTCACCCAGTTGTGTCTGACTTTGCAACCCCGTGGACTGTAGATGCCAGGCCTCTCTGTCCCTCACTATCTCACAAAGTTTGTAAAGTTCATGTTCATTGCATCGGTGATGCTATCTGGCCATCTCTGACACCCTCTTCTCCTTTAGCTCTCAATCTTTCCCAGCATCAGGGACTTTTCCAATGAGTCAGCTGTTCGCATCAGATGACCAAAATACTGAAGTTTTAGCTTCAGCATCAGTCCTTCCAATGAGTATTCAGGGTTGATTTCCCTTAAGATTACCTGGCTTGATCTCCTTGCTGTCCAAGGGACTCCCATGAGTCTTCTCCAGCACCATAGTTCAAAGGCATCAGTTCTTCAGTGCTCTGCCTTCTTTCATAGCCACATGTGACCACTGGGAAGACCATAGCCTTGACTATACAGGGCTTTGTTGGCAGAATAATGTCTCGGCTTTTCAACCCACTGTCTAGGTTTGTCTTCGCTTTCCTGCCAAGAAGCAAATATCTGGTTTCATGGCTGCAGTCACCATCCGCAGTGATTTCAGAGCCCAAGGAGAGGAAGTCTGTCACTACTACCACCTTCTCCCCTCTATTTGTCACGAGTGGGGCCGGATGCCATGACCGTAGTTTTTTTAATATTTAGTTTTAAGCCAGCTCTTTCACTCTTGTCCTTCACCCTCATCAAGAGGCTGTTTTGTTCATCTTCATTTTCCGCCATTATCATATATCATCCACATATCTGAGGTTGTTGATGTTTCCTCCACCTACCTTGATTCCAGCTTGTAACTCATCCAGCCCGGCATTTCTCATGATCTGCTCAGCGTATAGATTAAACAGAGTGACAGCAGACAGTCCTGACGTACTCTTTTCTCAATATTGAACCAATCAGTTGTTCCATACAGAGTTCTAACTATTGCTCTTGATCCACATACAGGTTTCTCAGGAGACAGGTAAGATGGTCTGGTATTCCCATCTCTTTAAGAGCTTTCCATGGTTTATTATGCTCCACACAGTCAAAACTTTAGAGATACCTAGGGAACATTTCATGCAAAGATGGCCACAATAAAGGACAGAAATGGATGGACCTAACAAAAGCAGAAGATATTAAGAAGAGGTGGCAAGAATACAAAGAAGAACTATACAAAAGGTCTTAATGACCCAGATAACCACAAAGGTGTGATCACTCACGTAGAGTCAGACATCCTGGAGTGTAAAGTAAAGTGGGCCTTAGGAAGCATCACTACAAATAAAGCTAGTGAAGGTCATGGAATTCCAGTTGAGTTATTTCAAATCCGAAAAGATGATGCTGTGAAAGTGCTGCACTCAGTATGCCAGCAAATTTGGAAAACTCAGCAGTGGCCACAGGACTGAAAAAGGTCAGTTTTCATTCCGATCCCAAAGAAAGGCAATGCCAAAGAATGTTTAAACTACCACACAATTGCACTCATCTCACATGCTAGCAAAGTAATGCTCCAAATTCTCCAAGCGATGCTTCAAAAGTATGTGAACCAAAAACTTCCATATGTTCAAGCTGGATTTAGAAAAGGCAGAGGATTGCCAACATCCATTGGATTATAGAGAAAGTAAGGGAATCCCAGAAAAACATCTACTTCTGCTTTGTTGACTATGCCAAAGTCTTTGACTGTGTGGATCACAACAAACTCTGGAAAATTCTACCAGACCACCTTACCTGTCTCCTGCAAAACCTGTATGCAGGTCAAGAAGCAATGGTTAGAACTGGACATAGAACAACAGAACTGGTTCCAAATTGTCAAGGCTGTATATTGTCACCCTGCTTACATAAGTTAACTTATATGCAGAGTACATCATGCAAAATGCTGGGCTGGATGAAGCATAAGCTGGAATCAAGATTACTGGGAGAAATATCAATAACCTCAGTATGCAGATAACACTACCCTAATGGAAGAAAGTAAAGAACTAAAGAGCCTCTTGATGAAAGTGAGAGAAGAGTGAAAAAGCTGGCTGAAAACTCAACATTCACAAAACAAAGATCATGGCATCTGGTTCCATCACTTCATTGCAAATAGATGGGGAAACAATGGAAATAGTGACAGACTTTATTTTCTTGAGCTCCAAAATCACTGCAGATGGTGACTGCAGCCATGAAATTAAAAGATGCTTGCTCCTTGGAATAAAAGCTATGACCAACCCAGACAGCATATTAAAAAGCAGAGACATTCCTTTGCCAACAAAGGTCTGTCTAGTCAAAGTTATGGTTTTTCCAGTAGTCATGTATAGATGTGAGAATTGGACTATAAAGAAAGCTGAACACTGAAGAATTGATGCTTTTAAACTGTGGTGTTGGAGAAGACTTCTGAGAGCCCCTTCGACTGCAAGGAGATCCAACCAGTCCATGCTAAAGGAAATCAGTCCTGAATATTCATTGGAAGGACTAATGCTGAAGCTGAAGCTTTAGTACTTTGGCCACCTGATGCAAAGAACTGATTCATTGGAAAAGACCCTGATGCTGGGAAAAATTGAAGGCGGGAAGAGAAGGGGACAACAGAGGATGAGATGGTTGGATGGCATCACCAACCTGATGAACATGTGTTTGAGCAAGCTCCGGGAGTTGGTGATGGACAGGGGAGCCTGGCGTGCTGTAGTCCATGGGCTCTCAAAGAGTTGGACATGACTGGGCAACTGAACAACAGCCACACAGGCAAAGGCTTTGACATAGTCAATGAAACAGAGGTAGATGTTTTTCTAGAATTCCCTAGTTATCTCTATGATCTGGTGAATATTGGCAATTTGATATCTGGTTCCTCTTCCTTTTCTAAGTCTAGCTTGGACATCTGGAAGTTCTTGGTTCGCATAATGCTGAAGCCTAGCATGCAAGTTTTTAAGCATGACCTTACTAGCATGGGAGATGAGTGCAATTGTCTGATGGTTAGCACATTCTTTAGTACACCCCTTCTTGGGAATTGGGACGCAGATTGACCTTTTCCAATCCTGTGGCCACTGCTGGGTCTTCCAGATTTGCTGACATACTGAATGCAGCACCTTGATGGCATCATCCTTTAGGGTTTTGAATAGTTCTACTGGAATTCTCTTGCATCCACTAGCTTGACAGCAGTGCTTCCTAAGGCCTACTTGAATTTGCTCTCCAGAATGTCTGGCTCTGGGTGGCTGATCACACCATCATAATAATCCAGTTCATTTGGATCTTTTTTGAACAATTCTTCCATGTATTGTTGCCATTTCCTCTTGATCTCTTCAGCGTCTACCATGTATATACGTATGTATGTGTGCATGTATGTATGTATAATTCATTTATGCAGATACCTGCACACATATATATATACACAGAGAGAGAGAGATCACTTAAGATTGAAGCATCCTATGATGTAGGTAATATTTATTTCTACTTTATAGATGAAACAGTTCAAACTACTTGCCCAAGGACACCCAAGACTGAGAATCCAATTCAGATGGCCCTGGTTCAGTGTTTTCACCTGCTCGGTATCAGTCTCCTTTCTTCCATGGGTTCCTTTTTTTCAGAAACAGCCTACCCCCATGTTGTGTAGTCTTCTGGGGACTGTCAGTCAAGGGGTCATGCCCTCCTCTGCCCAAAAGCAAGTAGGTGATCAAGGTCACTCTATCCTATGAGTCAGAATCCTGAAAGGAACAGCACAGTGATGGTTGGGGCCAATTCATTCCTGTGATTGTTGCACAAGAAATGGTCTCATTTGTTCCTGCATTCCACACTCCCAAGGCCACTCTGCGCCAGCCCTTGCTGAGGGCTGCTCCTTCAGGCTGCCCCTCTGAGCTGTGAGCTTCCCTTCCGCACAGGGAGGTAGATGCGGGGGAGTGCCATCAGATCCCTCTCCTGGGCCACAGTGGCGCTGGCCCTGATGGCTCACAGCCAAGGCCTTCCCAGTGCTTGCCCTCAGCTACACAGAACTCCCTCACCTGGTGTAGGATCTCGTCCAAGGCACAGTCTTCAGGGGTACAAAGACCTGGCCCTCTTGGCTCAACCTGGATTACCATCAAGGGCACCTCAGGTCCAGAGCTCCCCCTCGGATCAACGCAGTCTCCTGCTGCAGTTACAGTTCAGCTTCTTCTCCCCGCCGCCTTCACTGCCTCGCAGGTGCGGCTCCTGCGGCCACTCGCAGCGTACCTGCTGTCTGCAGACCTATACCTCAGGGTCCAGAGAACGTGGCCGAAGACTGCAGCTCTGAGTAAACTGCTACAACCTGCTGCCAGAGACCCCTAACTGATTCAGCCAGGCCTATGTGCCTCTGTGTGAGTCTCCTAGAGCTGTCCTCACAAAGTACCACAGACTGGGTGACTCCGACAGCAGATGGTAATCTTCTCACATTTCTGGAGGCTGCAAGTCTGAGGTGTCAACAGGGTCGGTTTCCTCCAGACCTCTCTCTGGCTTGTAGACAGCCGTCTTTCCCTTTGTCTTCATGTGGACTTCCCTCTGTGTTCGTCTGCGTCCTGGTTTCCGTTTCTTATAAAGATACCAGTTATGTAGCATCAGGGCCTAACTATATGACCTCATTATAACTTAACTTCCTCTCTCAAGGTCCCCTCTCCAAATACAGTTACATTTTGAGGTACTAGGGCTTCAACATATGAATTTGGGGTGGCCACTTGTCAGTCTAGAAAAATCTCTATAGCCTGAATTCCTTCCCGACTCTACTGTTTAGCAGTATGTGGTTCGGAATCTAGGCTATGAGCAGATGAGTCTGGATGCTTAACTCTCTTGGTGCTTAACTCTTCTCACTGCAAACTGGATACAACTGCAATGTGTGACTCTAAAAGGTAGTGAATAATATCACTGACAGTACAGGAGCTAACCAACAGAAAGTACAATTAAGATGCATCCATTTTAAGTGAATAAGAACTATTGTCTTCCTTTGAGATGTAGCCAAGCTGTCAAATCAGTGGAGGAAGGTGAATGGGTCAGGGTGCCAGGGTAACCAGCAGTCATGTAAAAATAAATCGAGTTGGAGCTTCTTTGTAATTATTATTAGTATGAAAAAGAATATCATAGGAGTTTCTTTTTGTTAATGACTTTGGTATGGAAAGCACTTTCCTAAGACTGTCCCAAAGCCCAAAAGCATTTTTAAAGAGGGATCAATTTAGCCACATTAAAAACAAATTACCATCCACATCCTGAGTGATGTGCAGCTAATTAAGACTGGAAACAAAGGGAGAAGCCATGAAACTACACTGAGGAACACTCCGAAAATCGCCCCTTCTCCCCCAGACTTCTCATCCAGCATCTATAAGCCCAAGGTCTCTGACAGCACAAACTGTGTTCTTGCTTCCTGGGGGGTGTCTGCAGATCCGCTGCCCACCTGTGGCATCGCTAACCCATTCTGTCATCAGCAGGTCCAAGTGATCATGGCTTGGTCTGTGGAAACTGATTATACCTTCCATTTGCTGCAAAAGTCAAGGCCTTTTGGCTGCTGCATCTGTATTTGTGGCTGCTGCTCCTATGGCTGCTGCCCCAGCTCCAGCCAAGGTTGTAGAATATGAAGTGTCAGGCTGGAATGAGGATATGGAATTTGATCCCTCTGACTAATCACCAAATAGCAACCAACTCTGTTAAACTTTCCTTGTGAAACAAAGAAATAAAGGCTTCCATCCCTTAAAAAAGTCATGGAAATAAAAACAATAAATAAAATCAAAACTATGAAAAAATATTTATCATATGTACTACTGAAAATGTTTATTTCCCCAACTTATGAAGAATTTCTACAGGGCAACAAGGAAATGATCCAGTGAACAAATGGGCAAATGATGGAAACCATTCAGAGTTAAGGAAATACTATTAATAGAAATGATACATTTGAAAAAGTACTCAGCTTAACTAAAAATAAGAGAACGTCCTATTAAGTCAAGCTAAGACTATTGGGGGTACTGTATGTTAGCTATCACATTGGTAAAGATAAAGATCAAAAAATAAAAATTGTGAGCACTCTTGGAATTGTTCAGGATGTGGGAGCACTATGACAAAATGTTGGTACAGGTAGGCATTATTCCCTTGTCAGTGGGTGGCAACTGGTAATACCCATGAAAGTAAAAATGCACACACCATGTGACGTAGAAATTCTACAGATCTTCCCACATAGTGTGAAATAGAAGGTTCACAAAGATATATACTTCAGCAGTATTTGTAAGAGTTAATGAACCAGCAACAATTCTGGGACAAAAACTGATTGTCGAATCTCAGTGTTCATTCTTCTCTCCTTCTTTCTTAATAGAACCCCCAAGTATCCACTGATTCCCTGGACTGTGATGACATTCCCCATCTTCCCTTCCAGCTAGGTGTAGCTTCGTGACTAGTTTTGGAAAATGAGATATATCTGAAAGGATTTTGTGAGCTGGGATGTGTCCTTCTTGATAGGGAGCATGTTTGCCTTCAGGCTGGAATGCATACATGAAGGTTGGAGCTCAAGCAGCCACCTTTAAACATGAGAAATCCATATGCTGAGAACAGAGGAACATCAAGATGAAAGCACATTCAGTCTCTGAGACTACAGTTAGCAACACCAGCCCTAAGCCACCTAACTCTGCTCATCTTTCTCATGATGCACACTTCTATCTTATTTAAGCCTCTAAGTCATTATTTTAGGTGTGTTTAAAAAGACTTTGCTGAAATAAACCATGTGTACATATAACATTGAGCATTAAATAACTTTTTTAAAAAATGAGGGAAATCTATTGAGGTTTACACAGTAGTACATGTAGGTATGCTGAGATGAAATCTTTTACAAGATATACATTTTATGTGGAAAAAAGGCACATAAAGATGTTTTAAATTGTTATAGTTTCTGCAAAGAATAAAAATCTCTAGATTATGTGTTGTTGATTTGTAGACAACTTCTTTTTGGAAGGGCACGAGACACTGGTAACAGTAGTTAACTCTGAGCAAGGGAACTAGGGAAACAGGAAACAGAGACTTCTAGATCTATGCCCCTGGGTACCTTTAAGATTATGGGTTCCCAGGTGGCGCTAGTGGTAAAGAACCCGCCTGCAATGCAGGAGACATAAGAGACACAGGTTTGATTCCTGGTTCTTCCCAGGGCATGGCAACCCACTTCAGTATTCTTGGCTGGAGAATTCCATGGAGAGAGGAGCCTGGGAGGCTATGATCCATAGGATCACAGAGTCTGACATGACTGAAGTGACTTAGCAGACACTCGTGTACCTTTTGGATTTATCCTTTGTGTATGTATATCTTATTATTTATAGTAAGTAATATAATTTAGAAAAAACGAGAGGATGCAGCTGAGGATGTCTAGCATGTTCTTCTGTTTAGGGATGAGGCAGAGATATGGAAATTGCTGGGGCAGGGGGAGAGGAGGGACATATGTAACACATAGGAGGTGACCCATATGTCACAGCCTAAAGGCTGACAGCACAGCGTTAGAACCAGCAGACAGGGTGCGTGGCTATCAGCAAAGAGATGCAGAGAAAAGCCACAGGAGGGAGGAATTTGTGTAACAGTCTGAGAGGACCAGGTTCTGACTATGTGTGTTTTCTGCCCAAGACAGAAAAATCAGCCTCGGTTACTTCTAGAAAATAACACAATATGATCTGTGCATATTGTAAGGCAGAGCCAGAAAGTGATTGAATTCTCTGCCTAAGCGTGACAGCTTGTTTGCTGCAATGAAGCATGTTTTTCCTTCCTCCATCTTAGAGTGTTTTTGATAGATATATTCTTTTTTTTTTTTTTTTTCTGGCTGAATCTTACAATTTTTTTTTTAATTGGAGGATAATTGCTTTGTGTTGGTTTCTGCCGTACAGCAACGAGAATCAGCCATATATATATCCCCTCTCTCTTGAGCCTCTTTCCCACCCCCCTACTCCACCATTCTAGATCATCACAGAGTATTAGGCTGAGTTCCCTGTGTTATACGGATGCTTCCCATTGGCTATCTATTTTTTGATAGATATATTCTTGAAAGTAGAAGCCGAGATGTTTCATCTTCTGGGTACAGAAAGCACACATAAACAGAGTGATTAGAGCTAGGTTACAGAGTTTTAAAGATGCCAGAGGAAGTGAGGAGCTGTCATGTCGAGGCATCACCTGCAGGGTGGTGGCAAGTAAGACTCTCACCCTTAACCAGTGTGCTAAGGAAATTGGCAAGGATGCTGCTTGAGTCATAAACAAACCAATCAAAACTGGACTGACTGAGTACAAGTAATTCCAGTCAGGATTGTTATATGAACTCCCTAATTAACAGGCAGCCAAGTAGCTCTCATATATATATATATATATATATATATATATATATATATATATAGAGAGAGAGAGAGAGAGAGAGAGATGTTTAAGGTTGATTTAAGTCTTCTCTGAAGACAGCAATAAAGTCTGTGAACATGTTTATTCAGCTTCAAAAATCTGTACCACATACCTGGTGAAGTGACTTTAAAAAATTGGTGATGCCAAGTGCTCATGAGAAAACGGAGCAGTTAAAATCTCCCATACTGCTGGTGGGAATGCAAAATGGCATAAGCTCTCTGAAAACCATTCTGCTTAAAAAAGTAATAACGTTCAACATGGACTTAGCTAGACCAAGATATCCACTTCCTGGGTTTTTACCCCAAAGAAATGAAAACTTAGATTCACATAAAACCCTATATGTGAACGTTTATAGTGGCTTTATTCATAATTGTCAAAAAACTGGAAACAGCACACGTCCTTTAACTGATAAATATACAGAATGTGGTATAATTAAGTACTACTTAGGAATCAAAAAGAAGGAACTATTTATTGATACACTCAACTACATGGATGGCTCTCAAATGTATTGTGCTCAGTGAAAGAAGTCTGACTCATACTGTATGGTCCATTTATAAGACATTCTAGAAAAGATAAACCATAGGGACAGAATACAGATTAGTGGTTGCCAGGGGTTGGAGAAGGAGGGAGGGATTTACTACAATGATGCAGAGGGGAATTTTTTTTTTGGAGGTGGGTCTGAGTGATGGGACAGTTCTATATCTTGATTTTATTGGTAGCCACACAACTATAGGCATTTGTTAAGACTCATAGAACTGACTGCAAAAAAGGGAAAATATTGCCAATTAAAATGTACTTCATTAAATCTGACTTTCAAATAAAAAGTCTGTAGCTTGATGGATGTTACTGTGATGATGGACGTGTTCTGAATCTCATCTGTGTGGGGGTTACATGAGTGTATATGCATGAAGCAATTCATTAAGGTGTACAGTTAATATCTGTATACTTTGTGCATCCCACTTAATGGATTTTATATCTTATTTTAGAAAAAATGAAGAAGATAAAAGTGTCATAGTTGTTAAAAAACAAATTCAACCGAGTAAATTAGAAAGATCTTATTGGCTTTATTCAACAGTTCACGAGTTGGGGAACATCCCTTCTTAGCGGAAAGAAGAGAGCTTCGGAGAGCTGTACAAAGTAGAAGACTTGTATAGGCAGGAGGGGAGTGCGATGAGGAAGTTATACTGGCAAAGAACTGATTGTGGCGAGGTCGTATAATTTTAGGGGATGTTTGGGGTTTATCAAGCAGGTTGCCTCACTAGTGCTGACAGTAGTTCTAGAAATTGGTTTAAGGTTCCATTCGGGCGTGAAGTGTGGGCTGGGACTATAGTTAGTCAGTTTAGTCACTAGGCTGTGTTTACTTTGCAGTCCTATGGACTGTAGCCTGCCAGGCTCATCTGTCCATGGGATTTCCCAGACAAAAATGCTGGAGTAGGTTGCCATTTCCTTCTCCAGGGGATCTTCCTGACCCAAGGATCGAACCTATTTTTCCTGCATTCATAAGTGGATTCTTTACTGCTGACCACCAGGGAAACTGTTATAAGGTAGGTATTACATCTTGGTTTGGCCTTCCCAGGTAGCTCAGATGGAGCTGCCTGCAATGCAGGACACCCGGCTTCAACCCCTGGGTTGGAAAGATCCCCTGGAGAAGGAAATGGCAAACCCTTCCAGTATTCTTGCCTGGAGAATCCCATGGACAGAGAAGCCTGGTGGGCTACAGTCCATGGGGTCGCAAAGAGCTGGACACAACTAAGTGACTAACGGTGGTCAGTTGGTGACATGAGGCTTAGCATAAGTGACTCCATTTTGGGCCTATTGTCTCTCTCTCTTTTAACATAGTTAGGAGAGGAAGAGAGAGGGAGAGAGGAGGGGAATTAAATGAGTCTCTACCACCCTGATGGGGTTGATATAAGACCCCAATATGATGTTTAATAATGACAGGTAGGAAGGTTGTGGACCCAGGACAGATGTCAACAATGTCACCCTTTGTATCGATGCATGTTTGTGCTTTTTCTCTTTTTATTTAGTTCTGCTTCTGACAGCTGCTTTTCCATTTCTAGCATTTTCTCCAACACATCCTGTGCTGAGGAGGAGGGCTAAAAAGAAAGAAATCCCAGCTCTGAGGACACAGACATTTGAATTCAGAGTCCAGTTTCCATACCTAGAAGCTATATGTCTTCAGAAAATTCTCCATGTTTTTTCATTAGGCAGGTTTTTCTCGATGAGGCACATGTGTATATAGAATTCCTAGTAACTCAGGGATCTTCCTGAACATTATGACTCTTTCAATAACAAATTTGAAGCCTCCTATTTTGAACTAACACTTATTTTAGGGTTTTAAAAATTTCCACAGCAGTAACAGAAATCCACGGCCTCCTTATGAAGTCATCTGCACAGGGCCAATTGATTTGGATGGTAACAATTCTGATAATCTTTCCCTGGAGGGCAGTGGGGCAGAGTCCCATTTACATATTTTGTGCAGAACAGAAACTGCTGCAGCTCCTAAACAGCCCATCTCTATTCCTACAAACACAAATGTTCAACTGTGCCATCCCCACTGACTGTTGACTAGAGTCACAGGTGAGCCCAGTGGTGTACTCTTAACCCAGATGCCAAGAATACATCCATGGCCTCTGAGGTCAGAGAGAAAGGGAACTTAAACACAGTCTTGGATACATTGGAATATAGAGGTTTGGGTGGTGGTGGGGGAGCGTCTCAGGTGGCCCAATGGTAAAGAATCTGCTTGCCAATGCAGGAGATGCAGGTTCTATCCCTAATCGGGAAGATCCCCTGCAGGGGAAAATGGCAACCTGCTCCAGTATTCTTGCCTGGAAAATCCCATGGACAGAGGAGCCTGGCGGGCTACAGTCCATGGGGTCACAAAGAATCAGACATGACTGAGCACGCACAAGGATTTTTTTGCTTGTTTGTATTTTATATTCTGGATAGGCAGATAGTTTATTTTCAACTAATTGGTCACTCAGAGCTTTTCGGATCCAATGTCTCTGGGTGCTGATCATTGTGAAACTTCAACCTGCTGCCATCAAGCCTTGGACTCAGCCCAGAGCTACGGAATGCCATGTTGGCTGCATCACTGTCTGCCACGAGCCTTGGGGCTGCTTTGCTGTGACTGGCCGCTCCTCCTTCCTTCCTTCTGTTGGCTTTGAAATGCTTCCTTCTTTCGGACCAGTGATGCAGTAAAGCAAGTTACTTGGAGCTGTGCCTTCAGCAATTCGAGGTTTCAACAGTTGTAGATGGGTACACAGGGCAAAGGTTTAATCAGGTGAATCCGATGAACAAACTGTTTTGTTTCTAGGCTAGTGTTCCATGGTAGCATATTTGTCTCCATATGTAAAGAGAGTGCAAATTACTACCCCATCATCTTCTATACCGTATTGAATTACCAATGTAATTGTCATCAGCGCTTCTGGATGTGCTGATGGCCTATTTTGTACGCGTTTGTGTTAATCAATGTTAATTACGAAGAAAGTACAGGGGTTAACGAATTATAATGCGCTTAATTAAGCCTGACAGTAACAAATGGCATAACCTTTATGTTATGACCTGGTTAGAGGAACAGAAAAGGACAAAAAATGGGCCAAAGAATCATCACATAGAAATTCATATTTATATACTGGCCATCTACAGAAACAGAACAGTATAATGAGTTTACTTGTTTTGCCAATCTGGCATCACCAGGAATGCAGACAACTACTGAGACATGCTGTTTACCCTTCAAGGGTTTATACTCCGATTGGGAGAGAGACACAGAAAACCAAGTTTGAAAATTTTCCAGTGAGTAACAAGTGAGTCTGAATTCGGCAATAAGGAGTTCATGATCTGAGCCACAGTCAGTTCCCGGTCTTGTTTTTGCTGACTGTATAGAGCTTCTCCATCTTTGGCTGCAAAGAATCTGATTTCCATGTTGACCATCTGGTGATGTCCATGTGTAGAGTCTTCTCTTGTGTTATTGGAAGAGGGTGTTTGCTATGACCAGTGTGTTCTCTTGGCAAAACTCTATTAGGCTTTGCCCTGCTTCATTCCGTATTCCAAGGCCAAATTTGCCTGTTACCCCAGGTGTTTCTTGACTTCCTACTTTTGCATTCCAGTCCCCTATAATGAAAAGGACATCTTTTTTGGGTGTTAGTTCTAAAAGGTCTTGTAGGTCTTCATAGAACCGTTCAGCTTCTACAGCATTACTGGTTGGGGCTAGACTTGGATTACTATGATATTGAATGGTTTGCCTTGGAAACGAACAGCGATCATTCTGTTATTTTTGAGATTGCATCCAAGTACTGCATTTTGGACTCTTTTGTTGACTATGGTGGCTACTCCGTTCCTTATAAGGGATTCCTGCCCACAGTAGTAGATATAATGGAGGTCCCTGACATTGTACAGGGGGCAGGGATCAAGACCATACCCATGGAAAAGAAATGCAAAAAAGCAAAATGACTGTCTGGGGAGGTCTTACAAATAGCTGTGAAGAGAAGAGAAGCGAAAAGCAAAGGAGAAAAGGAAAGATATAAGCATCCGAACGCAGAGTTCCAAAGAATAGCAAGGAGAGATAAGAAAGCATTCCTCAGTAATCAATGCAAAGAAATAGAGGAAAACAACAGAATGGGAAAGGCTAGAGATCTCTTCAAGAAAATTAGAGATACCAAGGGAACATTTCATGCAAAGATGGGCTCAATAAAGGACAGAAATGGTATGGACCTAACAGAAACAGAAGATATTAAGAAGAGGTAGCAAGAATACACAGAAGAACTGTACATAAAAGAGCTTCATGACCAAGATAATCATGATGTGTGATCACTCACCTAGAGCCAGACATCCTGGAATGTGAAGTCAAGTGGGCCTTAGAAAGCATCACTACAAACAAAGCTAGTGGAGGTGATGGAATTCCAGTGGAGCTATTTCAAATCCTGGAAGATGATGCTGTGAAAGTGCTGCATTCAATATGCCAGCAAATTTGGAAAACTCAGCAGTGGCCACAGGACTGGAAAAGGTCAGTTTTCATTCCAATCCCAAAGAAAGGCAATGCCAAAGAATGCTCAAACTACTGCACAATTGCACTCATCTCACACACTAGTAAAGTCATGCTCAAAATTCTCCAAGCCAGGCTTCAGCAATACGTGAACCGTGGACTTCCAGATGTTCAAGCTGGTTTTAGAAAAGGCAGAGGAACCAGAGATCAAATTGCCAACATCTGTTGGATCATCGAAAAAGCAAGAAAGTTCCAAAAAAACATCTATTTCTGCTTTATTGACTATGCCAAAGCCTTTGACTATGTGGATCACAATAAACTGTGGGAAATTCTGAAAGAGATGGGAATACCAGACCACCTGACCTGCCTCTTGAGAAACCAATATGCAGGTCAGGAAGCAACAGTTAGAACTGGACATGGAACAACAGACTGGTTCCAAATAGGAAAAGGAGTACGTCAAGCTGTATATTGTCACTCTGCTTATTTAACTTCTATGCAGAGTACATCATGAGAAACGCTGGGCTGGAAGAAGCACAAGCTGAATCAAGATTGCCGGGAGAAATATCAGTCACCTCAGATATGCAGATACAACCACCCTTATGGCAGAAAGTGAAGAAGAATTAAAGAGCCTCTTGATGAAAGTGAAAGAGGAGAGTGAAAAAGTTGGCTTAAAGCTCAACATGCAGAAAATGAAGATCATGGCATCTGGTCCCATCACTTCTTGACAGATAGATGGGGAAACAGTGGAAACAGTGTCAGACTTTATATTTTTGGGCTCCAAAATCACTGCAGATGGTGATTGCAGCCATGAAATTAAAAGACACTTATTCCTTGGAAGGAAAATTATGACCAATCTAGATAGCATATTAAAAAACAGAGACATTACTTTGCCAACAAAGGTCTGTCTAGTCAAGGCTATGGTTTTTCCTGTGGTGATGTATGGATGTGAGAGTTGGACTGTGAATAAAGCTGAGCACCAAAGAATTGATGCTTTTGAACTGTGGTGTTGGAGAAGACTCTTGAGAGTCCCTTGGACTGCAAGGAGATCCAACCAGTCATTCTAAAGGAGATCAGTCCTCGGTGTTCACTGGAAGGGCTAATGCTGAAGCTGAAACTCCAGTACTTTGGCCACCTCATGCGAAGAGTTGACTCATTGGAAAAGACTCTGATGCTGGGAGGGATTGGGGGCAGGAGGAAAAGGGGACGATGGAGGATGAGATGGCTGGATGCTGTCACCGACTCGATGGACATGAGTTTCAGTGAACTCTGGGAGTTGGTGATGGACAGGGAGGCTTGGCATGCTGCGATTCATGGGGTCGCAAAGAGTCAGACATGACTGAGCGACTGAACTGAACTGAATAGAAGCAGGAGATATTAAGAAGAGGTGGCAAGAATACACAGAACTATACAAAAAAGATTTTCATGACCCAGATAATCACAATGGTTTGATCACCAACCTAGAGCCAGACATCCTGGAATGTGAAGTCAAGTGGTCCTTAGGAAGCATCACTACAAACAAAGCTAGTGGAGGTGATGGAATTCCAGTTGAGCTATTTCAAATCCTGAAAGTTGATGCTGTGAAAGTGTGGCACTCAGTATGCCAGCAAATTTGGAAAACTCAGCAGTGGCCACAGACTGGAAAAGCTCTGTTTTCATTTCAATCCCAAAGAAAGGCAATGCCAAAGAATTCTCAAACTACCACCCAATTGACCTCATCTCACACGCTAGTAAAGAAATGCTCAAAATTCTCCAAGTCAGGCTTCAACAGTACATCATGAACTGTGAACTTCCAGATGTTCAGGCTGGTTTTAGAAAAGGCAGAGGAACCAAAGATCAAATTGCCAACATCTGTTGAATCATCAAAAAAGCAAGAGAGTTCCAGAAAAATATCTACTTCCGCTTTATTGACTACGCCAAAGCCTTTGACTGTGTGGGCCACAACAAACTCTGGAAAATTCTTAAAGAGATGGGCATACCAGACCACCTGACCTGCCTCTTGAGAAATCTGTATGCAGGTCAGGAAGCAACAGTTAGAACTGGAGATGGAACAACACACTGGTTCCACATAGGGAAAGGAGTACATCAAGCCTGTGTATTTTCACACTGCTTATTTAACTTATATGCATGAGAAACACTGGACTGGATGAAGCACAAATTGGGATCAAGATTGCTGGGAGAAAAATCAATAACCTCATATATGGAGATGACACCACCCTTATGGCAGAAAGTGAAGAAGAATTAAAGAGCCTCTTGATGAAAGTGAAAGAAAAGTTGGCTTAAAACTCAACATTCAGAAAACTAAGATCATGGCATCTGGTCCCATCACTTCATGACAAACAGATGGTGAAACAGTGGAAACAGTGAGAGACTTTAGTTTTAGGGGCTCCAAAATCACTGTGGATGGTGACTGCAGCCATGAAATTAAAAGATGCTTGCTCCTTGGAAGAAAAGTTGTGATCAACCTAGACAGCATATTAAAAAGCAGAGACATTCCTTTGCCAACAAAGGTCCGTCTAGTCAAAGCTATGGCTTTTCCAGAAGTCACATATGGATGTGAGAGTTGGACTATAAAGAAAGCTGGGCACCGAAGAATTCATGCTTTTGAACTGTGTTGTTGGAGAAGACTCTTGAGAGTCCCTTGGACTGTAAGGAGATCCAACCTCTCCATCCTAACGGAAATCAGTCCTGAATATTCATTGGAAGGACTGATGTTGAAGCTGAAACTCCAATACTCTGGCCACCTGATTTGAAGAACTGACTTACTGGAAAAGACCCTGATGCTGGGAAAGATTGAAGGCAGGAGGAGAAGGGGACGACAGAGGATGAGATGGTTGGATGGCATCACTGACTCAATGGACCTGGATTTGAGCAAATTCCAGGGGATGGTGAAGGACAGGGAAGCCTGTTGGGCTACAATCCATGGAGTCACAGAGTCAGACATGACTTAGTGACTGAATAACAACAACACCCTAAACCAAATGGCTTAAATGACCACCACAGGTTTATTGTTCATGAGTCTTGTCAGGGTGGGAAAAAAAGAGCTTCCTTTACTTTCTTGAGTTGATAACCTGGGTGTGCAAATTAAACTGGCAAAACAGTTTAACAGAACAAAGTGTTCTTTTCACCATCCAGTCTCAATTAAAGTTAAGGTTAGGTTATGTTAAGGGTAAGGTTAGATTAACGTTAGGTTAAGGTTAAGGTTAGCTCAGGTTAGACTGAGAAGAAAGGTTTAGTTTTTACCTGCATGGAAGGCATCACTGAAAAGAAGTGAAAAAACCCAAAGCAATTAGGCATTGGAATTTATTATTTTAACAAAAGGCAGTACATTGTAGAGAAGTGACTACAAAAAGGAAAAGGGTTCTCATCTCCTAGTGGCTGTAAGGACTGGGTGGTTGTAAATCACGGCAAAGTAAGTATGTGGGGGAAACAAATGGGAGATCAAAGTCAGCTTAGTAAGCTTTGTTGCCTTTCTACCTCTAGTAAGAAGGCATGTTCTTTTGGTATGGGGGAGGGAAGGAGGACCAGCTTCACCAAGGGAAATTTCTGTCCTGCTTTTTGGAAGATGTGGGAGGGCAAAGGCTCTTCCTGTGTTGGCTTATTTTTAATTGCCTTCAGATTTAAGATAATTCTTATACCACAGTTGCATATTTTGGCATCCTGATCCCTGTCCATCTACAGGTCAGCTTGGTGGTTCTGCTGGTCTGGACAGGCTCTGTCATTCTGGGCTGCTCTCGTAAATCTCTGACCAGCTCATGAAGTGGCTGGGGCTGGCTGCTGCAAGGGGTCTCACTCCCATGTCAGGGGGTTGGCTGGCTATTGATGGTGGCACTGGGTTTGACCGGTTATGCCATCATTCAGCAGACTAGCCTGATCGTGCTTGCTTCACATGACAGTGGTAGCGATCCTGGAGTAACAGGGAAAGCACAGGAAGCCTTTCCAAGCTGAGGCTGGAAGGTTAATTCTGCTGCATTCAGTGGGCCAAAGTAAGTAACCAGGCCAGCCATGCAAACGGGTGGAGAAACAGACTCCTTTCCCTGTTTGAGCGCTGCAAAGTGACACTACCAGTACAGGGCTGTGGGGTGCGGGGAGCGTGAGAAAGTCTATCTTTATTTTTTTTTTTAATATTTATCATTTGGCTGTGACTGGTCTTCATTGCGGCACAGGGAATGTTCACTGCCAGGTGCGGGATCTTGGTTCAGCCTGGGGGACCTTGAGTTGTGGCATGTGGGATCCAGTTCCCATCTAGAGATACTTCCCTGGCACTGGGAGTGTGGAATCGTAACCACTGGACCACCAGGGGAGTGCCCTGTATCACTATCTTTAAACCTCTAACACTATGCCCTAGGTAAGAGGCTCTCCTTCCTCACTATTTCTGGGGCAGAAAGAAAGAAAGGAAGAAAAGTTGCTCAGTCATGTCCAACTGTTTGCGACCCTGTGGACTACACAGTCCGTGGAATTCTCCAGGCCAAAATCCTGGAGTAGGTAGCCTTTCCCTTCTCCAGAGGATCTTTCCAACCCAGGGATTGAACTCAGGTCTCCTGCATTGCAGGCAGATTCTTTATCAGCTGAGCCACCAGGGAAGCCCATTTCTGGGGCACGACCCTACCTTTCCTGTCTCTGAATATTTGTTCAAGGTATTTCCTCTACCTCAGAAGTCATCTCCTCATCCATCTTCAGGCTCAAATGCTGTCTGTCCTGTAAGACTTGTCTCTGCAACCAATTCATCCATGAAACTTGTCTTCATCCCTCCAACTAAATGTGGTTTCTCACTCTGAAGTTGAACTGCTTCCAGACTCTACAAAGTCCATTGATTCTGAACTCTTTTTGACCATAGGTCTAGTTATACACAATTGAAAACAATCTTTTTTTCTGTCTTAGTGTATAAAATGACTGTGATTTAGGGTGATAGCTTCTATTAAATTGAATCTCTGTGATTTCTTCATTCACTTCTGCTCTAAAAGAAAACTGCCATTCATAGCTACCTGCCTATAGCTTGCCAACAAAATTACTATGTATGACTTTCAAGATTATCTTTACTGTTACTTTGGTGCTCAGGTTTCACTTTCAGGTCCCCAAGTACATTTTCTCAAATGATGGTTGCTTTTAATGTTTAGTGTTTTAGGAGATTCTAAATTTACTTTAAAATTTTATGACTTAGAACATGAAAATCTTCCATGTTTGGATTTGATATCTATGATTTCTGTCTCTAATACGATTATGTATTTGTTTGAGAACCTGAAGAATAGTTACTTTAGTTTTTTGGCTCACTGCATACCTCCTAAATCCAACTTAAGTCCCATGATGTACACCCACATGAAGATATTAAGTGTGCTGTGTGATATAATGCTTGAAGTCCGTACTTGCAAACAGAAAAACAGATGGGTTTCTGAGATGTCAGTTGTATCCTATGTTCCAATTGAAGTGTGCCAGTCTGCTGTTTCTCAAGGTTTTGAAGAGAGTCATACTGGTGAGAGAGTAAATCAACTTTGTTCCTTAGAGACTAGAGGAAAAATATATAACTGTACATATAGCAGATAGGAGTGTGGTTTTTTTTTTTTTTCTGATAATGGCATTTCAAGATGATTCAAATATTTTGCAGTGGAGTAAACATTTCAATGAGATCTCACTTTGAAATGAAGAAGCTAAGTCTCAGGGAGTTTACATGAGTCACAACTATTTGGCAGTACGGGACTGTGAAACATTAGAGGGAAAAAAAAAGAATTCAACAATAAATGAAGATCCAAACAGGCTACATCAAAACAAGCAAACAAAAGCAAACCATACACACACACACATGGCTTTAAGGGTGATGGGGTCAATATTCCATTCTTATTTGATAGCATTTGGGGTCTTATTGTTTTACAATTTTATTTTCTTATTTTTGGCTGAGCTGGGCCTTTGTTGCTTTGCCCAGGCTTTCTCTAGCTGTGGTGCCCAGGCTTGGCATTGCAGTGGCTTGTGGAGCACAGCTCTAGGGCGTGCGGGCTTCCGTAGTCGCTGAATGTGGGCTCAACAGTTGCAGTTCCCATTCTCTAGAGCACAGGTCCAATAGTTGGGGCGCACGGGCTTAGTGGCTCTGCGACATGTGGACTCTTCCCCTACCAGGATTGAACTAGTGTCTCCTGCATTAGCAGGGGCTCCTTTTACCGTTGAGCCACCAGGGAAGCCCCCCATTCAGGTTTTAACATAGGCCTCAGAATCTTTTCTTCCCTCCATCACCATTCAATTTTTTTTTTTTTTTTTTTGAAACTAGAATTGCCCTTCACTCATCCAAGTGAAATGAATTTCCAAATTGTAGATTCTGAAATGCTTTTGTGCCCTGGACCCTTTTGGTTGTCTGGTGAAATGTCATTTTCAGAATAACCTTTTTAAATGCACAAAATACACGGGATGGAAAGGAAAATCAATTTTAACGAAACACAGTGAGCAAGATATAAAAAAGATAAATTTGTGATAGACTAACACATGTGGTTATATTAAATAACAAGATGTAGTGTCAGTCTAATGAGGACCAATTTCAGTGTAACAGTGACTTTTAACAATTTGAGAAAGCTGCAACAATTAAAATTGAACAGGAAAATCCATAATTTCTAGAGGTGTCAAAATCTCTGGTATTACTAAAGTGAATGTTTTACTTAGAGGCTGTAACAGATATTTACACCCCGCCCTGCACCCCCCCGCAACCCCCAATCCAAGTTCAGGGACCTTCTGGTAGACTTGTAATTTTGGTGTTTCTCATGAGTACCTGCTCCTGGTGGGGGACGCCCTCCACACCGGTGCTGGACTTGCTGCCTTTGACCAATTCGGGAAATCGGCAAACTGAGCTACAACAGAGTCGCGGGGATTGCCATCCTGAAAGGCTGCCTCGCCCAACTAAGAAACCTCGGCTAACTTTTCGAGGCTAAGAAAGAGAAAGCAGCACAGGCTTCCCAGTAATCCCAATTGAGCCCAACCTCCAGCCCCGGGCCCCATAAATTAGGCCACGTGAGACCAGCTGCACCCACAGAGTTTGCTGGAAAAGCAGTATCTCAGGTTTCACACCAGAGCTGTCCAATCATAATCTGCCAGTTCACAAGTTTCCCCAGGTGACTTGTATAAGCATTATTGTTTGCAAAGTACTCCAGAAACGTGCTGTTTACTTTTGACAAGTAGAGCCACCTACTTATCTTGTCGTTCGTCTTCCCTTTGAGAGACTTCTTTCACTCTGGGTTAGAAAGAAATGTTCTCCGGCCAAGTCTCTGTCCCATCCTGCCCAGCGTGAGTCGAAGACTTACAGCCTCACATTCAAAAGTTCCAGGAGTGCTAGGTGAGGCCAAAGTGTCTGCGGGACTGCTTTGGTCTGTTTCGTCAAATGGCGAAGTCACGAAGGGATAGAGGGCTTAGAGGCAAGAGCAGGGTGTTGGAAATGAATGAATGAACAAAACCTTCCGAAGAACCAACCAGTGAAGCCCTAGACACAGAAAACAGCTTTTAATCTTGAACTCCTCCTGCAAGCTTGTGTAATTTGTTGTCTTTAAGAATTGGGCTGGCTTTGTCGGCTCTGGACCCCTCGCGTGCTCTGTGCACTGAAGCCCCCGACCTTAATAGAGTGGTCGTTAGCAGGGGCGGCGGCGGCTCACGCAGACGATGGGACGCGCCCCCCTCCCCCAGGAAGGCGACCAGCGCGCAGTTTGTCCCCGCGCAGCTCCCATATAAGGTTGGCTCCGCCCCTGCCCGGGTATCCCCGGCGCCGCGCGAGCTTCTCCGCCTTGTCTTTACCCCGTCCGCCGCTACTGCGCATGCCCGGCCCGTTCCGGACTCCGGCGCGCCTAGTTTGTCCGCCTCTTGGTGGTCGACTCCGCACCCAGCTCTGTGCTCCCAAAGGGGAAAAGCCATGGGTCTCTGGGCTCTAGGAACTCGCAGGGTGCTGATTCCCGGCCAGCGTCAGGGCTCTCGGGGAACTGACGCTACGATTCCTTGTTTAAGTGTGTCACATGTTTGCAGGCATCATCTCAAAGCGTGAACCAACAACCAGAGGTTTTTCCTGGCTTGTGGATAAAGCAAGAGCCTTAGAGGCGCCCAATAATGCAGACTGGGCTACCCAAAGCTAATGCTGGAGCCGAAGCTCAAACCCAGGAACCCAGCCTCCACTTCTTGTGGGCCCCCATCATAGCTGGGCTTGTGGAAGAGCAGTGCCCCGCCCCCCGCCCCCTCTCAGCTCTCTGGGTGCCCTGGGGGTGTGAAACACCGGCAAGGAGGAGATGAGGGCAGAGCACCCTTTTGTGGCTCCATTAGGAACGTGGGGGCACACTGGCTGTTGAGTATGGGCACTGCCTTCTGTGGATTTTCCTGCTTGCCCCCACCCCCCTTCAGCTGTGAGACCGGAGGCAGGAAGGGTGGGTCGTGGGGCTGGGATGGGTGGGCTGAGAGGCCCAGAGTGGGGCAGTGGAGGAAGGCAGAATTGATGTCTTGGTTAATGTGGCCTGTGGCTCATAGATGGGCCCTTGGGTGTGTGTGAACGAATGCCCCAAAGAGTGCATTCTTCGGGAGAGGGGAGCAGACAGGAGCCGGGATAGGACCTCGGACTTCACTTCTCCGAGACCCTAAACCCCGGGAGAGAGTCGTTCCCACCCCTAATTCCTTGAAGACGGAACTGTAACATATATGTGCTCAGTCGCTAAGTCCTGTCGGACGCTTTGGGGCCTCATGGACTGTAGCCCACCGGTTCCTCTGTCCTTGGAATTCTCCAGGCAAGAATACTGGAGCAAGTTGCCATTTCTTTCTCTAGAGAATCTTCCTGATCCAGGGATGGAACCCCCATCTCCTGCACTGCAGGGAGAGTCTTTACCACTCATTCACCTGGGAAGCCCCAACTGTAACATAAGTGCAAAAAAAGTCCAATTAAGATCTGGTTTCAGACCATATAGCCATTCTTGCCGTACCCTTTTTATTTTCATTTCTTCGTATCCCTGAATTGAAGGGTCCAGAACACAGGCTCAGACAGCTTCAGAGTAGTAGAGAAGACCTGAGCAGTGGCCCACTATCAAGCTGTGATAATCTCTGTGCTCCGGTTTTAAATTGGATGAGTTAACTCCTTCCCGGTGGGGTAAAGCCAGGTCCTTGGTTAGGGCTGAAAAACTGTTTTTGGTAATTTGACCTCAGGATTGTGGTTCTTGAGCTGGCCCTAAATTGCTGCGAACTCCTCTTCTTCTGCCTCCTCCCAGTTTTTTCAAGGAATGAGGTTGGGTTTTAGGCTTTCTTGAAATCGCCCCGTCCCTAGCAGCCCTGAGGCTCGAACTACCTGATTTCTTGACCTCGGAACCGGCTCCCAGGCACCCTGGCTCCGCCCCTGCGCGCCGCCCGGGCGCCGCTGGAGCGCGGAGCGCGGATCACGCGGGCTGGAGCCGCTCTGAGCATGCTCAGAGGCGGGGCCGGAGGGCACCCGCTGCCGTGGAGTCCGGCCCGAGCGCAGGGGCGGGGGCCGGGGAAGGGGGCGGGAGCCGCGGGCAGCGTCTCGGGAGTCGCGGGCTGCGGCGGGCGCACGCGGGCCGGGCCGGGATGAGCGATGGCCTCGGTCAAGGTGGCCGTGAGGGTCCGGCCCATGAATCGCAGGTGAGTACAGGGGTTGGGGCGCAGGTGGCTCCCGCGCGCTTCCTCACCCGGAGGGAGCTGGTGTCCAGCTCCCCTCCAGAGCCGTCCTGGACTTGGGGTCCAGAGCTGTCCCAGGCACCCCGGGCCCGGTGATGGCCTCTGGGGGCCTGGGGCAACTTGAAGCTTTGCTCTCGCTTTTACACTGCTTCGGAGGACACTCGGGGGGTAAAGAGTTTACGGCGCCATGAAGATTCCTGTCAACTCTTCCCGGTCCCGAGAATTTGAGGAAGTTTGCACCCTCCCCCTTTAAAAAGCATCAAGGGATCACTTTCCTGAAGGTGTAAATTCACGAGCGTGGTTACGGGGCACCAGAGCAGTGAGGCAAAGTCCCCTCAATTGTGCCAACTGAGAAGTTCTCTCACTATCATCGGTGTAACTTTTTAATTTCTTAATAAGAGATGATTATGATTCACCGAACGTGAACCTTGACTTCTTCTGATCAGTAGTTTCGCCATCCTTAACTTCAGCTTAAAGAGTGGATGGGAAAACTTTAATAAGTTTTGCTTCCTGGGAGAAGAAATTCAAGGACACTTAAGTACACGTGTTTGAAATATGCCGATGTTAATAGGGAGGTGGTTATAATTTAATCTTGAATGTTTCCACTAAGTGATGCTTTTCAGAATGATTTGACTCTACATTCTCTGAAGAATAATCTGTTCTTCCTTTTCAGTGACTATAATCACTGGCTTTAGAACAGTTACTTTTTAAATTGGTTTAACTTTAAAGAATAAAGTGGATCCAAATGGGATATGTCCTTCCCAGTTGATAGGAGCAGTTCACACAAGGCCATTTGTTTTTATTGGCTTCTCAAGCAAGTTGAGCATTTAACTTGCCATATGGCCTTTGCTACTTTTCTTGTGTTGACTTTGGAGGTCATTGTTTGTTAGTTCTGACAGCTGATTGAGGCATCAGAGGATTATAAAATCAAGAGATTGCTGGAACCTTCTTTAATTCACCTGAATATGTTTTTCTTTTGGCAGATAGGGAGTCGTTCTTCTGATCTGTAGCTATTGGAAACCCGTGCTTTTGTGATTTTTAAGTTATTTCTCAAGCTTTTTAGGGAAGAAGTTTGACTTTTTGGTAAGTCAGATATATACATTTCTATGTATATTCAGTCCTACAAAACAAATGGACCCCATTTAGATGTTTTTAAAAGATTGTTCTTTATTTTGGATTTACATGTACAACATATGAAAGTTCTTTTCCTTCTTTGAACTAAAGAAACTTTGGAGCACATGCTACAAGATTGTATTGAGTAACTAGAAAGCATTTATTTAGCGCCTGCCAATGCTAGAGACCTGTGTTTGATCCCTGGGTCAGGAAGATACCTTGGAGAAGGAAATGGCAACCCACTCTGGTATTCTTGTCTGGGGAATCCCATGGACAGAGGAGCCTGGTGGGCTACAGTTCATGGGGTCAAAGAGTCGGACACGACTGAGCGATTGAGCACGAGGAGGCAGAAGTCTGGCTACAGGTGGGGATGGGAAGGCTGGAAAGACCCACGGAGACAGTTTGCTGGCATAATTGACAGGAGTTGGCAGTTCATTGGGTGGGAAGTTGGGGAGAGGGGAAGAATAGTCACTAACTGAGGTTTGATGCTTAAGAAGGTGGGAGAGGTTTGGGGAAGGTGTGTTCTCTTGGGTTTGTGAGTTTCAGGAGATGCAGTAAATGTCAAATACAAGCACAGTGTCCCACTAGAATGAGTGCTCCCCCAAGTGTTGACGAGATTCACTGTCTGAAGTGTCCGAAGGACATCCATTTCTTTGCTGTTGTTGAGAAGACTGGAAGAAAACACAAGTCTCAGGTGATCTGAGGATTGGCATTTGGAAATTTTTAGCACATGGATGACAGTTTAAGAATGTTACAGTGAGGTGGAGATTTCTCAGGAGGAGAAAATTTTTTTTTTTTTTAAACATTTTGTTTATCTATTTATTTGGCTGTGCTGGGTCTTAGTTTTGGCATGTAGGATCTAGTTTGCGGGATCTAGTATCCTGATACGCTGACCCAGAGATCAGACCAAGGCCCCCTGCATTGGGAGCGTGGAATCCTAGCCACTGGACCACCAGGGAAATTCCTAGAAACCTTATTTTTCTGTATAAAGCACAGATATACAGTAGATTAAAAAAAAAGACTGTTTACCATCAGAAGAAGAGGGAATCAGGCTGGGCGCTGGGATATGCTTCTCAGCAGGTTTCCAGGGAGATGATTGGCCTGCAGGCGTGGAGGAGAACCAGCACAGCACATGGTTGTGAAGGGAAGGGAGAAGGCGCCCGGAAGAGGCGGTGGTTGCTGGTGTCTGGTGTTGCCAAGATGGTGCTCTGCTGTTGCCAGTACGTCTTTGGTCTTGGAGACGAGTGTTGATAACCTTCCAAAGAGCAATTTCAAGGAGAGAAAATGTTCTGGAAGTTGGCAGTGAAGTGGAAAGAGGTATACTAATGGCCAACCAGAAATGCTTGGCTTAACTCATAAGGAAAGAGTTGCAGGTTATAATATTTGTAAGAAACCATTTTTCACTGATGAGATTGGTGATTAGCTGAACTTTGAGTGTTGGTGATGGGATCATAAAGGGTCAACACCTTTGAAACTTCCATGTTGGGAAATTTGACAGTAGCTGTCAAGATATGAAATTTATAAACTCTTTGGTTGAGAAATTTCATTTCTAAGATTTTATTTTATAGATTGTATTCCTATCTACCAAGATGTATGTATAAGGATACTTCTGCATCATTCTTTGTATAACAACAACAAAAACATCATAAATGACCTAAATGTACAGTAATGGGGGAATTTTAAAATTGTGGCCAAGTCATTTGGCAGAGTACAATTTAATACTTACAAAAGACTCTTAGGATCTTTGTCTTAAAAAGAGTTCCAAGATAGAGAATTAGATAAGAAAAGCAAGGTTCTCACAGATGCATACACTGTTGTAGAGTTGTGTGAATGTTAAAAATGTTAAAAATGCACACACACGGCCGTATCTGTGTAGAGTGATTCACAAGAAGCCTGACAGCTAACTCCGCGGAGGAGGGCTGATGAAGAGTGTATTAGGCCAGGATAGAAGACTGTTTGAGTTTTTACTTTGCTCTTGGTAGTTTTATAATTAATAATTCAAAACTTGTTTATGTAATTTTAAAGAGTTATCCAAGAAGTCATTAGCGCCACAGAAAGAATTTTTAGCTCGTTGTTCAGGAGGTTTGAAGGAAGTTGTTAAATGAATTTTCCCCCAGTTTGATTGAGATGTGTTGACATATTTGTAAGTGTCAGATATACGGCCTAATAACTTGACTTGTATACGTTGTGAAATAATTACCACAATAAGGTTAGTTAACATCCATCATCTCATATTGTTCCAAAAAAAAGAAAAAAATGTTTTTCCCCTTGTGATGAAAACTCTTAGGATTTACTCTCAAAACAGCTTTTAAATACTTTCCAGAGGTATTAACTATGGTCATCATGTTGTACATTATATCCCCAGGATTTATTTATCTTATAACTGAAAGTTTGTGACTTTGGACGCCCATCATCCAGTCCCCCTGTTCCCTATCCCTTGCCTCTGGAAACTACAAATCGAATTCCTTTGACCTAGTTGTTGCTGGTTTTTTTTTTTTTGATTCCACGTGTAAGGGCCATCTATACAGTAGTTCTCTTTCTCTGACTGTTTTCACTTGGCATAATGCCCTCAAGATTCATCTATGTTGTTACAGATAGCAGGATCTCCTTCTTTTTCATGGCTGGGTGATACTCACATATTCATATTTATGTGTGTTTGTCGGTCACGTCTTCTTTATCCATTCGTCTGTTGATGGACCCTTAAGTTGTTCCCTGTCTTGGCTTTTGCAAATAAGGGTGCAAGCCCTGAAGGCAGGCAAACAGGAAGCAGCCAGTAGGAAGGAGAGGCCTGGGGTGATAGGGCGGTTGGGTTGCATCCTGTTGAAGGATGGGGCAAGGGGGTGAGATACTGACTCTAAGCCGGGAGCCTGTGTGGTCACCAGTCCTCTGAAGAGGCACCCACTGCTTGATTAAGGATGAAATGTGACGCGTTCTTTTTACTAATTATCCAGGAGGAGGAAACTTCTTCCTCTCCCTCTTGGTGAGTTCTTAGTGGCTGGTCTAATAATGAAATTGACAGAAGGTTAACAGGCGGAAAAGAAACAAACTTGTAAAGAATTGACAGAGGTCAAAGAACCTTAGGTTTTGTGTGCCCAATTAGTGAGGAGTCTAAACAGGGTTTGAGCTTGGGGTGGTTGTTTCGTTACTAAGTGGCATCTGGCTCTTCGTGACCCCATGGATTGTAGCTCACCAGGGCCCTTTGTGGAGAATCCCAGGGACGGGGGAGCCTGGTGGGTGGGCTGCTGTCTATGGGATCGCACAGAGTTGGACACGACTGAAGCGACTTAGCAGCAGCAGCAGCGGGGCCCTTTGTCCATGGGGTTTCCCAGGCAAGAATACGGAAGTGGATTGCCATTTCCTTCCCCGGGGGATCTTCCTGACCCGCGCCTCCTATATTGGCTGAGCCCCCAGGGAAGCCCCTTGGGGTAGCACATTGAAGAAGAACAAGGTCCAGAATCCCCATCTTTGGCAGTAGGGGTGTCCTCCCACCTCCACAGACAGGGGGTCTGCCTTTCATGTGGAGATTGGTCTCTTGCTTTCAGGGAGACGGAGAGGAGGGCCAGAGTATCCCTCATAGATTGGCCGTTTCTTAAGTAACTTTAATTTAAAACAATCAATATGTCATGGAGGTGAATTTTGGGGTGGCCCACCCTGAACCCCAGCACTATCTTGTGGTTTTTGGTTATGTGGCAGAAGTAGTAGTTTGAAGTTTGAAAAAGCCATTGCGTTCCATCAAGTAACAGCCCCTCCCTTTATTGAGCGTTTTCTCTGGACCAGTGGTGCAGAACCTCGTTTAATCACAGGTAGAGGCTGTGATTATCATGCCATTTTCCAGACTGAAGAAGATAGCTTGTCCAAAAGTCAGTTTCCTAGACAGTAACAGCTATGCTTTATAACACGAATAAAATGTCAGCAGACACTTCATTCATTCATAATTTTTGTGGGCAAAAGCTTACTATTTATGTACTGTCTCTGTCTTTTTCTTGGTGATTTCTCCCCCTGGTCTGATGCCTCATCTTTTCTTTTTTCACTGGTTTCATTTTTACAGTCTTACAAGATAGATTTTTTTTTTTTTTACCTTCTGAAGAGCCGGCAAAATAATAATTGGGGAACTAATTTGTCCATTTCCCGTCGGTTTCAGTTGCTTGTTTTTTCCTGGAAACACTAGGTGATTTTTCAGGGTCATCCATCCTATCTGGTTGATCTATTGGGGTTACATGTTTGGGGTCTGAGGGTAGACAGCCTGGGTTCCTATCTTAGCTGTCATTTACCAGGTGGGTACCTTTGAACAAGAGACTTAATTGTCCTAAGCCCCAATTTTTACATCTGCAAAATGGTGACGATAATTATATATACCTTATAAAATCTTCTGTGAGACAAGGTCTTTTCCAAATACTTTTTACTATGACTCACAATAAGAAACACATTTAAAATCGAAGCCCTGTAGATATGTAAAAGATTTATGAAGTGTTACATGCAGTTCACTCATAGTTTCAATTTTATCCTATTCTATTCTGTCTCTTTTAAAATTTTCTCTTAAAATTTTTTAAAAAATTAATTTCTTGGCCACATCTTGGGACATGTGGGATCCTAGGTCCCTGACCAGGGATCGCACCCACAGCCCCAGCAATGGAAGCCCGGAGTCTCAACAACTGGACCACTAGGGAAATCCCCCCACATGTCTATTTTTAGGTCTACTAAATTGAAGATCTACTGATGAGTCGCAGTTGGCAGTGTGAAGAACACTCATGAGGTTCAGAAGAGATAAGTGCATGGGGCAAAGCTCTACACGTGGTGCCTGGCATATAGCATGGGCTCTGTGAAGACTGCTGCTGCTGCTAAGTCGCTTCAGTCGTGTCCGACTCTGTGCGGCCCCATAGACGGCAGCCCACCAGGCTCCGCCGTCCCTGGGATTCTCCAGGCAAGGTCACTGAAGTGGGTTGCCATTTCCTTCTCTAATGCATGAAAGTGAAAAGTGAAAGTGAAGTCGCTCAGTCGTGTCTGACTCTTTGAGACCCCATGGACTGCAGCCCACCAGGCTCCTCCATCCATGGGATTTTCCAGGCAAGAGTACTGGAGTGGGGTGCCATGGCTGCTGTTATTATTAGAATTTCACAATTGTACCTTTATGCAACAACTTGTATTTTAAAAATGTTCTCCCCCCCAATTTTTTTTTGTTGAGTGCTGGCAGCAGACCAGATGTTAGCTTTGTAATGCGCTTTCTCATCTGACAAGGCAGGTCCACCCCACACCTTCTATCCATGACGGTTCTCAGCCTCTCTTCCCGATTAGCCTCTCAGGTAGAATTTGCTGTCATGTCTGTCAAGTTAAAAGGAAAAGAAAAAATGCCAGTGGTTGTTTGACTGGGGTTGATGTCGTTAGGCTCTGCTGAAGTCTTCCCATTGGAGAGCAGGTGTGGTGGGGAAGATAGCTCTGCGGAGGCCTCTTCGATCTGTTTTGGCACCAGGCTCTGGTGGGCTGTGTCTGTTGAGCCGCTGCCTCGCCTTGCACCAGGCACGTGCTCACTTCTTCACCTTGGGGACTTCCTTTCCCCCTCCCACCAACTCACTGACAGAGGCTTTTCACCCCCATTTGACAGAGGGGAAACAGAACGGCTGCCCCAGATAATCAAGCGGGCTGATCTGGCTCCGCCTCCCTCTGGAGCCCTCCGCCCGGGGACTTGTTGTCCTGGGCTCGCTGATGACAGAGCTGTTGGCCTCAGGGGACGGCTGGGCTGCTGGCGGAGAAGTCAGGGCCACAGCCACACACGCTGGCAGCAACAGAATCCGCGTGTGGTTGTCAGGGGGACCTCGGGGTTCTGGAGGTTGGAGGCAGAGGTCTGTAGCTTCCCAGGGTCCCTTCGATGAGAGGGTAGAGACTCAATTGAGCCCTGAAGAAGGGGTGTCAGCGACCACCATTTAGAGAGGGTCTGTGAAGTTCTTGACTGATGCCCTTTGAAAGGCAGCACAGTCCCTCCATCCTGCAGATGAGGAGCAAGGCTCAGAGACCCAGAGAGCCTGCCTGAGGTCACATAGCTCGGTCATGGTGGAGAATGGGTTCCCCCCCATAGTACAGAAGGCTCAGATGAGGATAGGCGGGGATGCCTGGCAGATGGCACCAAATACAGTTACCGGGGATCTTAGACAAACTGGAGATTTGGGTAAGGATTGGTTGAGAGGTTGGTAGGCAGGGTGTTCTGAGGACATTTCTTTGTTCAGCTTGGGAGTTGGGGCTTTTATAGTCCTGTCTTGTGCTGGCTAGCGTCGTAGCCCTTGGCTGCGTGCAGCTGCTCATATTAATATTAAATAAGATGTAAAATGTAGTTTCTTGGCTGTACAAGTCACATTTCAAGTGCTCAGTATCTACATGTGGAACAGGGCATGTCTGTCCTCGTGGAAAGTTCCGTCAGACAGGAAGGCTGGGCTGGGCTGGGTTTGAACCCCAGTCCTCCCGCTTCCTCCCTCTGGGTCTTGGCACTCTACTCAGGTGTTCTGTGCTTCCGTTTCTTCACCTGTAAGGTGGAGATTGTCGCAGGAGCCCTCTCGTGGGGCTGAGATGGTTTTTGAATGAAGTAACCCTTGCTAACAGTATCAGGCCTCAGAGTAAGTGCTCTGTAAATATTGGTTGCTCTTTTTAGGCGCTGAGAGCTGCTGATGGATTTTCAGAAGTTTCATCCAGTAGCAGTGTAGAGAAACACCACTATGGCCAGCAACAGTGAGCATTGGTTGACTATTTCCCAAGGGCGGTGCTAAGTGCCTTGTATACACCGTTATCCCACTGACTTTGCTGCCACTTCCTGGGCTGCAGGGCCCCGAGGCCTCAGCTCTCTGTGGAGTGGGCACACGTTCAGGGAACTGGAGTGTGGCTGAGAGGGCTGGGACCCTGGATGAGGCTGGAGTTCTGAGTAATAGGAAAGGGCATGAGATCGAAACTTATGAACAGGACCCTGAAAAAACTTTCACAATATTGTTTCGATTGTGAAAATACTGTGTGCTTATTAAAAATGTGTGCAAAAAGTGTACCCAAGAAATCAAATCGAAAATTGTGTATAATTTCATGATTCAGAGATGATCCAAAATTCAGGTGCATTTGAATCCAGTCTTTTTTTTTCTTTCTCCTGATTGTGTAGCAACATAATGTATAACTGTTTTATATCCTGTATTTTGCATTTGCAAGAAACATCTTGAAGACCAGTCAGTAGGGCGCAGTCAGTAGGGCGTAGAGAGGGGAAGAGCCAGATGACTGAGTGGCTTGGGGCCCTGTTAAGTGGAGGCATGACCTTTCCCAAGGTTAGGATGTGGGCTGAGCAAGTCAGAGTAAAGGGCCACCGTGGTGAATTGAGTTGGCTTAGGATGCTGGTGGGGGATCCAGGCAGTAGGCACTCGGGTGGGTAGCTGTGGGGCCCCGGGGAGCGCTGTGCTGGCGCTGACCCTGACTCATGGAGTCTGGGGCAGATGGAGGCTTTTTCCTTTCTTTTAGGTAAGACTTGACTTCCTCCACTTTCAGGTGGACTTGACAAGTAACATGAAGCAAATGACTGGCGATGTTTTTCATACACAAAATTTAAAACTATCTTAATATGTGTGATGCACTTGCACATGTGAGTACCAGGAGTTTGAAATAATGTTAAGTGACTTGAGTATTTAGTAAGTGTAATTTAATAGTAAAATTTGCTTTATTTTATTCATGGCATCTGTGTGTGTGTGTGTGTTTGTGTCAGAGGTTATTTTGAAATGTCCAGTGGTGCAATGTAGAGAGAGCACTTTGGTCTAAAGCTGATTTAGCCTACAGAGTCTCATTTCACAATTAATTTTCTAAATTATTTCAATAGCTTTTTCTGTTTTTGTGGATCCTGGAATTGGGATGTAATCTTGCTAAGGCCTGTTTTGTGGGAGGAAATACGTTATACTTCTGGCCTGGGGCCAATGTGACAACGCCCCAGCACCTCCATCCCCTCCCCAGGGCAGGGCCTCCCTCTGTTCTCGATGGCCTGGATTGCCTTCTGTCTCGCTGTAGTTACAGACAGCGGCCCGCAGAAACCCCTCACGGAAAGGTAGTCCTTTTCCCCTTGGGTTCAGCCGGGTGACTCTCACCAGGCACAGGGGAGGGACCGCCAGAGGGGCCTGGGTGCATCCCTTCACTTCCTCCGACTCTGCACCGAGCTTGTGTTTCCTGCTCTGTTCTTTACCAATATATTCATTATTCATTGTTGCTGCCCAGGGGAGGGGAAGGAACTTTTTCTGTGATCAGCAGTCCACTCATAGACACGTGGAGCAAATGTCAACACAGAATTTAAAGCCAGTTGAGAAAGTGCTTCACTGTAATAGTGTTGGTAAGTGATTTTTGGCACCAATTACTGTGTCTAGGCACTCACTCACTAGGAACTCTGCTAAATCCTTTGCCATCATTATCTAATTTAATTCTTGACAACAGTCCACAGGAGTGAATATTTTTAGCTCCACTTGCTAGATGAGGAAACTGGGGATTAGAGAAAGATCAGGTCCTGGCTCAAATACCACTTCTTCTGAGACGTCTTTATCAACTGCATTGGTCATCGGCTTCATGGCATTTACCGTGATTGAGTTTTGTGCGTGTGCATGTGAAAGGATTTTTGTTTGGTTTCTTGTTTATCGTCTCTCTCCTTGAATGTAAACTCCATGAAAGCTGGTAACCTTGTCAGGTTTGTTCGTGGCTGTTTTCCAGGGGCCCAGAACGGTGCCTGGCAGGGATGGGCACTCAGAATGTACTTGCTGCATTAATGACTGTCCCCTCCTCCCCAGTCTCTCAGTTCGTGGATACGTATAGGAATCAGCATCCTTGGGATGCCTCGCGTCGCTCCCTGTGAGTGCAGGGGAATCTTGATGATCTTCCTGACAGATGTTAGGGGATGGGGAGGTAGGAGCGGGCCAAGGAAGGGCCTCAGTAAGGAGGCTTTGGGCTTTCCCTGTGTATGAAGTTGAAAAAGTGAAACTGAAAGTGTTGGTCACTCAGTTGAGCTTGACTCACTGTGACCCCATGGACTGTTGCCTGCTAGGCTCCTCCATCCATAGGGTTCTCCAGGCAAGAATCCTGGGGTGGGTAGTCCTTCCCTTCTCCAGGGGATCTTCCTAACCAGGGATTGAACTCTGGTCTCCCACATTGCAGACAGATCCTTTAGCCATCTGACCCCCCCAGGGAAGCCTGTGTATTAAGTTAATTATACACAATACATATCAAATTTGTTATGTTTATCTCTTAAGTTTAGAGAATTGGTGGTAAAACACTATTTTTCAGTGATATGTGGTTTATGGGACAGAACACTCTTGTTCTTTGGAAAAAGGTTTTTTTTTTTTTTTTTTTTTAACTTGAAATAGTCATACAGTAAGGTTCCCATATATGCTTCCCCCAGCTTCCTCTGAATCAGCTTTGTATGTAACCATGGTGCAGTTGTTAGGACCAAGGTATTAACAAGGGCAACCCTGGTAACTGGACATGGTTTTCCCACTAACATCCTTCTTC
The DNA here is from genome assembly GCF_029378745.1 of Bos indicus. Classification (NCBI taxonomy): domain Eukaryota; kingdom Metazoa; phylum Chordata; class Mammalia; order Artiodactyla; family Bovidae; genus Bos; species Bos indicus. The sequence goes on along the minus strand of NC_091772.1, from coordinate 10,223,312 downwards.
TGTTTTGGGATCCAGTGCAGGATCCCACATGCTATTTAGTTGCTTTGTCTCCTTAAACTCTTCTGGTCAGTGACAGTTTCTGAGACTCCAGAGAGTGCCAGTGAGTTATTTAGTAGCTGCTGCTGTTCAGTCGCTCAGTTGTGTCCGACTCTTTGTGACCCCATGGACTGTAGCATGCCAGGCTTCCCTGTTCTTCACTGTCTTGGAGTTTGTCCAAACTCATGTGCACTGAGTCAGTGATGCCATCCAACCATCTCATCCTCTGTCAGCCCCTTCTCCTCCTGTCCTCAATCTTTCCCAGCATCAGGGTCTTTTCCAGTGAGTCAGTTCTTCACATCAGGTGGCTCAAGTATTAGAGATTCAGCATCAGTCCTTCCAATGAGTAATCAGGGTTGATTTCCTTTAGGATTGACTGGTTTGATCTCCTAGGAGATCAGCCTTCTTTATGGTCCAACCCTCTATATCTGTACATGACTACTGGAAAAACCATAGCATTGACTAAACAGACCTTTGTTGGCAAAGTGGTGTCTTTGCTTTTTAATATGCTGTCCAGGTTTGTCACAGCTTTTCTTCCAAGAAGCAAGCGTCTTTTAATTTCATGGCTGCCATCACTGTCCGCAGTGATTTTGGAGCCCAAGAAAATAAAGTCTGTCACTGCTTCCACTTTTTCCCCATCTCTATGCCAGGAAGTGATGGGACTGGATGCCATAATCTTCATTTTCTGAATGTTGAGTTTTAAGCCAGCTTTTTCATGCTTCTTTTTCACCTTAATCAAGAGGCTCTCTTGTTCTTTTTCGATTTCTGCCATTAGGATGGTATCATCTGCATATCTGAAATTATTGACTTTTCCCCTGGCTTGTGCTTCATCTAGCCTGGTATTTCTCATGATGTACTCTGCATGTGAGTTAAATGAGCGGGGTGATGATATACAGCCTTGATGTGCTCCTTTCTCAGTTTTGAACCAGTGCATTGTTCCATGTCCGGTTCTAACTGTTGCTTCTTGACCTGCATACAGGTTTCTCAGGAGGCAGGGATGGTGGTCTGGTATTCCCATTTCTTTAAGAATTTTCTATAGTTTTTTGTGATCCACAGTCAAAGGCTTCAGTGTAATCAGCAGAAGTAGATGTTTTCTGGAATTCCCTTGCTTTTTCTATGATCCGACAGATGTTCGATCTCTGGTTTCTCTGTCTTTTCTAAATCCAACTTGATATATGGAAGTTCTCAGTTCATGGAGTGTTGAAGCCCAGCTTGAAGGATTTTGAGCATTACCTTGCTAGCGTGTGAGATGAGTGCAATTGTGCGGTAGTTGGAGCATTCTTTGGCATTGCCCTTCTTTGGGATTGGAGTGTAAACTGACCTTTTCTAGTCCTGTGGCCGCTGCTGAGTTTTCCAAATTTACTAGCATATTGAGTGCAGCACTTAAACAGCATCATCTTTTAGGATTTGAAATAGTTCAGCTGGAATTCCATCACCTCCACTAGCTTTGTTTTTTTTTTTTTTTTGAATTGAGAAAAGCATTTATTCACTTACAAATTTTATTTTTCTCTCAATGATTTAAAATCTTTCCATCTTGATTTTTTTGGGGGGGGGCAGCTAAACCAGAATATTATAGTTTTCCTCCTTAAAAAAATGCAGTGATGTTCTTTCTTATAAACTGGCCTCTCTAATTTTCTTGTCAGCCTGCTTCAAGGAAATCCATGTGTTTAATACACTTGCCTGCAGTCGGGCCCAGATCAAATGGTTATTTAATCCAAATATCTGAGCAGCAAACTGAGCTGATCCTTCTGGAGAAAGGATGGTTGAACAGCCAAGACCACGGGTAATTGAAGAGAAGACCACACATCCTGAGCTCCCCAGTCTGGAGTGAGAGGAGGACAGCTGATAACTGGATATGCAGTGTTACCATACAACACCGGCCCTAAACCATTGCTTCTGCCTGCCACTGCCACAAATACAGTAGGAATTCCATCTCCTTCATACTCAGCTTTAATCCTCAGAGTTTCATCTGGTCCTTTATGGGCAGAGGTGACCCTGAGTTCGCATGGAATGCCAAAATTTCCACAAGCCTTCTTAATTTTTTCACAGTGATTAAGATCAGAGGTTGAGCCCATCAGTACTATAACCCTGCACTGACTTTCTGGTTTCAGAAGCAACTCTACTCTTTCTGCAACCTACTCAAAATTTTTCTTTACCATCTGTAGCTCTTCAGGAGTTACTTCCTTGAGATCACGATACGACTGTTTGTCTTTTTGCTGGCTTCGGTCTCCTGATGGCCAGAGTCTCCAGGAATCATTATCAATAACATCAGCAAGAACAATTTCTCTGGTGATTACATCAACACCAAATTCAATCTTCATATCAACTAGTGTACAGTTCTGGGGCAACCAGGATTTCTCCAGTATTTCAAAAATAGCCTGCGTAGCATGACTCATGATATCCACTTCAGTTTGTCCTATAACAAGTCCAGCAAAGCAAAAATTTGCAGCAATTAGCTGTTCCTCAGACCACTGTGGATCATTATTGGCATCATCCTTAAAAAACATCTCCACTTTAGGTGGGTAGAACTTATATCCTTCCTTAACACCAGGATTTCTTTTGAGAAAAGAACCAGTTGCTATTCTTCTACAAACCCATTCAATTGGAATCACTTCACACTTAGGTGCAATGAAAGCTGTCTCCCCACATTTTTTGGTGAAAGCAGTTTTGATACCTGCTTCCTGTAACAACTGAAAAATACAGCTGGTAATTTTATTTGAGATTGCAGCTTTTCCTTCAAGGTGATTCTTTCTGGCTGCATTTCCTGCTGTTATCTGGTCCTTGGATTGCAGGAGGACTTTTCCTGGACTATCCAACAATTCGCAGACTCCTTTTGTTTTACCCTCATAGAGTTTTTTTACCAATCTTCAGTACTTCGACTGCCGCCATTGTCCGGAGAGGTCTCAAGGCTTCGGCCGCGCTGGGAAGAGACGCAGGACTCTGGAAAAGAAACGCGATCAGAGAGGCTCACGGGGCGGGGGAGCGAGGCACCGCCCGCAGGCATGTCCCTGGCATGGCCGCGTGACCCCTAGCGCCCCCTCCGGGTCTCTTCGAACGTCTCTGCGGCCACGGAATATCGCGGGTCCCTAACCTTCCCAGAACTTGGACCCCGGAGCTCTAGCTTTGTTCTTAATGTCCCTCAGTTTGAATTTCTCTGACATTTTGTCATGACTAAAGTGAAGTTATTCGGTTCTGGCGTGTGGAGAATTTGTAGAATGCCACGTCAGTGCCCTATGTCTCCTATCATGGGGGTTCATAATGCCAGTGTGTCTTTTTACTGGTGATATTGACCTTGGTCCCTTGGTCAAGGTGGTGTCCACCGTATTGTTATATTTTTTTCCTTTTTGTAATTAATGCATATCTGAAGGAAATACTTTGCAGGAAAAGTTTTTGCCTTCCGTTTCAACAGTATTTATTTATTTATTTTTGCTTGTGGGAACATTTCAGATTTTCTGATAAAAGTTCTTGTGAGTATAAGTTCATTTAAAACATTTTTCTACCTCTGAGTTAGTGAAAAAGGGTTAATCATGTTTCCAATGAAGGACATTTGTGCTTTGGAAGGCTGATGACAATTGTGCAGGACTATGCACTTAAACGCTGGACTGGAAGAAACACAAGCTGGAATCAAGATTGCTGGGAGAAATATCAATAACCTCAGATATGCAGATGACACCACCCTTATGGCAGAAAGTGGTGAGGAACTAAAAAGTCTCTTGGTGAAAGTGAAAGTGGAGAGTGAAAAAGTTGGCTTAAAGCTCAACATTCAGAAAATGAAGATCATGGCATCCGGTCCCATCACTTCATGGGAAATAGATGGGGAAACAGTGGAAACAGTGTCAGACTTTTATTTTTTTGGGCTCCAGAATCACTGCAGATGATGACTGCAGCCATGAAATTAAAAGACGCTTACTCCTTGGAAGGAAAGTTATGACCAACCTAGATAGCATATTCAAAAGCGGAGACATTACTTTGCCAACAAAGGTTCGTCTAGTCAAGGCTATGGTTTTACAGAGTTGGACTGTGAAGAAGGCTGAGCGCTGAAGAATTGATGCTTTTGAACTGTGGTGTTGGAGAAGACTCTTGAGAGTCCCTTGGACGGCAAGGAGATCCAACCAGTCCATTCTGAAGGAGACCAGCCCTGGGATTTCTTTGGAAGGAATGATGCTAAAGCTGAAACTCCAGTACTTTGGCCACCTCATGCAAAGAGTTGACTCATTGGAAAAGACTCTGATGCTGGGAGGGATTGGGGGCAGGAGGAGAAGGGGACGACAGAGGATGAGCTGGCTGGATGGCATCACTGACTCGATGGACATGAGTTTGGGTCAACTCCGGGAGTTGGTGATGGACAGGGAGGCCTGGCGTGCTGCGATTCATGGGGTCGCAAAGAATCGGAGACGACTGAGCTACTGAACTGAACTGATGCACTTAAAACGTCTGCAGTAAATCGTTTATCAGCTCAGTCCATGCTCAGGTTTTGTACTCTCTACCGTTTCATTTTTTTTAAAAAGATTGTTATTATCCACTAAACTGATTTTATAATTGGCAGTTTGAAAACCTTCGTGTAGTGAATCCATTATTCAGAGCAGAACTTGGTAAAATCTGATTTTTCTATGTGAGAGAACTTTGAAATTAGGATGTTACTAGAAAGTGAGTCCTCTTTCCTCTGGGAAGCTGGGGGTTGGGGTTGGGCTTTTGACCCCAAGAGGATAAATAAAGCTTAGAATGGGAATTTTCAGCCAAAGAATCTAGGAACCTGAGCCGACCGTGGGATGTCCACTGTCAGGAGCTTTCTTTCTCAAGTCCTTGTGCCTCATGGTCTTGGGGTCTCTTGCCTGGATGAACCTCCAGAACCTTATTTTCAGGGTTTATTAAACAGAGTCTAAGTCATCAAGGTGACTCAGCCTGGGGCACAGCTAAATTACTTTGTGAGTTCCCTCTGAGTGGGACTTAAACTTTCCCAGGGAGCTTTCCAGAAAAACCATTCAGGTTGATGGAGACTAGCTCAGAAATGAAGCACGTTGTAGAGATATAGCTTTTAAAATATTAGGTTTTGGCCTGTTTGCTTCCTTTTTGTAAAGTTAGTGTTTTTATAGGAGTTATCTCTGCTTGGTCAGATAGAAGGGCAACTCTGAGAAAAAAGTCTGTAGTTCTGGGCTGGTGCTCATATATGGTGATCCAGCTGAGATGTTTTTCTTCTGTTTTGAAAAATATTAAAAAATTTTTCATTTTGAAATAGGTATAAAAGTTACAAAAATAGCACAGCGTTCCCATGTATTTTTCACCTTGTACAACTGTAGTATAATTAAAAACCAGGCAAGGAGCTTGATACAGTATTATTCAGTGGTCTGATTCATCCAGATTTCCCAAGTTGCCCCTATAGTATCTTTTTCTCTGGTCTAAGATCACACAAGTCATTTAGTTGTCTTGTAAAATATCTCCTTTTTTAGCTTTTCTTGTTCTTAGGGCCAACTTTGGCTGTACTGATACACTATATTAAAGGTGAGAATAGGTACCCTCCTCCCAGGCCCCCAGTACCTCTGTCTCCTCAAAGGACTGAGGAATTTTGCCTCCTGACATCCTTGATTATTTGAGCTGCTGACCCCTTGGTTGGATTCGTTGTTCCACGTGTCAATGAAAAGGACAGTTGGGGACCTTTAATCCTCGATGGGGCTTTTCCCCAAGAGAGCCTTATTTCTAGTGTTAACTTAACCTGTACGTCCTACTAAAAGCTCTCAGATTTTCTGTTCTTTCTGATGACTAATAAATGAATTAAAGGACCAGTGGAAGGAATTTATTCTTTCTTTCCTGGAACCTAAGTGCTCTGGAATGGATTTGATTGTCTCTAATTTGATCTTGGCTGGAATTCCTCTCTCTCTTGATTATAAAGAGTCAGAGGATTTTGTGGTTGTTTCTGCTTTTACCATCTTTCTCCCTCTTCATTTTGTTTTACTCTTGACTTTTGAGAGACAGCTATTGATAATCGGTCTTGGATAAATCTGATTTATTTTCTCTACCGTCTTTTTCAGGCTTTGGCCCATGTTTGTAGTTATTGATTTTCCATTTCTTATTCATTTCTGCCTTCACTCAGCAGACATTAAGTGCTCTCACATAAGAGAAACTGCTTTTTTTGTGTGGGATCTTTTCCTTGGAGGGACATCTCAGTACTGTGGCTGGATTAAATTAGCAGGACAGAAATTTCACTGCCTCATAATTCCAGACTTTCACACGGTACTCAGTGAAGGTGCAAGAGAGGCATGGGTGTTGAAAGGTAGGTGAGTCAGATGGTCCCAGAGTTGCCTCCTGCTATTGCCAGTAACTACCTGCATGGTTTTCTAAAGGATACTTTAGTCTTCTGATCTCTTCTTCCTTCATCTGTACAGTGAGGACAGTGATACCTGCTTGTAAGGTTATTTTCACAGCGTAAGGAATTCATGGCGGTAAAGTGCTTGCACAGAGTGGGCAAATCAGTGGTAACTTATAATTTCGTGTTGTGCCTTTTGGGATTTCACATGAGTAGTGTGATGATGGAGCAGAATCTTATATAACTCAGTAATAAGTGGACTTTGTCCGCTTGTCACCTAGTGTTAGGGTCTCTGTGTAGATAATAAAATGCAGTATATGTTGTGATAAAGGAGAATCAATGTGAGCTCAAGTCTACAGGTAGATGTTATAACAGAAATGGAGCTCTGTGGTTTGTATAGGCTTCATGTGGTGAAGAGCAGGTATTTTTCTGGTGACCTTGGCATCTGTCCAGCCATCGAGCTTTTATTGGGCTTTTTCTTTCGTCAGAGATGAACAGGCTCACGATCCCTGCCCTCCAGTAGCTCATGACCTAGTGGGAGCCGTAGACACAAAGAATGTCCCCAGTTCTGTGGGTGATGGTGGGTACTCAGGGCATGGTGGTGAGGGGCTGCAGAGGTATTGAGTGGAGCACCTTTTCGGGGCTGGGAGGGACAGCCCGGAACACTCCACCACTGAGGGCCGGACTCTGTGCACGAGTTGGCTGCGCAGACAAGGTGGGCGATGGCATTTGAAGCAGAAAGGGTCCATCGGCCCCAGGCTGGGGAGTGTGACTGGGGAGCTGCAGTGTTGTCACGTGTCTGAAACTTCAGACGGCTCTGAGCGCGGGCACAGGGCCGGGAGGCCCAGGTTCCGGGGTCGTGCCATCTGGACTTCATTATCGTTTCTTCCTTTTTGTTGTCCTGAAATAGTATAACTTAAAGCTGATTCTGTAGGTAATGGGAACTGTTTTACAAATGGAGGTAACACTTTTCTAACGTGTGTGAAAGCCAAGGAGTGAGACTGACAGGCAGCCCTGGGTGGGCATCAGGTGTGACTGAATGCAGAGGGGTGGGAACTAGTGCCTTGGAATTGGAGCAGCCCTACTTTCCCAGCCACCTGCTGCCACCACCCCACCCGCCCATCCGTCCACCCATCTACCCATCACCACCCATCCACCCACCTGTGCCACCCCCCCACCTACCCATCACCCCACCCGCCCATCCACCCACCCGTCCACCCCACCCCTCCACCTGTCCACCCACCTGCCCATCCACTCATCTATCCACCCACCCACCTGCCCATCCACTCATCTATCCACCCACCCACCTGCCCATCCACTCATCTATCCACCCACCCATCCATCCCACCCATCCATCCATTCACCCACCCCAACCCACCCATCCATCCATCCATCCATCCACCCCAACCCACCCACCCATCCATCCATCCATTCACCACCCCACCCACCCACCCACCCATCCATCCATCCATTCACCACCCCACCCACCCACCCACCCATCCATCCATCCACCACCCCACCCACCCACCCACCCATCCATCCATCCATTCACCACCCCACCCACCCACCCATCCATCCATCCATTCACCACCCCACCCACCCACCCATCCATCCATCCATCCATTCACCACCCCACCCACCCACCCATCCATCCATCCATTCACCACCCCACCCACCCACCCACCCATCCATCCATCCATCCACCCATCCATCCACTTATCTGTCCACCCACCCTCCGTCCTCATTACCACTCACTCCCATCTACCTACTCATTCATCTCCTCTCCCACCCATCCACCTGCCTGTCTCACCAACTAGCTGGGGAATCTGGTTCTTTCCTTTCTTAAGAAAGAGTCAACTTAAAAAAAAAAAAAAAAAAAATCCTGACGCTTGGGCACCTCTTTTCTCTCCATCTTTTGTCTTTACCAGACTACAAACTAGATGTCAGTGTATTTCTAGAAAGAGGTTTCATTTCCCTGTCATTGATTGATTAATAGATTGATCAAACTCTGCCGGCTGTATGCCAGGTCTTGTATTACACCAGCAGTTCCCAAAAAGTTTTGGAGATTGTTTAAAAATTATTGATGAACCCAGAGAGCTTTTGTTTTGTGGGTTATATCAGTATCTTTACCACATTGGAGGTAAAAAAACATATTACTTTTATTTTTCTATATTTAAAAAAATTTTTAAAAATTTTTTGACTGTGGTGAGTGGCATGTGGGATCTTAGTTCCCTGCCCAGGGATTGAACCCGAGTCCCCTGCACTGGAAGTGTGGAGTCTGAACCCCTGACCTACCAGGGAAACCCCAGAGCAGACATTTTTAGAAGAATATTTGAGCACATTGTCATTGCACATCTTGCAGCCTCTGGAAAACTTCACTGAGCAGTCATGAGTGAGAGTGAAAAGGCACGTGGTGTCCCGGCATCTTTATGAAAAGGGTCTGGACCTCTCCCAGTTCCCCGCCTCCCGCTCCAGACTGTGAGAAGCCGCTGGGCTGCATGTTGGGAGTCCGGTGGGGGCTCCAGCCCCGCGCAGGCCCTGCGGCCGTGGGATGGCCCCATGGTGCTGTGGAAGCCTGTGATGGGGCTCAGGGCCTCGCTGAGACTTGGGGTGCTGGGAAAGGCCCTTGGAGGGAGAGGCGGCTCAGGCAGGCCTGCAGCGGGCACCGGCGAGTGTGGCGGGTAGAGGGAGCAGCGCCCAGAGGCTTCACGGGAGCAGCTGAGAGCAGTTCCTCAGGGCTCTGTTAAGGTCGCATTTGCTAGGAAGAGACCAGCAGTTTGCTTTCTCTGTGTGGCTTCAGTGTGATGTGATTTTATCCACCTGTTTAACCTCAGAGGCAGACACAGCTGCTCTCAAGTGTCTTTCCCGTGTGACTCAGGGAAGCCTGGGGCCAGGTCTCGGCACTCCTGTTGGAGAGCCTCCTATTTCAGATGCTGAGCGGGATTTGCCAAGCTTTAAAAAGGCCAACAACAGAGCCACGAAATGTGAGGGGCTGAGAAGCAGCGTGGATGGTGCAGCAGAGTGGAGGCCACATGGAAAAGCTTGATTAATCATCAGAGAACAGGAGGGCGACACTTGCGAGCTGAGGACTCGAGTGCAGCAGAAGGGGCCCTGCTCACCCGATGTCACCGTATTATCAGTGAGAATCCTTGCAAGGAGGGCCGTCTCCCCCGCTTCTCATCTCCGCCTTTGAGATGACGTCCAGACAAGAGGTGTAGGCTGGCCAGGTGCAACCTGAGACCTCCTTCCCCCTGTGTGGCCGTAGGAGGGGCCGCTTTATTGTGCCAGGACTCTCCGCTCAGCAGAGCCCAGAAATGAGGCCAGGCCTGTTCTGCTCTGTCTCCGTTTTACTGCAGAAAGCACGGGGCTATCAGAGGACTTTCTCACCTCAGGCCCTTCAGGCTTGACGTCGAGGTGAGTGCTCTGATTTCTGTGTGTAAATCGTGGCAGGGTATTTGGTTTCAAGGAATCTGGGGTGAGCTCTTGAATAGGAGCCTGTGAATGCTGCACCAGTGCTACAGCTCGGGGAGGGGCAGTTTCTTCTTCTCGAGGTGTCTTGAGGACACTTGGGGTGAAGATACTACCCAGGAGTCCGGAAGAATAATCAGGGAGGGTGCAGCCCACTCTGACAAGACAAAAGGAAATGAGAGAAAGCCACCTCCTGGTGGTTTCTTCAATAAACCCTTAATTCCTGAACAAATCAAACCTTATTTGCTTCTGGCTGAGTGAAATTATGTATCGTTAAAAGTCAGCTTGATGAGTTTCGGGCCTCTGCCAGCTTTTCCAGGACTCTGTCGCGCTGTCCCAGCACTGTGGGTGGGAGGAGGTCATGAAATCCAGCAGAAGGTACAGGAAGTTTGAAAAGGCATGGTCAGCTCATTTAAATCTGCTGGCAGTTGGTCATCTCAAGGGTTTTACTGTTAGAGGCACAGCCCTTTCTGTGAAGTCTGTGGGTTTCTGGGTGGGGGGCTCAGTGCTTAGGTCTGGGGAGCCAGGTGAGGGGCTGGCTGGCAGGACCCTGCGAGGAGCCCGTCCTGCTGTCAATGCGGATGCAAGAGGGTCCTCTGCTTCCAGTGAAGTCTGAAACCCAGGTTTGTATGTTTGTATGTAAAACCTTCTGATTTTTAACATGCGATGACACGCCAGCTGCCAACACCTGCATTTCCTGCCTGACGATTGTCTTGGGCACCAAAGTGAAACAGGCTGGAATCACTGGGTAATTAACACCCCAGAACCAGCCCTCAACCAGTGATCCATGAGTATAAATTCCCCCACTCCCTCAACCTCTTGGGCACTTTGGGGTAACTTTTGGGGTAACTTTGGGGTAACTTTGAAGTCTGTATGTCACACCATTTCCAGAGTCCCCAGGTGAAACTAAGCTCCATCGTGCACAGTGTAACTGGCTTGATAATACACCTCTAATACACCTCTGTCCTTTTCCCGTCTCACTTCCCTTCCCTCCTACTGGCGTTTGCCAGGATTGCCTCCCACATCAATGCCATGGATTTAAAAAAAAACACACACCCCAAATTAAAGGTATTTTGTCTATTTATTTTTATAATTTTTTATAATTTTAATGAAGTATAGTTGATTTACAGTGTTGTGTTAATTTCAGGTGTACAGCACAGCGATTCAGTTATTTTCTTTTTCAAGTTCTTTTCCATTATAGGCTATTACAAGATATCGAATATAGTTCCCTGTACCACACAGTAGGTCCTTGTTTATCTGTTTTATGTGTAGTAGTGTGTCTGTTAATCCCAAACTCCTCATTTATACCTCCCCGCGTAGGTGTTTTAGAACGCAGCATGTATCAGTCCTTATCCCTGGTGTCCCTGTAAAACCTTTGGTGTAGAATGGAGGTTTAAAATTCTTCCTCCTTTCTTTATTTTATTTAGAACTCATACACTTTGCACCTTTCCCTTCCTACTCGCCTGCATGTCAGCGTCGTCCACGTTTGCCAGTCCCATGGTCGAGCCACACACATCCCTGAATCTCACCGAGCGCTTAGAGATGCAGGTGCTTCCTGGTGGCCGCGAAGATCAGGAGAGAGGGCACATGGGGGCGGGAGCTGCTGGGAGACGCGGGTCTGTAGGGAGCATCTGTGGGCTCCGGGTGCCTGCGAGGCTTGGTCCTCTGCCTAGGGCCTGGGGTCTGCCCTCTGAAAGTGGCGCCCCCTCGGAGGCAGGCTTGGGGATGGGTAGGCCTAGTGGTCCCCAAAGCGTTGGTCGGTCACAGGTGTGGAACCTCAGCCCGGCTGTTTGGATCCGAACCTCAGCTATAGCTCTGAGCAGGCCGCCTACCTGCGTGGGGTGGGGCGGGGTTCTCTCCTTAGCTTCAGGGATTTTGGGGCTTGCTCTTTTTCCGTCTCTCTCACCTGGTTTCTCCCAGGTCTGGGTCATGATTTGTTTTCCTTTTAGGGCTTTGGTGGTGGCCTGAGTATGGGTGAGCCCTGCCTTGCCCCTGGGACACTGAGTGGGGGGACTGGAGGAGCCAGGAGCTTGAGACACTGGCCTCCACCTGGACTGAGACTTCCCACCCCAGAGAGTTGGATTTAATGAGTGTGGGGTGCAGGTGGGGTGCCGGGGGGCTCCCGAGGCAGGAGCCCTGCTGGGAGGGGATTGACGGCACTTTGCTCTGGGGACCGGATGCCTCGAGGGAGGTCTCCACGCTCTCCTCCTGTTGACGGCCTCGTGTTTCCAGGTGAAACCCTCTGGTGCCCTACCTCCTACGTGTCACTTTTGGTCACGATTGTGCTTCCTTTCTGGGCTGACTTTGTTTCGCCTGCTGACCACAGCCTGGGCTCTCCTTGGTCTGGACGCCTACCCAGCTGTATGCTGGCTTGTCTTCCACAGCCTGTTTGCTCTCGTCCTCGTGGGTGATCGCGGGCAAGAGCTACGATCGTATGTCTGCATCCCTGGAGAGCCCTGTGCAGGGGAGACCAGTGTGTTTGTCCGCTGACCTCCTCCTGCCTCTGGCGACTGTTGCTCCCATTAATTGTGTGTAAGAGTGTGCATTGCACGCTTGCCCCGGGGATGGGCACGATGCGGGAAGGATGGTGTGTCTTCAGATGGCGCGGTCCGTGTGCTCAGTCAGGAATAACCAGACCTAATCATAGATATTTAAGTGAATTTTGGTGTTTCTGATGTTCTTTTTTTAATTTTAAATAGTTAAAAAATTTTTTTTTATTTGGCTGCACCGGGTCATAGTTGCAGCACGTGGCGTCTTGAATCTTCGTGGCAGCGGGCGGACTCTTAGTTGCAGCCTTGGGGTCTAGTGCCCTGACCCTGGATTGAACCCAGACCCCCTGCATTGGGATCTTGGATTCTTAGCCACTGGACCACAGGGAAGTCCCTGTTTCTCACATTCTTATCTTTTTTTTTTTACGAACTATGGCCTCTGGATTGTGTTGTTCATCAAATGATAAGCATTACATGCTTCAAATGATAAGCATTATATAAACAAAATTTATGAAGATCAGCTCTATGGTGGTTGCTCATTTTGTGAGATCTGGCTAGAAAATTTGGCAAAATTTGTTTTTTGGATTCCCTCCATTTCCACTTACTTTGGGAAAAGATTGGAAAGGTTTTGTTAAAATGAATGTCAGTCCCCAGAGGGCAGGAGAGGCACCGTGAATATTTGTTGAATAAATGTTTGGGTCTCGGATTTGTGGTGGAAATGAAAGGGCACTTTGGTTTTCTGCTGGTGTGGGGCCTTGTGTGGTCTGCTTTCCTCTGTCACATCTCTCAGCAAAAAATTATACACGAGGGAAGCTCAGTACTTTTATAGGCGAGGCAGCAAAGACTCAGCAAAGTTAAATGAAGTGCCAGCATCTCGCAGCTACTCAGAGTCAGAATTTGCACCCAGCTCACCGAAGCGTGGTGCTCTCCTGATGATGATTAACGCGCTCTGCTGGGCAACACCTGAGGCTGGGCCTGGTGGAAACGCTGCGGGAGACCACGACTGCATCTCATTCCACCTCAACGCCGAGTGAAGTCCTGAAGAAACAGCCCTGCAGTTTAGTATTTCGTAGCACACCCTTCTGTCAGGTATACTTAGCTGGCAGTGTTGTAAAAGGAATCAATCTTCTCTTTACGTGCCAGCTATTGTATTTTTTTTTTTTTTTCCCTCAAAGGCTGCCACTGAGAACATTTTTCTAAAATGGAGGTAAATCTGGAAGGAGTTTTGTAGTGGCGGTGTGGGTGCAGAGCAGACAGAACTTGGTATTTCGCGGGGCTGTAGCACTAAGCTGATCTCTTTGTGCATGAGTCAACTTAATGTCTGAACACAGAAGAACAAAAGAAGTATTAATAGATCTTCTTATGTTCTCGTTATTATATTATGCTACCCCCTTTAAACTTTCACTTTAAAATAAAAAATGAATAGGTCAGTTGTGTGTTTGGAGAGGCACACTGGAGAAGTTTGGCCATGTGCACATCCTGGCTTTTCCTCTTTCCTGTGACTCAAAAGAGAGGGAAGGTCCCTGTGGCTCACTCTTGGAGTCACAGTCACAGCTGTGGGTCTGCAGGAAGGGTGAGCTTCGTGTCTGCTTTGGAGTTGACATCTGCCAGGTGAGCTGGTGTTTATGGGGGTGTACTTACCTGCGTTTAAAAATCGAAAACATGTCATAAACTTGGAAGCATTTCCTTCACTTTAGTGCTTGAATTTAAGAAAAGCATCTTGCTTTCAGCTGTTTCGTTGATTTCATTTGCTTACTCATTGTTTCGTTCATCCATTCATCCAAATGCTCACTCTATATAAGGACACTGCAGTTTGTGTCGGGGTAGCTATCAGAAGCAGGGCATAACCTCTGCCTTTGGGAAGCATCTAGACTGGTGGGGAAGATGAAGTGTAGTGGCCCAGCCGTAAGTGGGTAGAAAACGGCAGCTTCCGTGGTGTGTTGTGGGCTGTCACCGCCCAGATGTGGTGAGTGATGGTAGGACTTCACACAGAAGACGTTGGCTAGGGCTGTTTAGGAAGACCTGCTGGAGGAGGAGGCTCGTTAAGCATCTTGAAGGGTAAGTGAGATGGAGGAGGAAAGCACCGTCCAGGCAGCGGGACCGGTGTGAGGGTCTATATGTGTCTTGGAAGAAGGGCCAGCTTAGAACGGCAGGGAGCTCGGGTGACTGGCGTGGGTGGCAGCCGAGGCTGGATGGGCTTCTTGTGCCCCTCCATCCAGCACCTGATGCAGCTGGTGACTTGCACCTGTTTAGACTAATCTTCCTGTAGACCCCTTAAACGTGCTGACCTGCCCACTGGGATCCCATGGGTGCCGAGCTTGCAGAGCTCCCACCTTGAGGAGAACGTCACTGAAATCAAGTTGGGGTCCTGGCATGTCCTCGACAGTCCTCTGTGGCTGAATTTCTCTAACCTTTCCCAAGGCTGACTCTGCAGGAGCAACTTCGACCCGGTCACTTCACCTCTGGGGCCTTGGGTTCTTTGTGGGTGAGACCAGGGCTGGGCTGGGGCTCCTCTCTCCTGAGCCAACCCCCTCTTCTCGCCTCCATGTGGTGATGAGCCTCCCCTCGGCTCTCCAGCCGTCGGGATCTTGATCTCAGGTGCTCCCCCTGCGTTGCCTCCAGAATTCCCTGAGAAAGTGTCATTGTCGTCTGCAGTCTTGAGCATGATTTGGTCCTTCAAGATTTGAGGCTTGAGTTTTTGTCTCGTATGAAATTCTTGAGCTTTCAACCAGCTTTTCTCAGCTGGAATCAGGGTTCCATGGCACAATTAAGCGTAACTCCCAGAGTAAGGCATCCATTATATGCAGTGAACTAACCTTGCTCCTGTGCTTTTAGAATGCTACTAGCTATAACCTTCTTTAGGGAAATTGAGAATATAGTTACTTGGTGTATGCACATGCTATTTTCTCTTCCCTGCTTGCTTTTTTGCTGCAAACTGCATCAAAGTTTGCACGCTTTTTTGCTACCTGCTCTTTTTCCCCACATAACAGTGTTCCTCAGTTCTGTGATGTTCTAGACTTCAGAAGAGAAGCCCCGGCCAGAAGCAGCAGTGATACCGCAGAAGGCACAACCCTGCCCTGGGTTTTTGTCCTGGAATTGGGGATTTAGAGGAAGGGAGGGCATCACTGAGCAGAGGGCGCCTGAGAAGGAGCTGGAAGGCAGTGAGGCTTCCCCACGCTTTAGGATTCCAGTGTTTCTGGGTTGAGGAGGGCATCACGCTTGGCCATCAGTGTCTCCCACGAGGTTAAATACCCACACCTGGTCTCCATCCTGGACATTCTCACCTGGGAAGCCGGGGCTGGGCTCTTGAGATGATTCCATTGCTCGGCGGGGCTTAGGAACCCGGGTTTGACCGTGTTGCCTTTTGAACACATCTTTGCTCTTGCCCTGGTCCAGTGTCTCTGTGTGGCTTGTATCAGCCTCCTCACTGGTCTCCTTGTGCTCTCTTCCTGCTCCGGAGTCTAAGCAGCAGCTTGAGGGGTCATTTAAAAATGTAGCAGCGTTTTGCCCTCCCTTGTCTCCCTGTGTCTGAAACTTCCTGTCCCACATCGGTTCCTGGTGTCATCTGGCCCCTGCCCCTGTTTTGGCCTGTCTTGCTCCCCGCCTCCCCTCCTGTAGTCTCACCAACCTTCCCTCTCTTCCCCAGACCTCTGGCTGGGTCTTGCCCCAGGGTCTCTGCACCTGCTGTTCCTTTTTCATGGGCTGCCCTCCCAGCTGTCTACCTTGCTGCAATTCAGCCCTTGCTCCCACGCCGCCCCTTGGAGAGGTCCTGTGTGACTACTTGCCTCTCCCTGTCTCTGCCCCTAGTCCCAGCCATGGACACCCTTTCATTTATTTCTAGCACTTACCAGTATCTACAATGGTATTTATTTTTTTCTAACCCCCTCCCTAAAATGAAGACTTCAGACAGTACTCTGTGTTGTTTACCACTTTATCCCTGTGCTGAGAGTGCTGTTTGGCATTTGAAGGTCTCATGAATATCTGTGGACTGAAGGAATATCTGGATCTCTCCATCCAGCATCCTGGATAAGGATCTGTCATTTAGATCTCCAGCTAAACCTTCTCTGATGATTCTGCACGTCTCAGGGAAGCCTGTTGGGTATGGAGACATTTCTGGTGGTTATGCTGGCCTTCCTTCAATGGAAAGCTGAAAGCAGGTGGTGGTTCAGTTGCTCAGTCGTGTCCAACTTTGCAGCCCCATGGACTGTAGCACTCCAGGCTTCCCTGTCCTTTACCATCTCCTGGAGTTTACTCAAACTCATGTCCATTGAGTCGGTGATGCCGTCCAACCATCTCATCTGTTGTCCCCTTCTCCTCCCCACCTTCAATCTTTCCCAGCATCAGGGTCTTTTCCAGTGAGTCAGTTCTTCCAATCAGGTGGCCGAAGTATGGGAGTTTCAGCATCAGCATCAGTCCTTCCAATGAATATTCAGGAATGATTTCCTTTAGGATGGACTGGTTGGATCTCCTTGCAGTCCAAGGAACTCTCAAGTCTTTTCCAACATCCACAGTTTGAAGGCATCAATTCTGCGTGCTCAGCCTGAAAGCAGGTTTAAGCAGGTTTAAGGCCTGTCTTAAGGCCTGCAGCCCTGGCTCCTCACTCTCCGCTGGGGGTTTGGGGTGGTTGAAGCTGCCACTCAACGGCACCCTCCACAGCATCGATTTAAGAGCACTCGGGGTGGTGGACCCTGTGCCTTCATGTGCAGAGCTTCCTTTGTGAAGCATGGGCTCCCTGGCCGGTTGGGTGCTGTCTGTGTGGCCTTCTGTGTCAGCCCCTCGGGGGCTTGAGGTTAGACCCCTTTCCCAGGCAGCCGGTGGTCCTGGTACCTGGCTGTACCTCCAGAACAGCCCATGGGTCAGCCGGGACCACCGCTGGGTCTGGTCGCAGCTTACTGCCCTTTCTGCCTGTCCTGATCCCCTGTCCTCCTCTCCCAGGCCCGGACCCCAAGGGCACACCCTGCCCGCCAGGCTCCCTCAGACCGTCCGCTCCTTGGGGATCCCAGCCCGGAACAGTTGGTTCTTGCCTAATCATTTAGGTTTATCGCAAGCTCTTGCGGCTGGGGAGATTGTAAGAGGCACAGCCTGATGGCTCTGTCCCACAGTGAGGGTCCCGGCCCAGCAGAGGATCTCACTTGGCCTGAGATGCTCCCAGCATTGGAGGCTGGGATGCTGCCCTTGGCTCGCCGTGGACAGCCCCCGGGGAGCCCAGGTGAGCAGGCTCCCCACCGGGATGTGGATCACGGCCCTGCTGACATACTGCTCACCGCTGTGTGGCGAGGCATGTTCCAAGATGCGGTCAGGGTGATGGCCTGAAAACCCACTCCTGTGTGTCTTTGAGGAGAAAAGCCCTTGGGTTTTTTGCAAAAGTTGAGCCAATGCTTTATGATTTTTATGAACAGCAGCTAAGAGAAGCCAGCAAGATATTTGCATGCTCAGAACCAGCTGGAAAGGCTGAGGAGTAGCCCGGGGAGAGAGGGTTGCAGGAGAGTGGCCTGCCCTGAGTTTGATTTCAGGCTTTGACATGGGTGGGCGAGGCGACACGTCTTAATGGAGCCTCTGCTACTGCAATGGGCACTGAGTTTGCTCCCTCTCTGGGTTGGGGGAGGGAGGTGAGTATAATTGCATCTAAGTGGAAGAGCCGCGAAGTCTGAATAAGTCTCAGGCAATGTTTGGAATGCAGTTACATTAAAACATCCGTTTATCTGAGACTGAAGTTTATTTGGGCTTCTCATGTTTTGTCTGGCACTCTAATCAGGGAAAAAGTGCCATTGGGTGGGGAGGAGGAGTGAACAGCTCATTGAGCATTTGGAGAGCAGGACTGCTTCCTGCAAAGGTGGGATCTCACCTGGTTTTGAATATTGACCTCTCGGGGCCTGGGGCCTGGTGGACATGCGGAGGGTGGGGGTGCGGCAGAGGCAAATCGGGGTGGTGGGTGGTGGTGGGGGGGGGTGTGTCCCCTGTGATGGGAGAGCCGGGGCAGTGAGCCAGCCCTTTGAGAACCTGGACGCACCCCAGGGTGCTGAGGAGCCACCCGATGCCTAAAGTCAGAGACTTTTTGCCTTTTCAGTTCAGTTCATTCACTCAGTCATGTCCGACTCTTTGCGACCCGATGAACCGCAGCACACCAGGCCTCCCTGTCCATCACCAACTCCTGGAGTTTACCCAAACCCATGTCCATCGAGTCGGTGATGCTATCCAACCATCTCCTCGTCTGTCATCCCCTTCTCCTCCTGCCCTCAATCTTTCCCAGCATCAGGGTCTTTTGCCTTTTAATTAACTAAATTTACTTTAATCAACGTAATATCAAATCATGCTGAAATAATTCCCACAGTGAAATATTTCAGTTCATTTTCTCATCCCCTGAGGTCTTGCTCCCACTTGCTCTCCAGAGGCCACCAGCTTCACACTTAGCGTTTTGCACATGTTCAGCGGTGTCCTGTGCGTCTAGAAGCATCAGTGTGCATATCCTCTCTGCTTTTTTATCTGCTTATGTGGTTGCACGCTGGATGCCATCTGCGTGCTTGGTTCTTTCCCCCACTTAACGGTGCTCCTTGGACTTCTTCCCATAGTAGTACCCATGGAGGTCATGCGTTCTTTTTATTTTGTATTTAGTTATATCAGTTAATTTATACTTGTATTTTGTTTTTAAATTGAAGTATAGTTGATATACAGTAGTATATAAGTTACAGGTGTACAACATGCTGTTTAGTCTCTAGGTTATATCTGATTCTTTGCAACCCCGTGGACAGTAGCCCACCAGGCTCCTCTGTTCGTGGGATTCTCTACTAAATGAAGTTTTCAGGCAAGAATGCTGAAGTGGGTTGCCATTTCTTTCTCCAGGGGATTTTTCCAACCCAGGGATTGATCCTGTGTCTCCTGCTTGGCAGGCAGATTCTTTACCAGTGAGCCACCTGGGAAGCCTGTACAATATAGTGATTCACGATTGAAAAAAAAATTTTTTTTTGGAGTATACTTGATTAATGATGTGTTTCTGCTGTACAGCAAAGTGGATCACTTACATATATATCCACTCTTTTTAAAAGATTCTTTTTCTATAGAGGTCATTACCAGAGTATTGAAGAGAGTTCCCTGTGCTGTACAATAGGTTCTTTTTTGTTTTAATATTTATTTATTAGGCTGCGCTGGGTCTTAGCTGCAGCACGCGGGATCTTCAGTCTTCACTGTGGCCTGTGAGATCTTTCAGTTTTGGCATGCAGGCTCAGTTGCAGCTTGTGGGAGCCAGTTTCCTGCCTAGGGACCGAACCCAGGCCCCTGCATTGGGAGCGTGGAGTCTTAGCCACTAGCCTGCTGGGGCATCCCCTGCCATAAGGGCTTTTTATCTATTTTGTGTTAATAGCAGTGTGTACGTCATTTCCAGCCTTCCGATGACCTGCGCGCACCTTCCTACCAGTAACTGTAAGACTGTTTTCTACATCTATGTGTTTTCTATATGTGATTCTATTTCTGTTTTGTAAATAAGTTCATTTTTACTGGCTTTTTATTTTTTAGGTTCCACATATAAGAGCTATCATAATATAGTGATTCACAGTTTTAAAGGTTACATTTATGCATTCTTTTTAAAAACAGAGTTTAGAATTTTTGCTCTTGAGTGTCCTCCTGCCCCTCAAGCGAAGGCAGTTCAAGTATTGGTTCATAGTATGTAACTCTTCAGGTGAATTTGGGAATGCTAGCTCACTTCAGAGCTAGGCTGAACGAGCCACTCTTTGGACTCTTCCAGGCTAGTTACGCAGTTTGGGGATCTCAGCGTCACCCAGCCTCGCTGTTCCGTTATGGGACGACCAAACATCATCAGCTGCACAAGGGGAATCAGTCTGAATAGCTGAATAATTTTGAAACATTTTAAAAATACTTGAATTAACATTAGTTTTTTTTTTTTTTTCTAACAAGTTTTCTCTGCTCTCATATCTAGCAGCTGATATAATTCATCTCTTTCTCTGAGTGGATATTTTGCATCTTTTCCTTTCTCCCCCACTTCCCCCAGTATTGATCTGTAACTCAGTCTGATTATTCCAGTGGGTTCATTTGTAGCATCTTATGATCTAGTTTCCAGACCTTTCAAATAAATTACTTATTTATATGAGTGAACCATAACTGACTTTTCACTTGAGAAACCCAGTTCACCAAAGTGGCCAGGGAGAGACATAGTTCATTTTGCTCTATTATCAAATCAATGTTCAAATACTATTTCAGGATGATTTATTTTCCTCAATATGAGAAAAATGTCAAGATTCATTTCCCATGTTTCATAAATGTCAGAGGAAATTGACCCGAGCCTGGCGTCACGTGGATTTTAGCTGAAGGGCTTTAAGACAGAGCACTGAGCTGTGGTTATGAGCGTTGCCCTTGTGCAGGGGGCTCAGCTTGTGGGGTGCAGAGGAAGTGGGCTTTTTGCTTCCCTGGGACCCTCTAGACGACAGGAGAGATGACACCAGCAGGGTTGAAGCCTGTGTGGGTGGGATGAAGGGGTTTTTGGAGGTTCACAGGGTGGGGGGTCAGTCTAGACCTGGGACAAGCCTCACTCGAGGGCCTGAGTGGGAAATCTAGAAGCAGAAATGATGAGAGACCGGCGGGGAGCGTGGCCCTCAGGAGGGCAGCGCCCCTGGGGAAGAGTGGTCTGCATGGGGAGTGTCCATTCAGCGCTTTGGTCTTGATCAGTTGGTCTGTCACATTCGGCAACTGTCTACGGGCACCCACCATGCCAGCTGCAGGCGTGCACACCTGCCACGTGCAGTCCTTCCTTCTGGAGGTTCACACTGGGGTGAGACCAGCTCACGAGGGGCTGGGGCGGAGGCTCAGTGAAGCCTCAGGAAGATATGGAGGGCAGGCTGCGCACTGCCCGGGATGTGGGGGGAGTAGTGTGGATGGTTAGGCTGAGTTGGGTCGGAAGGCCTTGGGTATAGCCAGGAGTTGGGCTTCACCCTGTGGCCTGTGGACGTTGCTATAAAGCTGGGGAACCACGTGATGTTCTCTATGTTCAGAAAGAGGGGAGGAAAAGGCTGGAGGTAAAGAGACTCGAGGAGGAGGTGGTGGGCGACCTGGGATGGTGGCAGAAGTGACCAAGGTTGGTAGCCTGGTGATAGGTCAGATGGGACTGTTGGTTGGGGGGAAGGGGAGAAGGCAAGGCTGCCCAAGGGAGTGTCATGTGGACCCTCAAGCCACACGCAATACATAGAAGCCCTGGGGGTGCAGAAGAGGCTGGAGCAAAAGCCAGTCTCCAGGGGACGAGGAGCCTGGGTGGTAGGGTCAGCAGGGTGGAGAGAAAGGAGCCAGGGGCCGCCGCCTTCCTTTCGTCATCTCTGAAATCCTAGGAAGCCGGAGAGCTGCCTGGAATCCACCGGGGATGAGGGCATCAGGAGTTCGTTTCAGCATTTAATCACACTAGCCATCATAACCACTTTCTAGAGATTACATTGGCTTTCCCGTATTTTCCATAACTAGATTGAGATTCACTGTCTATGGCTAAATCGCTAGCTAGCTTCTTTATATTTATAGTGCTATTCTTAAAGATTACTTTCAGAGTAAAGATACATCTTTTTCTTACAATTTTAGTTTTTATGCTTAAGAAAGAAGCAATCTAAGAAATTGTTATTTGTGAAATTTCCTTCTGGAACAGATGGCTTTCCTTATTTATCTTAATGACCTGTGCTGTGACTTAAAATGACTTCAAGCTATTGGCAGCAGCCTTACAGTGATTTTGGGAAACTGTCTGGGTATTGACAGGGCTGGAAGCTTGGCCGGGTACTAAGGATGTGGGAGCCTGGAGATCAGGACACTCAGATGACTTCTGAGATCTGATGATGTTAGACATGCATTGCTCTTGGTTTGAAGCCACCGTACAACTCAGAACCAAGAGTCAAGTCAGTGTCAGCTGACCGAGGTTATCTCCAGTTCTGTCATGAGATTTTACAAGACTTAAAGGTCGAAGTACAAAGTTAGCGTGTCTCCCAGTGTAGGAAGCAGATTACATGGTAGAGTTTGTCTCGTGAGAGTAACTGAGGCCGATTATGACTTTGTCATGTTCAGACAGTGCCCCAGCCTGGTGTCCCAATTGTCAGTGGTCACTGGGGTCCCTCAGGGCTCCTGTCCCAAGAAGGTTCCGTTCAGCGGGTCTGCAGTGGACCCGAGATCCCTCATTGCTAATGAGCTCTGGGGGCTGCTGGCTCCTGCGTTGCACTTGAATAAGAAGGGTCTGAGCTGGGGTTCCCATCTTTTGGGGCACAGAGCCCTTTGAGGAACTGAGGAAACTCTGGACCCTCCGAAAAGTGAGCCTGCCACCTCCCCAACCCCATCCCATCCTGCCCCACCACCTGCTGTTTCAAGGTTGTATAAACCTGTTGAAACCCACTGAGTGTCTTCAGTTTTTTTTCTTTTTTAATTTATTGGAGCATCTTCAATTTTGATTCAGATGTGGCTGGTAGAAAAGATGCTCATTCAGTCAGTATCTTCCTTCATGTCTTTATAGAGTGGATGTTAATTTAAAACTGGGCACATACTGTCGTGGCTTCCTATGGGTTTGGAGTCAATGATCCTGGGGAGAGCCCTTTAAACTTAGTGGCTCTCAAAGACTCGTGGCTTCGATCCTGGGGCTCCTTTCCCTTTGGCTTCCCATCGATGAGAGTGGTGGGCGCCATGTGACCTGCAATTTCATTTTACTTTATTTAAATGTTTTTTCCTTTATTGTTTTAATCTTTCACATTTAGATTTATGATCCATCTCTAATTTTTGTGTATAGTGTGAGGTCTGTTCTTTTTTTTTTTTTGGCCATGCCTGGTGGCACGTGGGATCTTAGTTCCCCAACCAGGGATCAAAGCTGAGCCCCTTGTGTTGGGAGCATGGAGTCTTAACCAGTGGACCATCAGAGAAGTTTCTTTCTTCCTGTTTTATGAGTAAGAATTGGCTGGTGATATGAGCGCCTGTCAAGGACTAGTCCTCAGATCCCTGGGTGGTTTCTGTGCTGCTGGCAGATTATTTGTTGACAACATTAGTGGTTTTAAAGTGCAAGAGCTAAACACAGTAGACTGGTGAATGACTGAGAAATGGCCCAGGTGGAAACGGGAGGGATGTCATTAACAAAGGGAATCCTCCTGGCTTTCTCCGTGGGCAGAATGTGCTTTGGAAGTTGAATGCTGTGAAGATAAGTGTGTGTTTTCCAGCTCCATGAACATGGGGTTTCCCCAAGGCAGTTCTCACTTTTGGGTTCACAGTGGAGCCGCCCAAAGACCTGGAGGGTGTAGTGGAAGCTCCACACAGGCGAGGGGGATTCATTTATTTGTCTCTGAGCCAGTGTTGTGTTCGCCCAACCCTGGACTTCCTCAGACTGGCCTGGAGAAGCTGAATTAGGCCATGGGGATCCACTGTAGCTCTTGAATGGTGTTTACCGCAGCATACTCTTCGGGCTTCTGGCTGGTGTTTGTTCTGTCTCTGTTCACCCTGAGGTGGTCAGGGTGCTTCCCCTTCCCAGTTCCACCCCCTACTAGATTATCTGAAAATAAGTCCCAGACATCATTTCATTTGAAATGTTTCAGTGTCTCTCTCTAAAAGGTCAAGACCTTGTAAGACTCAACATGATAGCATTATTGCACTTAATAATTCCTTAGTATAATCACATATCTAGTCAGACTTAATTTTTCCCTCATGTCATATAATTTCTAAAAATGTTTTTCTATATGAATTGAGATCCAGTCAATGGATAAGTCTCTAAAATCTTTTTTAATCTATAGGTTCTGCTTCCATCTTTACATTCCTTGCAGGTTTTTGTCATTATTGAACAACCTAGGTAGGGAAAATGACATGATGTCAGGGCCTCTTTCTTCCCCGAGACACAGTCATTTTGAAAGTGGCCACTTAATAATCCTACTATGGCCTGTAGGTGTTCAAGCGAAAGGAAGAGGTGCATGTCTCATCTTAAATCAAAAGCTCGGAGTGATTACGCTTAGTGGGGAAGGCATGTCAAAAGTCGAGATAGGCTGAAAGCTAGGCCTCTTGTGCCAAATATTTAGCCTACCTGTGAATGCAGAGGAAAAGTTCTTGAAGAAAATTAAAATTGCTGTTCCAGTGAACACATGAATAAGAAAGCAAAACAGCTTTATTGCTGTTGTAGAGAAAGTTTGAGTGGTCTGGATAGAAGATCTGTCTAGCTACAACATTCCCTTAATCCAGTGCAAGGCCTTAACTCTCTTCCATGCTATGAAGGCAAGGAGAGGTGAGGAAGCTTCGAGAGAAAAATTTGAAGGCAGCAGAATTTAGATCATGAAGTTTAAGGAAAGAGGCCGTCTCCATGACATCCAAGTGCAAAGTGAAGCAGCAAATGCTGCTGATGCAGAAGATCTAGTTAAGATCATTAATGAAGGTGGCTGCACTAAACAGCAGATAATCAGTGTAGACACAGCAGCTTTCGATTGGAAGAAGATGTCGTTTAGGACTGCCATTGGGCAATACAGTTGGTAACTTTAAAACCAAAGCTCATTGACCATTCCAACAAATTTTAAGACCCTTTAGAATTTATGCTCAGTCTCTCTGCCTGTGCCCTGTAAATGGAACAACCAAACCTGGATGATAGCACATCTCTTTACAACATAGTTTACTAAATGTTTTAAGCCCACTGTTGAGACCTTCTCTCAAAAAAAAAAAAAAAAAGATTCCTTTCAAAATGTTACTATTCATTGCCAGTGCGCCTGGTCACCCATGCCATGGAGATTAATGTTGTTTTCATGCCTGCTAACACAGTATCCATTCTGCAGCCCTCAGATCAAGGAGTAACTTCCCCTTTGAAGTTTTATTCTTTAAATATATTTCATAAGGCTGTAGTTGCTATAGATAGTGATTCCTTCAATGGATCTGCGCAAAGTAAATTGAAAACCTTCTGGAAAGGATTTGACGTTCTAGATGCCATTAAGAACATTCATGCTTCATGGGAAGAAGTCACAATACCAGCATTAGCAGGTGTTTGGAGGAGTTGATTCCAGCCCCATGGATGATTTTGAGGAGTTCAAGACTTCAGTGGAGGAAGAAGTAGTACCACTTCAGAGGTGGTAGAAATAGCAAGAGAACTGATTTAGAAGTGGGGCCTGAAGATGTGACTGAATTGCTACACCTCATGAAAGAACTCTGATGGATGAGGAGTTGCTTCTTACGGATGAACAATGAAAGTGGTTCCTTGAGATGGAATCTCCTCCTGGTGAAGATGCCTGAAGATTGTTGAAGTGACAGCAATGGATTTAGAATATTACATAAATTTGGTTGATAAAGCGGTGTTTGAGAGGATTGGCTCCAATTTTGAGTCTGTGGTTTAAATACCGTCAAATAGCATTGCATGCTACAGGGAAACTGTTCATGAAGGGAAGAGTCAGTCAGCGAGGAGCACTTCATTGTTGTCACATATGAAGAAACCGCCTCAGTCAGCAGCCACCAACACTGAGGCAAGACCCTCCACCAGCAAAGAGATGGCCATTTGTCAAAGGCTCAGATAATGGTTAGAAGTTTTTAGTCATAAAGTAATTTTAAATTAAGGTATGTACCTTGTATTTTTTTAGACAAAATGCTATTGCACATTTTAAACATAATTTTGATACGCTCTGGGGAACAGCAAGGTTAATGTGACTCACTGTGTTGTGATACTCGCTTTACTGCCATGGTCTGGAAGTGCCGGGAGCCGGCATATTGCATATTGAGTGCATATTGCATATTGAGTGCAGCACTTTCCACAGCATCATCTTTCAGGATCTGGAATAGCTCAACTGGAATTCTATCACTGCCAGGAGCCAGCGTGAGGAACTCCGCCCATGACAAAGGTCATGAGGAAGGAGGCTCGGCATACGCAAAGGCGGGATTGAGCTTCAGGAGTCCCCCTGGAAATTCTCGAGCGTCTACCCCCAAAACCAGAGTCTGCCTACTTTCTGCTTTGTGCTTTCACCTACACCTCTGACTTTACAGGGGGCTGTCCCCCACTACCTCTCTCTGAAAAAAAGAGTTAGCTTACAGTTCCAGTTAATAATACTGGGTGTGACAGTGTTTCAACCTACAAACTCCTTTGGAAATCCTCTAGCCTTAAAACAGCCAGATGCAGCTAAGTCGCGAGCTTTTGAATGGAAGGAACCCACGGTATCTCTGAGGTCTGCCTGAATATTTGAATTGAATCGTCTCTAGTAAGCCCTGGCATAGCTTAGTAGAAAATGGTATTTAGATACTACTTTGGCCATAAGACTCTAGGCCTTTTCCGAGGACAAAGCTGGGGAGTACTTCTTTTCAGTTTCAGATAAAGTTCATCTTAGATTTCCCGTTTAGATTTAGGACTAAGGAGTTTTTACCTTATGTCATCAATCTGTTTAAAAAAATTCAACCAAGTCAATTTGAAGATCTTACTGGTTTTATTCAATGATTCATGAATCTGGCAGCATCCCCACCTGGCAAGTAGAAAGGCCCTGCCAGGAGCTGTACAAAATTGGAAGGCTTTTATGGGCAGAAGGAGGCTGTGACAAGGAAGTTAAAAAAAAAGTGGATTATATCAGGCAAAGTCAGCTTCCCTGGGGGACTGCAGGGGTTCTTACCAGGCAGGTTACCTTAGACCAGGAATTTCCAGATGGACTGGTTCAAGACTTACTCTTGGGAGAGGCTGAAGCTGCCTTAAGTTAGGTATTAGGTCTTGGTGGGGCTTAGCTTAAGTGACTCCATTTTGGTGTTACAGTTTCTTTTTAACAAATCTGATGTTTGTATCTCCTTTCAAACCAAAAACTTGGCTATCAGGGGCAGCAACATAATTACTCATGTATTATCCCTCATGTATTACTCATGTATTATACGCAGACAGAAATGCTAGGATAAATAGACTTATTTTATCACCAAAATATGATGCCTAAAAAAAACTTGACGATTGCTTTGTATTAATAGTTCTTTTTTCCCTTAGCCTAGATTCCTCCTGCCCAAGGAATCTAGCATGAGATCTGTTCTCACTGTGCAGTGCACAGATTGATTGACTTCAACTTACTTTTGGGTTTTAGGTTATTTAATAAAAATTGTTTTATTTTTGTGTAAATTATTTTCATCATTTTAAACACGATCTACAGATCAAGATGTTTTTGTAGAAATCTAGCTTCCTTCTCTGTCTCTTCTTTCTCCCTAGGTGACCTTTTGAAAGATAAATAGGTTATCCTTTTTATCTTTAAGTACAAGTAGTGGTTTCCTGTGTATACTTTTCTCTGCTTTGAATTTCCCACTCAGGGTCCCCTGGCCTCTATCCACAGCAGTACCTAGAGACCTTCCTCTCCCCATTACCAGGGACAACCCTCCTCATTGTGTGGGTGTGGGCTTGTTTATTTTAGGAGTTCTCTTAACTTCCTGTTCCAGTGTTTTCTGGGAATGCCAGTTTCTGGATGGAGGTAGAAAGAAGGTGGGGGCAGGAGTTGGCCTGGCTGCCTCTGGGAGCATCCTGGCTGTGAGCACGCACTCCTCTTTCTTCTCAGTCCTCATCCTGGATGGAGCGTAGGTGCCTGTCCTCTGTCCCAGGTGGGCAGGCCCCTCTTACCTAGAGTCAGAGCGCCATCCACGGTCTCTGTCTTTGCATTTATACTCCTGTTGGCTCCAATGTAGACATTCTCTCAGGGTTTGAGTAATGCAGCATTTTCAGTCTTAAGGTTTTGATAACGGCCTGTTTTGTCCTCATGTTTATGTGGAGGAGTTAGAGATTGTGCTTCATGTGCTGAATAAAAACAGGTTGCGGTACATAAAAAGTAAACACAACAAAAATTGTAGAAGCACCCTTTTCTGTCCTACCTAACCAATACTGAATTACTTGTGTTGCAGGGAAAAGGACTTGGAAGCCAAATTCATTATTCAAATGGAGAAAAGCAAAACGACCATCACAAACTTAAAGGCAAGTAGTGACCTGGCCTGGCTCCAGTTCTGAGTTGCGTGCTTTGTTTCAGTGTTAAATGGTTTGTGGGTGAAGAGAACGCATCTGTTTTCACAGCTTTCTTCTCTCAGTTCAGTTAATGATGTCAGCTTGAACTTGGCTTGGGCTTGGCCACGAAGCAAATGGGTGACAGGTGATTATCTGTTACCTGTCCTGTCTCTGGTTTTGTTGACCTTAGCTGCAGAGCCAGGCCTCAGCCTGGGGAGGTGAGACCAGGCATTTTTACCCTCTGTCCTATTGTGGATTTTCAGCCTGGAAATGAGCTCATTGTGGATTATTATACGCTTTGACCCTAGATTTGTTTTCATTTCTTAAAAAGTATTTACTTTTATTTATTTATTCAGCTCTTCCAGGCCCCAGTCGTGGCACACGGGGTCTTTGATCTTCATTGTACAATGTGGGGTGTAGTTCCCTGACCAGGGATGGAACCCAGGCCCCCTGCATTGGGATTGTGCAGTCTTAGCCCCTGGACCACCGGGGAAGTCCCTGTTTTCATTTTTTACTGAAAGTAACTTTGTAAACCTTGCAGGAGGAGCTGGTATTACTATTCAAAACTCGAGATGAAAAAATGTAAAAAACTGAAATTTTTTTCTGAAAAAAAAAAAAAGAAAAATCCCAGAATTTTCTAAGATGGCAAGTTCTTTTGTATTTAAAATATCTTGAATACTTGCCATTTATGGGCAAAAGAAGTGTGTAAAACCAGTAATAAAGGAACCACGGCCCTAAGGACCCAAGCCCCTCCTTCTCCGAGGTTGGTCATTAGCTCACAGGTTTGGGTTTCAGAGGCCTGCTGCCCCGCAGCCAAGTACAGATCACCCTCTGGTTGGATTTCTGTTAATTCATGGCTCAGGGGACTGGACACTTTGTAATCCAGTTTCAAAGTCATGCAACCTGATCCCCAGTGATGGAAGCCAGTAATGTGCCCATCTTCAAACAGGCCGTGGCCCTGGGGGATTCCAGAGGCCTCCTCTGAGGCGCCAGTGCCCCTCGCCTGCGGCCTCTGCAGTGGAATGTTTTTCTTGCTCTGCTGACCTGCACTTTTTGTTCCTCCTGGCTCTGCCCAGCCGCACCTGGCTTCTCCTCCTCTGACCACCCACATCTTCTTGCTTGGCTCGCCCTTTCTCTGCTGTTGGTTACCTTCACTTTGCTCTGCTTCCTGTGTCTTTATGTACTCACAGGGCTGTAGACAAAGTCCATCATTCTAATAGTGTATTTACCGGAACCAGTGGGGAGAGCCAAGCATTGGATGAATATCCTTTCTTTGTTGTGGAATCTCATTTTCCTTGATTACTCTATTGCTTTTTGAGTTTTGCAAACATTGCTTTGTTTGATACAACTGCAACAGGTGCCTGGAGTTTTAAACATTTTAATAAGAAGAACCTTAAAATTTTTTCTTTTTTATAGCTTATAGTACATATAGTGCTGTTGTTGAGTCACTTAGTCGTGTCTGACTCCGTGATCCCATGGACTGCAGCATGCCAGAATGTCCTTCACCATTTCCTGAAGTTTGTTCACATTCATGTCCATTGAGTTAATGATACCATCCAACCATCCTATTCTTTGTCACCCCCTTCTCCTGCCCTCAATCTTTCCCAGCATCAGAGTCTTTTTCTAGTGAGTTGGTTCTTTGCATCAGGTGGCCAAAGTATTGGAGCTTCAGCATCAGTCCTTCCAATGGATATTCAGGACTGATTTCCTTTAGGATTGACTGATTTAATCTCCTTGCTGTGCAAGGGACTCTCAAGAGTCTTCTCCAGCACCACAGTTCAAAAATATCAATTCCTTGGCACTCAACCTTCTTTATGGTCCAGCCCTCACATCTGTACATGGCTACTGGAAAAACCAAAGCTTTGACTAGATAGACCTTTTTCAGCAAAGTGATGTCTGCTTTTTAATACACTGTCTAGGTTTGTCATAGCTTTTCCTCCAAGGAGCAAGCATCTTTTGATTTCATGGTTGCAGTCACTATCTGTAGTGATTTTGGAGCCCAAGAAAACAAACTCTGTCTCTGTTTATATTCCCCCCCCATCTATTTGCCATGAAATGTTGGGACCGGATGCCATGATTTTTGCTTTTTTGACTGTTGAGTTTTAAACCAGCTTTTCACTCTCCTCTTTCACCTTCATCAAGAGGCTCTTTAGTTTCTCTTCTGTTTCTGCCATAAGGGTGGTGTCATCTGCATATCTGAGGTTACTGATTTTTCTCCTGGCAATCTTGATTCCAGCTTGTGCTGCATCCAGCCTGGCATTTCATATGATGTACTCTGCATATAAGTTAAATAAATAGGATGACAGTATACAGCCTTGGCGTACTCCTTTCCCAATTTTGAACCAGTTCGTTGTTCCATTTAAGGTTCTAATTGTTTCTTTTTGACCTGCATACAGATTTCTCAGGAGATAAGTACATTGTCTAAGAATTATCCAGTTTGTAATGATCCACACAGTCAATGGCTTTAGTGTAGTCAATGAAGCAAAAAATAGGTGTTTTTCTGGAATTCCCTTGCTTTGTCTATGATCCAACAGATGTTGGAAGTTTGATCTCTGGTTCCTTTGCCTTTCTAAACCCAGCTTGTTCATCTGGAAGTTCTTGGTTCAGGTACTGCTGAAGCCTAGCTTGAAGGATTTGGAGCATTGCCTTGCTAGCATGTGAAATGACTTCAATTGTGCAGTAGTTTGATCATTCTTTGGCATTGCCTTTCTTTGGGGTTGGAGTGAAAACTGACTTTTTCCAGTCCTGTGGCCACTGCTGAGTTTTCCAAATTTGCTAGCATATTGAGTGAAGCGCTTCAACAGCATCATCTTTTAGGATTTAAAATAACTCAGCTAGAATTTCATCATCTCCACTAGCTTTGTTCGAAGTAATGCTTCTTCAGGCCCACTTGACTTCACATTCCAGGATGACTGACTCCAGGTGAGTGACCACACTGTCATGGTTATTTAGGTCATTAAGACATTTTTGTATGATTCTTCTGTGTATTCTTGCCACCTCTTAATATCTTCTGCTTCTGTTAGGTCCGTACCGTTTCTGTCCTTTATTGTTCTCATTTTTGCGTGAAGTGTTCCCTTGGAATCTCTAATTTTCTTAAAGAGATCTCTAGCATTTCCCATTGTATTGTTTTCCTCTATTTCTTTGCATTGTTCACTTAGGAAGGCTTTCTTATCTCTCCTTACCTTCTTTGGGACTCTGCATTCCAATGGATGTATCTTTCCTTTTCTCCTTTGCCTTTCGGTTCTCTTCTCAGCTATTTGTAAGGCCTCCTCAGACAGAGTTTGCCTTTTTGCATTCCTTTTTCTTTGGGATTGTTTTGATCACCACCTCCTGTACAGTGTTACGAACCTCTATGTGGTTCTTCAGGCACTCTGTCTGTTGGATCTAATCCCTTGAATCTATTTGTCACTTCCACTGTATAATCATATATGCCTGAATGACTTAATGGTTTTCCCTACTTTCTTCAGTTTAAGTCTGGATTTGGCAATAAAGAGTTCATGATCTGAGGAGCAGGCAGCTCCTGGTCTTGTTTTTGCTGATTGTATGGAGCTTCTCCATCTTTGCCTGCAAAGACTATAATCAGTCTGATTTCAGTGTTGACCATCTGCTGATATCTACGTGTAGAGTCTTCTCTTGTGCTGGAAGAGGGTGTTGCTGTGACCCGTGCGTTCTCTTGGTAAAACTGTTTGCCTTTCCCCTGCTTCCTTTTTTTTTTTTTTCACTACAAGGCCAAACTTGCCTGTTACTCCAGATGTCTCTTGACTCCTACTTTTGCATTCCAGTCCCCTATGATGAAAAGGAGACATAGGTAGTATCTGAATTATGTTGGCAAATATGATACCGATTAAATTTATTTAGCACATATCCAGGAAGCTGTGTGAGGCATTGGTGGCATATGAAGATGTTTAAACATGATTTTTTTGTTCAGTTTTGGTATGTAGCAAGATAAATCAGATGGATGCAAACATATGCCATAGACTCATAATAGAATGTGTCCTGGGAGAGGCTCGTCTCTTAGGGGTGGGAGAAACTACTTCTGGATGGAGTGCCAAGGGGAGCCTTATGGAAGAGGCGGCGTCTGACGTGGAGTTTTCAGTGGAGCCAGTAGATCACACATCTGTTCTCACATTGTCATCTGTGTGAACAGCACCCCCTGGAGTTCTGCAGACTTTAGCTTTGGCCAGAATGTCAGGCTCTTATAAGGTAATCATGATAAAAAGTCCAGAAAAGTTAGCCTTGGGTCGTATTGTAGAGAGCCTGAATGAGAGGCTGGGAGGAGTTCATGTTTGCTTTCTGTTCCTTCATTGAGAAGGTGGTCAGGAGGAATTAAATGGATTTGAGTCAGGGTATAAATAATGCACATTGGTGATTGTTGTGAGCTTTTTACACAATTTTTTTTTTTTTTCTTTGAATTGGGTGGATTACTTGTCAGCTAACAGTATTCTTTACATTATTATGGTTTTTCTAGTTGCACTGCTATTATCACAATCTTCTCTCTCTAGATACCAGAAGGAGGGACTGGGGACTCAGGAAGAGAACGGACCAAGACCTTCACCTACGACTTTTCTTTTTATTCTGCTGATACAGAAAGTCCAGATTATGTTTCTCAAGAAATGGTATGATGTTTTCAAAAATCTCTATTTTGGTTTATTTTCATGTTGAGAAAAACATGCCTACCCTCAAACTCTTTAAAACATCTTGCTAATTTTTTTTTTTTTTTTCTGAAAATCATTTATATAAAATTAGTCGTTGCTAACTTAGCTTTTTAGTTGTTACATAGCATGATTTCTCTTAGGCCTGAGATAAATTCCATCCCCAAAAGGTGGAGTTTTCTTTCCCTTTTCCAAGCATGATCGTAATTTTTGTTTCAAAACTTGGCAGTGACTACAGTTTTAAAGGAGCTTTGCAAATAAAGCATTTTGAGGGGGACGTTTATAGACTTACTTTATTTTACTGTGCTTTGCTTTATTAAACTTTGTAGATACTCTTTTTTATAAATTGAAGGTTGTGGCAACCTCGTGTCAAGTGAGTTTGTGTCATTTTTCCAACAGCATTTGCTCAGTCGGTATCTCCGTGTCACGTTTTGGTACTTCTCGCAATATTTCAAACTTTTTCCATTATTATATTTGACCAGTGATCTGTCATATTACTTTTGCAACAAGATAATGACTTGTTGAAGGCTCAGATGATGGTTAGTATTTTCTAGTAAGAAAATATTTTTTAATTAAAGTATGTATATTATTTTTTTTAGACATTATGCTACTACACACTTAGTAGACTACTACAATACAATATAAACATAACTTTTATTTGCGCAGGGAACCAAAACATTTGTGAGCCTTGGTTTATTCCAGTTGTTGCTTTGTTGTGGTGATCTGAACTGGATCGCAGTGTCTTTGAGGTCTTCCTGTGTGTACTGCTAAGCCTGGCAGATTACTCATTTAACCTTGAGTCCTACCCAGATGCAGAGCTTTAGGATGTAGACTTCAAACCCAAGTCACATTTCCCCTTCTTGGGTGCACCATTGTAGGTTCCAGAAAGAAAGATCGTTTTGCCCAGAATCTTTCTGGAACATAGAATGAAGATGGGGTTTGTCCAGGAAACCTGTGCTGTGGACTTCTGTGATCTGAAATGTATACCTGACATTGGCAGGGAACAGACCCGAAGGCCCTCCAGGGGACCATCACGTGATGACATGTCACGTGACCAGAAGGACTAGTGGGTTTCCTTGGGTGGGACAAGCAGGCATTAGAGCATAGCGGGGTTCTAGGGAAGCACAGTGTTGTGGGAGAAACTGGTTGCATCTCTGGGCTTCTTCCTGGCTTGCTAACAGCTTCTTTCGAGATGTAGCTTCAGTTCTCCAGGTGTTAAACTGAGGGTATTAAGGGTGGTGCAAATGTGATTGCTGTTTTGGACTGTGAATTTTAAATCATGGTAATGAGGCTCAAACACATTTTTATTAATCAAAATAAGAACCATTACAATCAACACATTTTTGCCAACAAGAAATAAGTTTGTTTATTCCTGTAGCTTAAAAATCTGTGGCTCAGGATTCAGCAAACTCTTGGGAAAGCATTTTCTGCCTCCTGCTGGTTGTGGATGCATTTTCCCTGCAAAAAAGTCATTGAGATGCTCAAAGAAGTGGTAGAAAGTTGGTGAGAAGTCAGGTGAATGTGACGGATGAGGCAGAGCTTTGTAGAATAATTGTTTAACTTTTGAAGTGTTGGTTATGTGACATGTGGTCAGGCGTTGTCATGGAAAAGAATTGGGCCTGTTCTGTTGACCAATGTCGAATGCAGGCATTGCAGTTTTCAGTTCATCTCATCTTTTTGCTGAGCATACTTCTCAGTTGTAATGGTTTTGCTGGGATTCAGAAAGCTGTAGTGGATCAGATTGGCAGCAGACCACTGAACAGTGACCATGGCCTTTTTTTGGTGCGAGTTTGGCTTTGGGAAGTACTTTGGAGCTTCACGGTCCAACCACTGAGCTAGTTGTTGTATAAAATCCACTTTTCGTTGCACGTCCCAATCTAATTGAGAAATAGTTCATTGTTGCATAGAATAAGAGGAGACGATACTTCAACGATTTTTTTTTAGATTTGTGGTCAGCTCATGAGGCACCCGCTTACTGAGCTTTTTCACCTTTCCAAGTTGCTTCAAATGCTGAACGACCATAGCATGGTTGATGCTGAGTTCTTTGGCAACTTCTTGTGTAGTTGTAAGAGGATCAGCTTTGATGATGGCTCTCAGTTGTCATTGTCAGCTTCCAGTGGCTGGCCGTTGCACTTCTCATCTTCAAGGCACTCCTTTGCAGAACTTCTTGAACCACCACTGCACTGAACATCCATTAGCAGTTCCTGGGCCAAATGTGTTACTCATGTTGTGAGTTGTCTCTGGTCCTTTCAACCCATTTTGAACTTGAGTAAGGAAATCACTCGAATTTGCTTTTTGTCTAACATCATTTCCATAGTCCAAAATAAATATAAAATATACAGCAAGTAATACATCACTAGCAAAAGCATAAAGCGAGAAATGTGCATTAAAATGATATATAACATAACCACATTTATTTAAGAATGTATTCCAGCCAACCTAATAGAATTCCCAGCCTGGCCTTCCTACCCATGTGGTAGCATCTTGAAGTGGTATCATCATCTAGTTTCTTGTCAGCTGGTGTGTCCACATGCTGGAATCTCAGCATTGCCTGAGGAAGTGTTAGAAATGCAGAATTTCAGGGACTATCCCCACTGAACCAGACTGCATTTTTAGAAGAACCCCAGATGACATGCATACTCCTTAATCTGAGAAATGTAGTTGGTTTAGAAATGTTTGGTGGAGACGGCTTTCTGAGGCGATTTAAGTGCTGGGTTAAAGTTAAGATGGGCTGTGAACTTGGAGAAGTTGTTCCAAGGAAGAGCCTGGAGGGATTGGATCTGGAAGATGTTGATTCACCATCAGGGAAACATAGACAGGATGATGGCAGAAGGAGTGGGGGCTGTGAGTGGACGGGAGGCGCCTGGCACGTGGGAGGGGCAGGGAGAGGCAGCGGGGACTGGTGTTGCTGGAATGTGCCCCGGACTCAGAAACTCTGCTGGGTGTGCTGGGTGCTCGTGGCTGCTGCCTGTTTAAGCCCCTCAGGAACCAAACAAGGTCAACGTAGCTCCAATTTTCTTGTCAGAGAGACTCAGGGTAAATAACTCAGTGGATTAGATCAAGTCTGTAGATCTAATGCACTGAATTGAAAGAAAGTGAAGTCGCTCAGTCGTGTCCAACTCTTTGCTACCCCGTGGACTGTAACCTACCAGGATCCTCTGTCCATGGGATTCTCCAGGCAAGAATACTGGAGTGGGTTGCCATTTCCTTCTCCAGGGGATCTTCCCAACCCAGGGCTTGAACCCAGGTCGCCCGTGTTGCGGGCAGACGCTTTACCGTCTGAGCCATGAGGGAAGCCAAACTGGACAGCGTAGAAATCCTAGGGCTGCTGTACAGGGCAGAGGAGATGCCAGTGGAAGGCCTTAAGGGTATAGGAGGAAGGGTCGGTGTGTTCTCAGTGACAGGTGGACAGGGCTGCCCAGTTGAGTGACTAAATGGGCCAGCGAGGGAATGAAGATAACTTTGGTCCTGAGATTAGTGGACTTATCAATGTTGGTAGCTAGGAGTGTGGTGAAGAACAGAATGTTACAGCTAGTGGAATCCAGACTTGGGCTTTCGTGTAGGAGTGGGGATGAGGTGACTGGTGTGAGACAGTTTAAGGGGAAAGCTGGTTTCTTCCCCCTCCTTAGAGCGTCTTCACCAGAGGATGAAGGAAGTACCACGAAGCCTTTCCTCCTGACTTACCTGGCTAGTGGCTGGCTTTCCCCACATGGAACCTGGGTTTGAGGCCCCTAGGGACAGGGGCTGTGCTGAGGGAAAGCCCAGACATGGGAGTGGCGGCGTGGACAGCAGGGCCTGGCCCCCTGGAGGTGCTCAGCATGCGTTTGCTAACCAAGAAGCCTCGTCTGCGGTTGGTGGTCCAATTATGGGAACAGGTGACAGTTCCTGGATTCAGTGAGAGTTAAGGTCAGGGAAGCAGAAACAGGAGGCAAAAATACCTGTCCAGAGTTAAAAATAGTGAGAATATGAAGAGTTCTCAATTCAGGAGCACACTTCCCAGCTTCCGGTCTGAGATTCAGATGTTTGGGTTCCTTGACTCTGAACAGTCTCAGGTTATTTATACTCACTTCAAAACTGATAAAACCTTTGAGATACGTGAGTGAATGCTGCTTTCTGGTAGAACCACATGTTAATAGAACCAGCAGAGATACAGGAAAATACCTATTTTTTGCATTTTTTCCCCCAGTTTTACTGAGAAGTAATTGACATACATCACCATGTAAGTTTAAGGTATACAGCATGGTGGTTTGCTTTATATATCTTGTGAAATGATGACCACAGTAGGTTCAGCTGACATCCGTCTTCTCATATAGATACAAGGAAAAGAAAAAGAAAAAAATTCTCCTTGTGATGACAACTCTTAAGATCTGTTCTCTTAACAGCTTTACTGTATACTGTGCGGCAGTGTTAACTGTAGTCATCACTGTTTTATATTTTATCCTTAGTATTTATTTCACTGCACTGGTCATAACAAACACCCTCTTCCAACAACACAAGAGAAGACTCTATACATGGACATTACCAGATGGTCAACATCGAAATCAGATTGATTATATTCTTTGCAGCCATAGGTGGAGAAGCTCTATACAGTCAGCAAAAACAAGACCAGGAGCTGACTGTGGCTCAGACCATAAACTCCTTATTGCCAAATTCAGACGTAAATTCAAGAAAGTAGGGAAAACCACTAGACCATTCAGGTATGACCTAAATCAAATCCCTTATGATTATACAGTGGAGAAGGCGATGGCACCCCACTCCAGTACTCTTGCCTGGAAAATCCCATGGACAGAGGAGCCTGGTGGGCTGCAGTCCATGGGGTCGCTACGACTAGGACACGACTGAGCGACTTCACTTTCACTTTTCACTTTCATCCATTTGAGAAGGTAGTGGCAACCCACTCCAGTGTTCTTGCCTGGAGAATCCCAGGGACAGGGGAGCGGCTGCTGTCTATGGGGTCGCACAGAGTCGGACACGACTGAAGTGACTTAGCAGCAGCTGCAGCAGATCTGATTGATAAAGTGCCTGATGAACTATGGAATGAGGTTCGTGATGTTGTACAGGAGACAGGGATCAAGACCATCCCAATGGAAAAGAAATGCAAAAAAGCAAAATGGCTGCCTGGGAAGGCCTTACAAATAGCTGTGAAAAGAAGAGAAGCGAAAAGCAAAGGAGAAAAGGAAAGATATAAACATCTGAATGCAGAGTTCCAAAGAATAGCAAGAAGAGATAAGAAAGCCTTCTTCAGCAATCAATGCAAAGAAATAGAGGCAAACAACAGAATGGGAAAGACTAGAGATCTCTTCAAGAAAATCTGAGATACCAAAGGAACATTTCATGCAAAGATGGGCTCGATAAAGGACAGAAATGGTATGGACCTAACAGAAGCAGAAGATATTAAGAAGAGATGGCAAGAATACACAGAAGAACTGTACAAAAAAGATCTTCCTGACCCAAATAATCACGATGGTGTGATCACTGACCTAGAGCCAGACATTCTGGAATGTGAAGTCAAGTGGGCCTTAGAAAGCATCACTACAAACAAAGCTAGTGGAGGTGATAGAATTCCAGTTGAGCTATTTCAAATCCTGAAAGAGGATACTGTGAAAGTGCTGCACTCAATATGCCAGCAAATTTGGAAAACTCAGCAGTGGCCACAGCACTGGAAAAGGTCAGTTTTCATTCAGTCCCAAAGAAAGGCAATGCCAAAGAATGCTCAAACAATGCCAAGGCAATGTCAAAGAATGCCACACAATTGCACTCATCTCACACGCTAGTAAAGTAATGCTCAAAATTCTCCAAGCCAGGCTTCAGCAATATGTGAACCGTGAACTTCCTGATGTTCAAGCTGGTTTTAGAAAAGGCAGAGGAACGAGAGATCAAATTGCCAACATCCGCTGGATCATGGAAAAAGCAAGAGAGTTCCAGAAAAAATCTATTCTGCATTATTGACTATGCCAAAGCCTTTGACTGTGTTGATCACAATAAACTGTGGAAAATTCTGAAAGAGATGGGAATACCAGACCACCTGATCTGCCTCTTGAGAAATTTGTATGCAGGTCAGGAAGCAACAGTTAGAACTGGACATGGAACAACAGACTGGCTCCAAATAGGAAAAGGAGTACGTCAAGGCTGTATATTGTCACCCTGTTTATTTAACTTCTATGCAGAGTACATCATGAGAAACAATGGACTGGAAGAAATACAAGCTGAATCAAGATTGCTGGGAGAAACATCAATAACCTCAGATATGCAGATGACACCACCCTTATGGCAGAAAGTGAAGAGGAACTCAAAAGCCTCTTGATGAAAGTGAAAGTGGAGAGTGAAAAAGTTGGCTTAAAGCTCAACATTCAGAAAACGAAGATCATGGCATCCGGTCCCATCACTTCATGGGAAATAGATGGGGAAACAGTGGAAACAGTGTCAGAATTTATTTTTCTGGGCTCCAAGAATCACTGCAGATGGTGACTGCAGCCATGAAATTAAAAGACGCTTACTCCTTGGAAGGAAAGTTATGACCAACCTGGATAGCATATTCAAAAGCAGAGACATTACTTTGCCAACAAAGGTTCGTCTAGTCAAGGCTATGGTTTTTCCTTTGGTCATGTATGGATGTGAGAGTTGGACTGTGAGGAATGCTGAGCGCCGAAGAATTGATGCTTTTGAACTGTGGTGTTGGAGAAGACTCTTGAGAGTCCCTTGGACTGCAAGGAGATCCAACAGTCCATTCTGAAGGAGATCAGCCCTGGGATTTCTTTGGAAGGAATGATACTAAAGCTGAAACTCCAGTACTTTGGCCATCTCATGCAAAGAGTTGACTCATTGGAAAAGACTCTGATGCTGGGAGGGATTGGGGGCAGGAGGAGAAGGGGACGACAGAGGATGAGATGGCTGGATGGCATCACTGACTCGATGGACGTGAGTCTGGGTGAACTCCGGGAGTCGGTGATGGACAGGGAGGCCTGGCGTGCTGTGATTCATGGGGTCTCAAAGAATCGGACACGACTGAGCGACTGATCTGATCTGATCTTATCTGATTTATTTCTCTAATAACTGCAGGGTTGTACCTCTTGTCCAACTTCTTCCAGTTCTCTCTCTCCCTACTTCCCACCTTTGTAATCACAAATCTGATCTCTTTTTCTATAAGTTTGGCATTTTGGGGAAAACACCCATTTTCTACTCTGTTCAAAAGGCAATCTCCCTCA
Organism: Bos indicus; assembly: GCF_029378745.1. NCBI lineage: Eukaryota > Metazoa > Chordata > Mammalia > Artiodactyla > Bovidae > Bos > Bos indicus. The sequence continues at coordinate 10,183,245 of NC_091772.1, read as the reverse complement.
CCTCTGATTTTATTAGCTGGTATTGTGTGGGCTCATGTTTTCACGCTGGCAGATCCTGCCCAGGAGCTGAGCTGACAGGTCACACGCCGGCTGTAAAGAGGGGAAGATCACAAGCTTAGCGTGCGTGAAGTCACCCTTTGTCTTTTTCTTCTCTTTAAAAATGATTAAAATGTAATGGCACCTTGAGACAGTATATCATGCCCGTTACTGTAGTACAAGTCAAGTTTCCCATGATGTTAAACAAATTCCAAATAAGATGACAGTTAATATTTCTTCCTTCCAAATTAATTTTAAATTTAGAAAAAAAAATCAGTGAGCAGTTAAAAGTCCATGCTCATCTTGATTAAAGACCATTTAAGTAAGGTCTGATTTTCTTTTTTTTTTTTCTTTTTTTTTTTTTTAATTTTATTTTACTTTTAAACTTACAATATTATATTAGTTTTGCCAAATATCGAAATGAATCCACCACAGGTATACCCGCGTTCCCCATCCTGAACCCTCCTCCTCCTCCCTCCCCTACCCTCCCTCTGGGTCGTCCCAGTGCACCAGCCCCAAGCATCCAGTACCGTGCATCGAACCTGGACTGGCGACTCGTTTCATACATGATATTATACATGTTTCAATGCTATTCTCCCAAATCTCCCCACCCTCTCCCTCTCCCACAGAGTCCATAAGATTGATCTATACATCGGTGTCTCTTTTGCTGTCTCGTACACAGGGTTATTGTTACCATCTTTCTAAATTCCATATATATGTGTTAGTATACTGTATTGGTGTTTTTCTTTCTGGCTTACTTCACTCTGTATAATAGGTTCCAGTTTTATCCATCTCATTAGAACTGATTCAAATGTATTCTTTTTAATGGCTGAGTAATACTCCATTGTGTATATGTACCACAGCTTTCTTATCCATTCACCTGCTGATGGGCATCTAGGTTGCTTCCATGTCCTGGCTATAATAAACAGTGCTGCGATGAACATTGGGGTACACATGTCTCTTTCCCTTCTGGTTTCCTCAGTGTGTATGCCCAGTAGTGGGATTGCTGGATCATAAGGCAGTTCTCTTTCCAGTTTTTTAAGGAATCTCCACACTGTTCTCCATAGTGGCTGTACTAGTTTGCATTCCCACCAACAGTGTAAGAGGGTTCCCTTTTCTCCACACCCTCTCCAGCATTTATTGCTTGTAGACTTTTGGATCGCAGCCATTCTGACTGGTGTGAAATGGTTCCTCATAGTGGTTTTGATTTGTATTTCTCTGATAATGAGTGATGTTGAGCATCTTTTCATGTGTTTGTTAGCCATCTGTATGTCTTCTTTGGAGAAATGTGTATTTAGTTCTTTGGCCCATTTTTTGATTGGGTCATTTATTTTTCTGGAGTTGAGCTGTATTAGCAAGGTGATTTTCTTAATGGTTCTTCCAACTCCAAAGGGAGGCTCTGCTCTCAGGCTTGCCTGTTCCTTGATTCGACCCCAGAGAAACTTGAGACCTAAAATCTCCCCCTTGATAGCTGGAAGGAGAGTCTTTTGTTTGCAAGTGCCCCGCTGTGGGCAGTTGCCCTCCAGCGAGGACCTGCAGTGCCTCCCTTTGCTCTGGAATCGGCTTTAAGCCTCTCAGCAAGCGTGGTCTCCAGGTCCCTGGCCAGGAGGGCAGCCTGTCAGCCCATCCAGCGGCCCCTCCTTCCCCACCTCAGTTGGTCGACAAGTCCTTGGTGGGAGCTGCCATGGGGAGCCTGTTTCCCTGCTAGGGGCCCTGAGGTGTGGGCACTGCCCTGCTGATTCTCTGGGTTCCCAGCCGACTTGAAGCTGAGACTGAGCCCGACCTGCATCTCAGCCCCTCGGGGCCTGCGTTTTTCTGTGCCAGTTACAGGGTCCTCTCCACCAGCCCCTGCCCTACCCCCAGGCCCCGAGTCAGGTGGAATACCAGCTGAGTAGATTTCTAGAGAATAAATGAAGAGTAAAGTGGCGGGTATGGATTTTAACCCAAGGGAAGAATTCCATCTTGAAAACTTTGGGGTTTGTTTTTTATTATTGTTATTATTTTGGCCACACCCTGCGGCATGTGGAATCTGAGTTCCCTGCCCAGGAATGGAATTCAGGCCCCCTTCAGGGGAAGCGTGGAGTCTTAGCCATTGGACCACCAGGGAAGTCCCTGGGGTTTGGTTTAAATATGGTATTTTCCGTGACTTTGTTTTAGCCCCAGACAAAAGTATGAGAGATTGTTTCTTTATTCTTTGGGAAGCTTTTGGAAGGTTGTTCTTCCTCTCCACTGGCATCCTGTGACGTGTTAAAAATCATAATCTGTCATTTGGTTTTTTGTCTGATCAGGAAGAATTAAATATTTACAGTTTTCTTCCTATTCTATATGCGGTGGTGAAAACCAGCCTCTCAGATGGTTAGTCTGGAGCCCAAAGTCCCTGTGGGATTCCTGGTTCTGCTTCACGGAAGTGTGTGTGTGTGTGGATGTGTGTGGAGGGGGTGAAGGAAGGCCTTCAGCGTGGGCTCGGGCCTCCAGGCCGATGCTGAGCAGCGCGCGGCCCGGGCTGGGGAGGTGGCTGTGGTTCCCAGCCCTGCGGCTGCTGCGGGCCCACTGCCTCGCCTCTCCCTGGGACAGAGGACCTGGTGGCACAGCTTGCCCCAAGGGTGGGTCACAAATACAGTTGAAGGTTGAGTTAGTCATCTGACTGTGAGAAAAAGATCAGAAGATGTCAGCTCCTAAAGCGGAAGTGGATGAAACTTAAGTCAGAGTGAAGGAGGGTAATGGGAGATCCTCCGTGGAGATGGCCTGGTTGAAGAGGTAGGCTGTACACCTCTGACTGAGGAGACGAAGCTTGAACAGGAGGGCAGGCCGATGGGCCGGAGGCGTCCTGGCTGACAGCCCGTGTAGGTGGCGGGACGCTTACCGGGGAAGGGGGGAGCAGGCGGCCGGTGGTCATCAGGCCGTCTGGGGTGGGGTCTGCCCGGAGGGCCCAGGCCCCTCGGGAAGGCGGTGTTTCTAGAGTCAGTTCGCGCAGTGTCGCTCCCGGAGAGTCCGCTGTCCTGCTGGGCTGATGTGGATCCTGCCCCGGCCTGTGTGCATCCCACACCTCTTGCTGCTCTGAGAGCCTGATTGCACCCCCGCTCTCTGCCGTCTCCTCAGCTGCTGATGCGACTTGTTTTTGAAGGAGGGAGGTGTTCTTTGTGCCCTTGGTGTCCTGGTCCGAGAGGCCAGGAGGCGACCTGAAAGGCAGGTGGGGGTTAGAAAGCTTCGGCTGGTCCCCTCCCTCGCTGGGGTAAGGAGGATGACCGGGCATCTCGGGTTGCTTCGTTCGCATTGATCACGTAGGTCACGCATTTGTCCTTCGCTCCCGTCCATTCCCGAGTGTCCCACTGCGGTTGTGGGGTACATTGGACGTGGACTCAGGGCCGTGAGCACCATCACAGGCCCCACAAAGCTCATCTTGCTTCGAAAATATCCAAAGAGGGAAGATCGACTGGACTCTGACTTGGTGGAGCCCAGCATCCCAGCCTCACCCGCACCCACCTGTCACTCAGCTCGTGAGAGCCTCTGGAGACTGATGAATAGCCGTATCCTTAAAATGATGGCGTTGATTTGGCATGGTTTGGGCCATAACTTCTGGCTGCTGTGACTTTCAGGTTTTGAATATTTAGTTTATGGAAGCTCTGGTATAGAATGAATCACTTTATGTGTTTATTTACTTCTGAGATGGTAAGTTACCATGCTTTAAAATTGTCTCTGCTTCTGTACATGATTGTCACTTCGCCTTGTTTGCCTTTTTATGTTTTAGGAATCTTTTGTTAACTTAAGTGGGAAAAAGGATGAGATTGCTTTTTGCTTTGTTAAGAAGTTTCTTTTTGATTAAAAACTGGAGTACACGTATTCTGTTGTTAACAGCTCTTCAGTGATTTCTTCGCATGGTATAATCCTATGAATGTAGTATTCAAGAATGCTGTCAGCACTGAAGGGGCTTCTATTAAAATCCATGGTTAATTATATCTTTTTTGTTTTTTTGCTTCCAGGTTTTCAAAACCCTTGGCACAGATGTCGTGAAGTCTGCGTTCGAAGGTTATAATGCTTGTGTCTTTGCGTACGGGCAGACCGGATCAGGAAAGTCATACACTATGATGGGAGACTCTGTACGTGGCTTACACTGTGTGGGAAGCAAATTTCTCATTTTCTCTTTGGACTGATGAGAATGTCCCTTTTGTCTACGTGGTTGGTACTAAACATGCTTTTCGTGTTCTCATCATTCTTTAGTAGTAAGATAAAACTCAGTAATAAGTGGGATGAAATTTCCTCTGAGAGATTTTAAAATTAGAAACAGTTTTAAGTTTATAAGCATGAATAATGGATGGGAGTCTCAGTTCCTTTTCCGTTTTTAAAGGCTTTATAATCTTATAAAAAAAAAAGTGTGCTGGGCCTGCAAGTAATTTATTCTTCTTTTCTGCCAACCCAACAGTTTGAATAAAATTACTGAAATCTGTTCTTTTTAAAATTATTCAAAACACTTTTGCCCAAGAAAAATGTAAAAAAAAAGAATCTCCTTGGTGGAAAGGTACTGCATAAATCCAGTGAATACATGAAAAATGTAAGAATTACATGGGTTATATAGAGTCTACACAGTTACAAACATAGTGTGTAGAGTTTAGTAGTCATGCTATATAAATTAAAGACATTAAAATTATACTTGCCCCAAAATAGACGGCAGAGGAGAAGCTGGGAGTGATTGTAGAACCTTATCCCGTTCTGTGTTTTCTCCAGACCTGGACGGTGCTGGTGTGTTTTACTTCTCTCATGTCATGGTTTGGAAAACTGTTCACTGACTCTGGGAGTCGAGGACCTAGCAGAGCTTGGCTGGGCTTCCTGCTGGCAGGCTCAGAGGTGGCCCAAATGCTGCAGGTTCGGTGGTTCGTGGGAGAAGTAATGCATTGAAGGAGGATAGGTCTTTCTGGATGAAAGCCTTTCAGCCCGTGTGTCCTGGCTCCTTAAATCCAGGCGTCTTCTTTGTAGTAGAAGTAAATGCAGCGCTGCGAATCCTCAGTCCTGAGAAGCAACGAAAAATAAGAGAAGAACTGAAGAACCGATGATTTCAAGAGTTTCACATTTCCTTTTACCATTACTCCACCCTTCCTTCTTTCCTGCTGTGCTTTGGGAAAAAAGCCTTCTCTAAAAATGAAATTTATGGGACTTCCCCAGTGGTCCAGTGGTTAAGACTCTGAGCTTCCACTGCAGTAGGCATGGGTGTGATGCCTGGTCAGGGAACTAAGATACCACATGCCATGTGTGGCCAAAAAATAGAAAACAAAATTTTTTTTTTTTTTTGCTTGTTGATTTCCTCTTAGCTAGTTTATGTAAGTTCAGCATTTATAAAGCACTCACAAGTTACAGCTGTTTTTCTATGACCTTACAATTGAGTACCATTTGAGTATTCTTTTTTTATTTGATTTGTTAAAGTAAGAACAAAAAATGTGGTGAAAGGGCCAATTTTTATTTTATAAGAATTGGTACTGATTTAATGGTGTAAAGGAAAAAAAGTTCTCCTAAACCTTGTGATGATATATATATATATAAATGTGTATGTATATGTATATATATCTTTTTTGGGTGGGGGGAATGGGAGATTAGGTGCGAGGAGAGAGAGATTTCAGAAGAAAACATTGAAACCTCAGTTTGGCCTCCTAACAGGAGCATTTTTCCTTGTCTTTGGTGCCATTCTGAGGCTCGTCAGCTTGTCATTGCCAACTGAAACATGAATACTATAATTACACCCACGTCACATAAGTAATGTGATGTACTGAAACCTTTCTGTCGAGGGAGGACAGGGTAGGAATTAGTGCATCACAGTCTGTATGTCTTAATGTGATCATCAGCGCCTTTATAAGACAAATAGCTTCTTTGAGGACTTCTTAAGGTTTCTGCCCAGTGTGTATTTCAGCTTTTTTTGTCCTTTGACCAGATCAAATTTTTTAACATTTGTTTTACAGCAGTAGACTCTCTGGTTTGAGAGCTAGAGAATACATCTTATGTTTGCAAGCCACGATTTAGCTGATTGACAGCTGACAACTGTCTATTACTATGGTCCCAGCATGTAGAAATTAGAAGGCTCAATCCTCTTATTTCAGAGGATAGGAAGCAGTCCTGGAAGGGGTGAGCCCAGGTCCCTGGGGTGGGCCTGTAGGCCCCCGGAGTCTAAGTCCACCCCAGCCCATTGCAGATGCAATCATCAGGTGCTTTTATTTCAAGTTACAGCTGAGGCACCCCTCTTTCCCACTGCAGGGCGATTCTGGCTTAATACCCCGGATCTGCGAAGGGCTCTTCAGTCAGATAAACGAAACCACCAGATGGGATGAGGCGTCTTTTCGAACTGAAGTCAGGTAGGGCCTGTGCCTTGAGTGAGTGTGTGTGAGCTTGATTCAAGGCATGAGGAATGGATACGGCCTTTGCATCCCTGAGAGGAGAGTCTGCCTTTCCCCATTCTGTGCTGTGCTGGTTGGAAGTCAAGCTCAAAGCACGAATGTGTTCAGTGACCTCCTTGGGTACCATTTGGATGAGGGCTTTGGAGGTTAGTGGAGGTAACCCAGCCTGGTCTGAAATTAATGTATGATGCTCATCTCAAATGCAGTGAGCTTTTGACCTTTCAGTTTGTACCCACTTGCCTTATTCTTTTATTTGAATAAGGTTTGTGTTATTCTTTATGTTTGTTGGATCACTGTCATTCTGATCTTTAAGTAAATCTGGGCGGTGGAGGTGTTTTTTTCCCCCTTTCCTTGGACTTAAACCTGTGTGGAGAGGCAGTTTGGTCAGTGGTTTGAGGGCAGATATGGCAATCAGGGTATTCTCCTGGCTGCCTGAGCTCTCAGAGGCTGTGAGGCCTTGGACAGGCTGTTTAAATCGCCCAAGTCTTTGCTGCCTAGTGTGTAAGACGAGGAAGATAGTACCTACCTTTGACCTATTGTAGGGATTAAAGGAAATAATCCCCGTAAAGTGCTGTACCTGATATGTAGTTATCGCCCATAAATGTATGCTGCTGCTGCTGCTATTAGTGCCTGCAGTAATTTTACTGAATTCAACTCTGTTTGTCATTTTTAGCTACTTAGAAATTTATAATGAACGTGTGAGAGATCTTCTTAGGCGGAAGTCATCCAAAACCTTCAATCTAAGAGTCCGTGAGCATCCAAAAGAGGGGCCTTATGTGGAAGGTAAGAGTGAATGTTTTCACAGCTCTTTTCTTCTTGGGAGTTTTTGTTAAGAATAATAGTTTCAGAGAAAAAGAAATGAAGGATAATGGTGACATCTAAAAAATTTAATTTTGGAGTTTAATTATAGTAAAAATTACATGTGCTGCCACTGAACACTGGGGCTTCCCAGGTGGTACTGGTGGCAAAGAAACCACCTGCCAGTGCAGGAGGCATAAGAGACGTGGGGTTTGATCCCTGGGTTGGGAAGATTCCTTGGAGGAGGGCACGGCAACCCACTCCAGTACTTTTGCTTGGAGAATTCCATGGACCGAGCAGCCTGGTGGGCTATAGTCTATAGAGTCTGTAGAGTCCAACTGTAGAGTCTATAGTGTCTGACTCTACGGTCTATAGAGTCCGACACGACTGAAGCAAGTTAGCACGCCACTGTGCTCTATTCACTTAATGTGCTTCTACTTTACTGGCCATTAGCCGATTTTGCAGGGCTTGCCAATAGATCGTGTCTACCTTTAAGAACTCCAGAAACTTATTTTCCAAAGTTTTCAGGCAAGATAAGTAACTCTATAGCTTCTTTAAATGGCGTTGCATTTCAGGGGTGTGTTTTTACTCATCTTAACGGTAACATGACTGTAGGGTGATTCTGAGACCTCTCACCTTTGGGAAGAGTGTTCGAAGTTCCCGTGCTGTGTTCTTGGCCTTTGTGTTGTGATACATTCGTCAGGTCACTGTCCATTGGGAGGACTGTCCCAAGGAGTGATGGGTAAAGGACTGGCTCCTGCAAACTATTTTAAAAACAGGCTGGACGGAAGGCTGTCCTTAGAATAGTCAGCTCTGCACACTCCTCTGTGTGAGGCAGCTGAGGTGAGGCTGGAGACTAGGAATCGCACACAGACAGGCTCTCCTATCTCCTATTGTGGTGATGTCCTTCCTGTGTGCTTCATCGGAGGCAAGGCTGAGAACTGGTCATGGATTCAAAGATGTTTCTACTTCTGTTGTCTTTTTCACCTGGAAAACCAGGTGTGCTAACAGGATCCCATCTGCATTTTAGTAAATTTTCGATTGAACTTTTGTGTTTCATGCCCACAGCAAGGTGAGTAACTATGTATTTGTTCCATGGAGTGTGGGATAAATACTATCGTTAATAGTTTTTAGCCTAACTGCCTTTTCCCTTTAACTGTCTTATCAAATGTTAAGACATACTATAGGGCTGGGTTTGTGGAGAGACAGGTTAATCAAGCAGGGTAAAAATCCAGAATCTACTGTCAATACTTAAAGGGGATTTAGTTTCTAATAAATCTGCTATTCAAACACTGGGGGAATAGGGGTTAGTAAGTTGTCTGGGAGAAAAAAAAAAAGAGAAAATTGGTACCAGAGCTCAATTTGTATACTAAAGTAAATGGCAGATGGAGCAAAGATTTAATGTAAAAAGTGACATAATGACTGCAAGAAACCCTGGATTATTTTTTTTCTGGAAATTTAGAGAAGGGAGGGCGTTTAAAATTTTTTACTTAAAATCCAGAAAATATGAAATAAAAGTGTTAAATTTGAAATGTTGAAGCAAAACAAAAAATGAACTTTATACTTGGTAGAAACACCATAGGCAAAGTGAAAAAACAACTTCCAAGGTGGAGAGGATATTTTCAATTCAAGTTTCAGACAAAGGACTTGTTTTCCTAATATATAAGGAGCTCCTGTAAATTACAGACAGCTCCACTACCAAGGAGAAAAATGAACAAAGGAGGTGACTAGGTTGTCCATAGAAATATTGATGATTTTTAATCAGTATTTTAAAAAATTAATTTACAGTGTTGTGTTAATTTCTGCTATACAGCAGTGCTTCAGTTATACATTTATATGTATGTATGAATATATATATACACATACATTTTAAAAGTACTCTTTTCCATTATGGTTTATAATAGGATATTGCATATAGTCCTTTGTGCTATACAGTAGGACCTTGTCGTTTATCCCTTCTGTATATAATAGCTTACATCGCTGACCTCAGCCTCCAACTCCGTTCCTCCCACAATGCCTCACCCTGGGCACCACCTTGGTCCATGTCTGTGATTCTGTTTCTGTTTAATAGGTAGGTTCATTGGTGCCATATTTTAGACTTCACACAGAAGTGATACCATATGCTATTTGTCTTTTTCTGACTTAATTCACTTAGCATGGTAATCTCTAGTTGGGTCGATGTTGCTGCACATGGCATTAATTGCTTCTTTTCTAATGATGTGCATACACACACGTGTATATGTATGTATGTATATCACATCTTGATTTACCCCTTCATCTGTTGATGGATGTCGAGGTTGTTTCCACGCCTCAGCTATTGTAAATAGTGCTGCTGGAAACATAGCGGTGCATGTATCTTGTCTGGCTGTATGTCTAGGAATGGAATTGCTTGAGCATACGTAATTCTCCTTACAGTTTTCTGATGAACCTTTATACTGTTTCCACAGTGGCTGCACCAGCTTCTATTGCCACCAGCAGAGTAGGAGGGTTCCCTTTTCTCCATATCCCCTCCAGCATTTATCTGTAGATTTTTAAAATGATGGCCAGTCTGACCAGGGGTGAGGGAGTACCCTGTACTTTTGATTTGCATTTATCTAATAATGTTGAGCATCTTTTCATTTGTCTGTTGGCCACCTGGAAACACACATGATTTTTAAATGAAGGAAAGAAAGATTGACGTCACTAATAAGCAGAGGAAAGCGGAATAAAAATTCTTTGAGATAGCGTCTCCTGCCTGTCCCCAGCAGCTGTAAGGAGCCTGGGACAGTGTTGGGAGACAGGCAGTCTTTTGCATTGTTACTGTTGTGTGTAAGTTGCCTTTTATGGAGGACAGTTCTGCAATATCCATCAACATTTTGTATATGCTTCAATCTAGAAATTCCACCTCTTAAGAATTTCAGTTCAGTTCATTTCAGTCCCTTAGTTGTGTCCGACTCTCTGCGACCCCATGGAGTGCAGCACACCAGGCCTCCCTGTCTATCACCAACTCCCAGAGTCTACCCAAACTCATGTCCATGTGTCAGTGATGCCATCCAACCATCTCATCCTCTGTCGTCCCCTTCTCCTGCCTTCAATCTTTCCCAACATGAGGGTCTTTTCAAATGAGTCAGCTCTTTGCATCAGGTGGCCAAAGTATTGGAGTTTCAGCTTTAACATCAGTCCTTCCAATGAATACCCAGGACTCATTTCCCTTAGGATGGACTGGTTGGATCTCTTGCAGTCCAAGGGACTCTCAAGAGTCTTCTCCAACACCACAGTTCAAAAGCATCAGTTCTTCTGCGCTCAACCCTCTTTATAGTTTACCTCTCACATCCATACATGACCACTGGAAAAACCGTAGTCTTGACTAGATGGTATTCTGGGGCAATTCCCGGGCCTGAGAGAGAGTGTGGCTGCCCGCTTGCGGAGGGCAGAGGTGGTGGCGGGCCAAGTGCCCTTCCCCGCGCCTCCAGACCCCCCTACCCCCGCTCGCCCACATCCATGCGCCTCGTGCAGCTGCCCCGTCCGCAGACCCGCGCCCAGCCTCACCTAGCTGCGCCAGCCATGCCACCCGGCCACAGCTTCCATGCCAATGGCGACCAACAGCAGTGGGGGACGCTGCTGAGTCGCAGGAGCGCAGCCTGAGCACCGGCCCTGCTTAACGCGCTTTGCTGATTGTCCATTTTTATGAGTTTACAACTTTTCTAAGGACTTTTGTTTACAAAGCAACTTTTATTTTAAAGGCATCTCCCTTTTGTATTTAATCCAAAGGAGAAGTATGTCGGGCAATTTGCGGTTTGGTTTTGGCTTCGTTTCTAAATTTTTTTCCTCTTCGTTGACTTTGGGGTTCAGATACTCCTACAGCTTCAGACTCCCGAGGACCTTTTGGGCCCCCATGTTAATGAGCCACCTGGCGAGTCTGATGTGGCCGCCAGGGAAGCGCTGCTCACGTCCCTCCCCACATTCGCGTCCGGCCTGGCTGGAAGGACGAGGTGCCCCGAATGACCGCTGGCAGGAGGAGCTCCCCCACATGAAGCGGCTTCCCCAGTGCTTCCCGGCTGCCCCTACGACCTGGCGGCGGCGACCGCGGCCACCGACCTGGAGAGTGGTGGAGTTTGCAGCTGCAGCCCGGCCCTCCTGCTCTGGAAGGAGGCGGGCGAGTTCAGTGATCTGGACCTGGACCTTATCCTCTCCAGCTCACTGTCGCATCAGGAGCCCGTGGTCACCATGGCGTTCTGGTAAACATCAGCCTCGTCCTCGCCCTCCCTGTGGAGCAGCGGCCCCGCCAGCGCGCCCTCCACCTGCAGCCTCAGCGATTGATCCGGGCTGGGGGCAAGGCGGGCACAGCCACCTCTGCAGCCAGGAGTCTGCACTCCCTCCGACGGCTCCCTACAACCTGGCAACATCAGTGACGTGAGCCCCTCTGGCGGCTTCGTGGCCCTGCTTCTGCAGCCCGAATTGGACCCGGTGTGCATTCCGCTGCAGCCGCCACGTGGTGGACTGACGGGCACGTTCGCCTGAGTGCCCCTGGCAGCGAGTACGGCAGCCCTTGGTTATCAGTGTTCGCACAGGCAGCCCGGATGGCAGCCACTCGGTGGTGGTGGGCCCTATAGCAGCAGGCCACTGCGTATGTGCCCGAAGATCAAGCGGGAGGCTGTCTCCTCGTGTACTGTCGGTTGGCCCCTCAAGGCCCGCTTGGGCACTGGATCTCTGCTCAGCAGTGGCCACCGGCTGCCTGCGCACGACTTTCCCCTGGGGCAGCAGCTCCCTGGCAGGGCTACCCCAACCCTGGGTGCCGAGGAACTTGCTGAGCAGCCCAGACTGTCATCCTGCCCTGCCGCTCCCCCCGGGCTTCCATCCCCACCCCGGGCCCAACCACCCTCCCTTCCTGCTCGATCAGATGCAGACGCAGGTCCCATCATGCCATGACCAAGCGCGTGCCAGCCAGTTCCTGCATGCTGGAGGAGCCCAAGCCAAAAAGGAGGAGGAGGTCATGGCTCTGGAAAAGGACGGCCTCTCATACTTGTAATTATGCAGGCTGCGGCTAAACCTGCGCGGAGAGTTCTCATCTCAAGGCACACCTGCGCACCCCATACAGGTGCGAAACCTTACCACTGTGACTGGGATGGCTGAGGGTGGAAGTTCGCCCGCTCAGATGAACTGACCAAGCACTATGGCAGACAAACCGGGCAGTGTCAGAAGCGCCACCGGGCATTCTCAAGGTTGGACCACCTCGCCTTACACATGAAGAGGCACTTTTAAATCCCCAAACAGTGGATGTGACCCACACTGCCAGAAGAGAATTCAGTGTTTTTTACCTTTCACACTGTCTTCCTGGTGAGGGGAGGAACCCAGCTAGAAAGCATTACAATCACAGTCAAGTTCCCAAGGAGTAAACTTGTGAATGGATAATCAGGAGACACAGGAAACCAAAAGACAAACTCAAAAAAACAAAAAAACAGATGGGGTCTGTGACTGGATCTTCTAGCATTCCAATTCTAAATCCAACTTGAATATATATTTCTGGACTTAAAACACGTGAGTTGTAAGGGGGTGACTGGAAGTTGTGGATATCAGGGTATAAGATCTGAAAGTTGGGGGGAGGGAAGACCAGAACCCCCTGAATTGTTTTGATGCAATACAAACATAAAGATCACATTGTATTCTATTTGCCTTCTGAAGGCCATTATGATGATCTTAGAAGAAGAGGAAGAAATCCAGGTACAGAAAACGGTGTTTAATAGCCTAAAGGATGGTTCTTGGTAAGTCTTGGTTCTAAAGGTACCAGATGAGGCCAAAGTTCTCAAACTGCTGCTTGCTTTGACAAGGAAAATCTGTTTTTGTCTTCTGATCTACATTTATGACCTAACTCCAGTAAATACATCTGGTTTACTTTAATCTTTTATATAGTCTGTTATGCATTGTGGTTTCAGATGTGCAATAATTTGTACAATGGTTTATTCCCAAGTATGCCTTAAGCAGAACAAATGTTTTTTTTTCTATATAGTTCCTTGCCTTAATACATATGTAATATAAATTTAAGCCAACTTCTATTTTGTATATTTGTAAACTACAAAGTAAAAAAATGAACATTTTGTGGAGTTTGTATTTTGCATACTCAAGGTGAGAACTAAGTTTTAAATAAATGTATAATATCTGGAAAAAAAAATTTGTTCTGCAGAATTATTCACATATTCATAAAAACTTGTGTACAAGATTATATGTAGCAGCATTGCTTGTATTGAAAGCAAACTCTCAACAATGTCTGTCATCTCAGTAGGAGACTATTCAGTTGGTTATGGTCTATACATAGCGTCTAGTCCTAGTAGTCTAGTGCTCTGCAGCCATAGACATGAATGAGGGATCACTTTGATACACAGAATTCTTCAACGTATTTTACACAGAAAAAAGCAAGATGCAAAACAATGTGTATGGTATGCTACCATGTGTAAAAGGGGGAAAAAAATGGTTTAATATTTATGTAATGGCCTGGCCACCTCATGCGAAGAGTTGACTCATTGGAAAAGACCCTGATGCTGGGAGGGATTGGGGGCAGGAGGAGAAGGGGACGACAGAGGATGAGATGGCTGGATGGCATCACCGACTCAATGCACCTGAGTTTGGGTAAACTCCCGGTGTTGGTGATGGACAGGGATGCCTGGCTTGCTGCAATTCATGGGGTCGCAAAGAGTCGGACATGACTGAGCGACTGAACTGAACTGAACTGAATGGCCTGTATACATATGGCTTATTTCTAGAAAGTTTTGGAAAAACTAAGAATGTTGGGTTGCCTGACAGGAAAGTGTGGGGTAGGTTATCAGATGGTGGAGGGGAAAGACCCTTGAACAGTGTCCTTTTTGTAGTTTTTGACTATAAGAGCATATGAATGTTTCTCAAAAAAATGAATGAAAAGGTTCTTTAAAAAGGATTTTAAAGAATGTGGTCGTGTTTTGCCTGGAGGTAGTGTTTGCATTTTCCCTGACTGTGACTAGGGCTAGTGATGTTGACGGTGATATCTCACGGTTATCCTGAATACTGTATGCAATAGGCGAACCCTATCAGGAGAGGTGACCAAGGCTCAGTGAGGTTAAATGACTTCTTCGTAGCCATGTGCGTCCACTGGTCAGCCACCGAGCTGCACCCGAGGCAGTTAGCTCCTGGGTCTGCATTAGGAGCCACCACAGGTTTGTACAGGTGCAGATGCACGTGCGCTCAGTTGTGTCCGACTCTTTGCCACCCCATGGACTGTAGCCCGCCAGGCTCCTCTGTCCATGCAGTTTCCCAGGCAAGAATTGTGGAGTATTGCCATTTCCTTCTCCAGGGGATCTTCCCCACCCAGGAATTGAACCCTCGTCTCCTGCATTGGCAAACGGATTTTTGCCACTGTGCCATTTGGGAAGCCCACAGATCTTTACAGTCGTGTATTATTTTGTAGAGGTACCTCTCTTCTTCCCTCTACTATCTATTGGGGAGATTTCTTCACCCCCTCTTTTTTTTCAGATTTATCCAAACACTTAGTCCAGAATTATGGTGATGTCGAAGAGCTTATGGACGCAGGAAACATCAACCGGACCACCGCCGCCACCGGGATGAATGACGTCAGCAGCCGGTCTCACGCCATCTTCACCATCAAGTTCACGCAGGTGAGGGCCGTCGCCCCGCCCCCGAGCGTGTAGGCAGCGCCGGCTGTGGACTGGTCTGCGCTGAGCTAGGCACCTCGGAGGCGCCCCACTGCTGTTTTCTTGTTCTTTAGACTGTTGAGCTGTGTGATGGTTTCTCTGCCGTTACATTTGAAATGTAGCCCGATGAAGACCCCTAAGACATATTTAGCAGGCTTCTGCCCTGTTCTCCACATAAAAAGAAAAAAAAAGGTGCTCTGTGTTTAATTAAGCCAGAGTTTTCATTGTTGCAAGCTCTGTGGTAGGTAATGGGTTGCCAGACAGAGCAGCCGGGGGCCAACGTGAGGAACTCATCACCTTGAGTGGTCTAAGGTGGGTGGTCCTGTATGGCTCCGTGGAATTCACCCCACAATGCTAATTGTGATGATATTAAAGGACAAGGGATGTTTTTAAGTATTAATGTTCTGATCTGGAGGTGGAGAGCGTTTAGAACACACATGGAAATGAAATAATGTTAGGGGGAAATAATGTTAACACCGAGGCCAGTTAAACCAATGAGCCTGAAAGTGTAGGGTCCTCTCGGCGCTCAGCCCGTATTAGGAGTTTGGGGGAGTCTGGCCTGTGTTAGCCATTGAGCATATCAGGTAGAAAGACTTGCATAATTCATGAGGGGGATCAGAGAACAAAGAAGATGAAAAAATTCTCCAAGGTCAATTGGAACAACTCCTGATAAATTCTCCAGAAATGTATCTTTTATTCAGTTGACTGGTTTTTCTCCTGTTTTCTGGTTAATGTGGATTAGGATGTGGCCATCCCTAGTTCCTAAGAGGCTTGCTTTTGTATCAAAATGCAGTAATTTCTTCTTGGCATTTTGGTTCAGACTGTAAAACATAGGTTAAAAGTCTTGGGAAAGTAAGATTTTGGTAAAATTCAGAATCAATATTTAAGATTTTTGCTATTTTATAATTGTGAAACAAATTGTATTTTAACATCAAATAACGGTTGGATGATCTTTCACATAATTGTCTATGTTTATCATATTTTGGAAAACCATTGTGCTTGTCCTGTTCAAGATTTTAGGTGAGAGCAAAACTAATTATTTGTTTACTTACATTTTTCTTTATGGAGTGAGTGCCCCTCAGGGCCTAGCTTCGTTCTCTGCCAGGGTCAGACTCAGCCCTTGTTGAATGAGTGATTTGGATAATGGAATTCGTGGTTCTTCAGAAAGTTTAAGACTCACGTATGGTAGGCTTCTATTGTATCCAGTATAATTATTGTAATCAGGAAGAAGCCCAGTGAAACAACAAAATTAAGAAAAAAAAATCTACCCTGAGAGGTCACAGTGAGGAGTGGAAAATAATTAGAACTTGTTTGGTGGTTTAGTCGCTAAGTCATGTCTGACTCTTGTGACCCCATGGACGGTAGCCTGCCAAGCTCCTCTGTCCGTGAGATTCTCCAGGCAAGAATACTGGAGTGGGTTGCCATTTTCTTCTCCAGGGGATCTTCCCAACCCAGGGATCAAACCAGGGTCTCCTGCATTGTAGGCAGATT
Organism: Bos indicus; assembly: GCF_029378745.1. Classification (NCBI taxonomy): domain Eukaryota; kingdom Metazoa; phylum Chordata; class Mammalia; order Artiodactyla; family Bovidae; genus Bos; species Bos indicus. Next base: position 10,166,885 of record NC_091772.1, on the reverse strand, counting down.
CTTTACCAACTGAGCTATGAGGGAAGCCCTTGAACTTGTGTTATAAACACATAAACATATGTGGCAGCCTGGATGGGAGGGGAGTTTGGGGGGGGGATGGGTCCATGTATATGTATGGCTGAGTTACTCTCATGTACACCCAAAATTATCACAACATTGTTAATTTATATTCTGATATAAGAGTCAAAAAAAAAAAAGAGTCAACTAAGAATTTGATTGCTAAATATGTTGCCAGTCCAATGCTAGTTATCAGTGAGGATGTAAAAGATTTTGTTCCTGTTAAGAAATAATAATCTAGTTGGGGAGAGAAGATTAATAAGTATGAATGACAGAGAAGAAAAACAAACACACAATGTTATATAAACATTGGTGTCCTTTATACCTCTTCCATTTTGCATTTATATTTTACCATAGGCCAAATTTGATTCTGAAATGCCGTCTGAAACCGTGAGTAAGATCCACTTGGTCGACCTTGCGGGAAGTGAGCGGGCGGACGCCACTGGTGCCACCGGGGTCCGGCTGAAGGAAGGGGGCAACATCAACAAGTCCCTTGTGACGCTGGGAAACGTCATTTCTGCCTTAGGTAGGTTCACACTGGTCTCCTGCCTCCTCTCGTTCTCCATGCTGCATAGTGGCATGAAGAGCTTAGGTTTAATGTTTGTGTTACAAACTAGAGTAATAGCTTCAAGGTTTTTTGAAGCCAAATTCAAGAAGGAAAAAAAACCTTTAATAATTGTCTTTGCCTTCCCCACCTTTTCTTTCTCCCTGCAGCTGATTTATCTCAGGATGCATCAAACCCTCTAGTAAAGAAGAAGCAAGTTTTTGTGCCTTACAGGGATTCTGTTTTGACTTGGTTGTTGAAAGACAGCCTCGGCGGAAACTCTAAAACTATCATGATAGCCAGTAAGAATTTTTGTTTTTTTTCTTCTCAACGTATAGTGTTTCATGTGAATTGATTATAGCTGTTTTAAGTATTTCATTAGGAAGTAGCACCTCTTTATTAAAAAAAAAAATAGTTTTCTATTTTGAAGAAAAGTACTTACTGTGATCCAGTTTACAGTATGGTATTATTGACTCTTTCTGCCTCTTCCTGGTTACATTAACTTGCTGTTTTCTTGGTTATGCAAGCTGATATCCGTGCAGGATGATCCTCAGTTGTGCTTAAAGTATAGGACAGAAACTTCCAACTCTGCCAACTCATGCCAACTCTAGACATAAACTAGAAATAACCCAACTTTGTTTTTCTATTTAAAAGCAGAAAATAAGGAATTTAAGATTAAGAATTGAGAGGAAAAAGTGTGGTATATATGATAACAATAATATACATCTATATTTTCACTAATTAACAGGAAGAAGCAGAACAGAGGGGAAATGTGCAAAGGGGAGATAACTGTTGAGAATTTCTCTTCAGCTCCACCCCCACCCTCTTTTCTTGTCTCCGGGTCTCCTCCTGCCCAAGTTGTGCAGTCCCTGTGGAGGCCAGGGGTCTTCCCAGGGGTGTGCACCCCAGATGCAATTGTGTAGTAACTTTAGGTCTAAAGTTTGTTGGGGTTGAGGTGGGGATGTGATCAACCAAAGCTTTGGGAGGAGGAGTGTTAGCTGATCTACAGATTCTTTACAAAAATTATCATACTCTGGGTTTTCATAGGTGGTAGGTTTTGCCAGAACTCTTTCAAAAGGATTTAAATTTCTGCTTTATCTTGAGAAGTGTAAATAGTCTTGAAATACTCTACTTATATGTTCAACAGAGGAAACTCCCTAAGCTGCAATGGAGTGTTTCCAGTCTCGTTTTAGATTTGGTTAGATGGCTGATTCTAAACTTAAGAAGAGTGAAATGGCATTTAATTTGGCATAGTGAGCACCTTTCCTATGAGTCCCAGATAATTTGTAATATTCATGACTGCAGTAATGAATATTTAGTCTATCCAGCAATCTGGGGTTAATCTGACTTTTAAATTACAAAACAACTTTGTGTTAAATGAAACAGAGTGCTGGATAAATTATTTTTTGAATTCATTCTTCACAGCCATTTCACCTGCTGATGTCAATTACGGAGAAACCCTAAGTACTCTTCGCTATGCAAATAGAGCCAAAAACATCATCAACAAGCCTACCATTAATGAGGATGCCAACGTCAAACTCATTCGTGAACTGCGAGCCGAAATAGCCAGGCTGAAGACGCTGCTTGCCCAGGGGAATCAGGTTGGCTTTTTTCTCAGACTTACGGGTAATTTTCTTTGAGTAATGGCATCTATTTCTAGATCTTAATGAGACACTCATCTCGGGAGTCGTATTGATTTGAGTAAATAAGTGCTAAGTAAAGCTTTGAGTGAGTTAGCCCTGTCTCTCCTTAACATCACCCTCCCGTTGGCCTTCGAATTCATTATATGCTCTGTGCTTAAGATTTTATCCACTAAACCCGAGATGATTAACTACCTAATAGTTATCAATTATGGATGGAGATTTAGCATGCAGTAGGATTAGCAGCATAATCTCCATTTGTGCAAGGAAATCGAGGTGCTTGGAGCAATGTTTAAAATTCTACTGAAGCATTTTATGACTTAGATGTATTTTAACAGAATGAGAGACTCATTTGAGCCCCTTTCTGAGTCTGTCTTTGGTACTGCTCCTTACAGCAGTGGTTATAGTGATGCGGGGTCCTGAGACATCCCTGTGGCCTGGCTGAGGTGATGTGCCTGGGCCCCCAGGTGATGGCGGAAACAGCCTTCCTTCAGGATCCTTTGGGGTTTTTGTGAAGGAGCCTTGTCCTTTTCACCGTAGTCTTCTGCATGGTGTGTGTAGCAAGCTACGTTCTGTGATGACAGTGTGATCCGTGCTGGTTGGTTTAGACACAGTCAAGAGAGAAAGTCAGGATCACTTTTTAAAACACTCGAGTTAAAGTGGAGTTAGAGATAAAGAGGGACTTACCTGGTGGTTGAATAATTGAGACTGTGCTTCCAAAGCATGGGGCATGGGTTTGGTCCCTGGCTGGGGAGCTAAGATCCTGCATGCTGCATGATGTGGCCAAGAAAAACAGCCCCCAGCAAAACAAGATACATTTCTTCCCATTTTCCTAACCCATGAATGGATGTCTGAAGTGTATCATTAAAAAAAAAAAAGAACCCAGCTTTTCTTCAAATGTACAGAGCTGTCTTCAGAGCAGCGTTCCCTCCAGGAGCATGGGGCCCTTGAAGCCCTTGGCATCCTGTGAGCAGTTTGACTCATGAGACTCAACAGGCCAAGAGCCTCACAGAGTTTCCCGCGTCCTGAAAGCCCCGAGAGTCGCTGTCCTCTAAACTGGGGGACTAGAGTGGGCTGGGAGCTGATCTCTGCACCTAAAAATAGCTCCACATAATTGTACTCTTTTTTTTTTAATCTTTTGGGTGTGCTGCTTTGCATATGGGATTAGTACCTTGACCAGGGATCGAACCCTTGCCCCCTGCATTGGCAACTCAGAGTCTTAACCCGGGACCACCAGGGAGGTCCCAGCTGTGCTTACTGATGGGGAACTTCCCTGTGTGTGCGTGGAAGCCTCAGCATGACGAGTCCAGCAGCTCATGATGTTACCAGGCTCGAATCACTGATGACGCCAGCCACAGCTGTCATGTTCATTTATATGCTCTGTTACTGGGATCTTTTTTCAGTGTTTTAAAAATACTTGTCTGAGGTAAACATATAAAGGTGGTTTGATAGAGTTACCCAGACTACTGCGTGTGAAGGGAAGGACTGGAATATTCTTGTAGTTACCATTTAGTAAGTCATGAGAACGGAGGAAAAGAAAGATCAGCCTGTTAAATGTTAAACTGAGAACGTCCTCGAAAGGAGCCTTATCACACCAACGGAAGAACTTCATTCAAACTTTTACAGATTCTGTCTTAGGAATGTCTCAGAGGTGTCGTATATGCCAGTTGCCATATATTTTCTGATCTTCCCTTGTCTTTTTCTTTCATGGCCAAAGACCACCACAGTCATTAAAGGATTATTTTAGTTACTGTAGTTTTGGGGATAAGGATGGAAAAGATTGTTGTCTATTTTAGGATACAGTGAAGAACTCTGAAAAACAATACGTTACAATAAAAACGAGTCCAATTTAAAATAATTTATTGCACCATGAGGCTATAAATTGTTGTGAGACAATACAAGCTTATCCAAAATTAATTAAATTTTTGATGCTCAATAAAATAAGCAGGGGTTCTTAAGCGCTCATTAGAAAAATCTCTGTATAAAATTTTTTGGTGACATTCTTGTTTTCCCACAGTATCCTGTTCCAGATGGCTGCTGTGGTTCATTGAAAATGCTGTTCAAGTCAGAGCTCCATTTTTGGGTTGTTGAAGTACAGCCAGATAAAAGCTCCTGCTTTTAATAATTTTATGTTTAATAATTTGCCAATGCAAAATGCCACGTGTATCAGAATTTCAAAAGCACAGTTTAAACACAGCGAAAGATTCTGACACGTATCTGCTTCTCCTGCTGCATAGATTATAGACAGATAAATGTGTGGTGGTATGTATGTATATATGCATCCATGTGAACGCTGTGCTGAAGAATGACACCCATTCTGAGTGTACGTATCCATGAATTTTCACAAGCTGTATTCACCCATGTGACCTGCATGCTATCAAGAAGCAGAACGTTCCCCAGTGCCCTAGAAGCTCTCTTCACCTTCCTCTCCTAGACCCGCCTGCCCTTCCCCTCAAGGGTACCCTCTATCCTGACTTCTTCAGGCAGGGTTAGTTTTTAGTTTTGCCTCTTTTTGTTCTTTATATAAATGTAATCATGTAGTACATACTCTTGCTCTCGCTTTTATATAAGATCAGATTTATGGCATCGCAACACATAGACCTACAAAAAACCCATTTCATAAGGTTGCAGACGTGCAAGGGTGCTGGCCTGCGGTACAGCCTGGGGAGGTGACAAGTTCAGGGACAAGGGGAAAAGTGACAGTGAGAGCAGAGGACAGACTGAGGGGCCTAATGCGGCCGCCGGGAGTGTGCTGGCCCTGGATAATCATGACCAGCTTCCGTCTGAGGCCTTGTGAGATTCCTGCACGGTGGAGCATGTGGGTTCAGATCCATGTATGAGCACCGCTGTGCTGCGCTCCATCACACGCGTGTGTGCCAGCTCACCCATTCTGTTTGATGGGCTTTGGAGATTTTCTCTTTGCTGCTGTTGCTGCTGCTGTGGACTGTCTTCTACGTGTCTTTTTGTGAACATCCAGCTTCATTTCCGGAGAAGGCAATGGCACCCCACTCCAGTGCTCTTGCCTGGAAAATCCCATGGACAGAGGAGCCTGGTAGGCTGCAGTCCATGGGGTCGTGAAGAGTCGGACACGACTGAGCGACTTCACTTTGACTTTTCACTTTCATGCATTGGAGAAGGAAATGGCAACCCACTCCAGTGTTCTTGCCTGGAGAATCCCGGGGACAGGGGAGCCTGGTGGGCTGCCGTTTATGGGGTCGCACAGAGTCAGACATGACTGAAGCGACTTAGCAGCAGCAGCAGCAGCAGCTTCATTTCTGTTAAGTTTATACTTCATTTCTGTTAAGAGTGGAGTCTGTGTGAGAAGGGGTACATAGTGTTTGGTTTTAGTAGATAACTGCAAAATAATTTTTAAAGGTTTTTATACCAACTTATATTCCACCATCAGTATGTGAAAGTGCCAGTTCCTTGCCAGTGCCTGGTGGTATCTGTTTTTCATCATAGGCCATTCTGAGGGGGCATCGTGGTGTCACAGAATGATTGTAGTTTCCGTGTCTCCGATGATTAATGCAGTCAAGCGTTTGGGTATCTTCTCTTTTCACATGTTCTCTTTTGTTATATTTAAAGCATCTTTTCAGACTTCTGCTTTGAGTTTGGCAGAGAGAAAATGTCCATTAACTTTTCTCTTTTAAATGTCTCTGAAGATTGCAAGAAAATTAACAACATAGAAATAGGCAAGAACAGTCCAGGAAGCAAAGAAGGCAATGAGTTAGAGAAGGTGGAAGGAGAAAGGATTTCTCATTTGTGTAGCTGAAGTCGCAGATAAACTTTGAATAATAGCTGTATAATAAAAGTGTCATTATGTGTAAACTTTCAAGGTGGACAGCATCTCAGGGAGGGTCACAGAGTAAAACCAGGTGATAGGGTGTTTGTGAAGATGGGCAAAAGCAGACCAGGTAGTCAAGGAAATGTGAAAGCCTCCGTGGAGGAGAGACAATGAAAAAAAGTCGTGCATATAGATGATTAACAAATGCCCTTCTAGAAATTTATTCTGTTGATACTGCCATGCATACTGTAGGCAGCTGGTATAAGATAAGTCCCTGTATCAGTGACTTATCTTCTGGTAAAGCAGAAGATGAGAAAAAACTACCAGTCCATTAAGAGGAAATTGTGGACATAAATTGTTGAATAACCACACAGTGGAGCGCTGTGCGGTGGAACTGGAGTTGTTACAAAGAATAAAATAGATTTATTTGTACTGAGTTTTTCCCAAGATTGTGAGATGAAAAAGGCAATATTCAGAATAGCGTTCATGCTGTTATGTTTGAAAAGCAACATAAGCGCACTTGCATGTGCCCAGAATGACTGCACAGTTATGTAGCAGAATGGGTGAGACGGGTTGCCCGTGGCCTGGAGAGGTGGAGAGGGAGACCCCCTTCCATCTTCCTTTCAGGTAGCCTCGTCTGGAGCCCCGTGTTCTGCCTCTGGGTTGTGAGTTACGAATGCAGTCAAAGCCCCCTGTGCCCCACCTGACTGTGTTTCACTCCCCCGTCTCTGCCTTGCCTCGTCCCCCCAGGGTGAACCTGATTTGGGAGTTTATCACTCTCGCATCCATCTTTGCAACACAGATGAGGAAATGGACACAGACTGTGGCCAGCCTCCCTGTCACTGTGTGACCCAGCAGTGGTGTAAAGGACGGTCATTTGCACGTGTCAGTGTGGATAAATCTCAGAACCCTCTGGTTGGATAACCCCTCTTTTTGAACCTGTACTTGGTGCAAATTCAGAACGGAAGAGTCTTTCAGGATCTAGGGATTTAGACTGTTTGATTTTGATAAAATGTCAGCCAGTTACGTGTTTGTCTTTTTCTTTGCCTTTGCTGATTTGTGTTGCAAATGTAGTTTTACCAGGATGCTGTGGTTTTTTGAATATTACGAGGCATGTACCTTGTGGATTAAAGACTTCGTGGTGACTAACACTTTGAGGGAGGTGTGGGAAAATACTTTTCACCTCTGTTTGTTTATATGGCAGTTTTTGATGGTTTACAGTGTCAGGACAGATCGTTCCTCTAGATTATCGGTGTACACTCATTGCCTCTGCCTTTTGTGGTTTGCATTGCAGATTGCCCTCCTGGACTCCCCCACAGCCTTAAGTATGGAGGAGAAACTTCAGCAGAATGAAGCCAGAGTAAGTGACACCATAACTTGTTTTTTTTTTTTTTTTTATCGTAAGTTTCACTATTTTATTTTATTTATTTATTTTTTAAGTTTCACTATTTTAAGTGGATACTTTTTTAGTATTGGGTTAGCCAGAAAGTTTGTTCAGGTTTGTCCCCAAGATGTCATGGGAAAACCCAAACAAACTTTTTGGCCAGCCCAGGACTTGCTGTCTGACATTCAGTTTCTCTCTTCATGACAGTTAACGCTCCCACCCTGTTTTTGAAGACCCACACTCGCTGACTTCCGGTGTATCTCCTGTGTCCTCTGTGATTTAATAGATGGGGTTTGTCTGGTAGTCAAGGGTTGAATTGGAGAAGGCAGTGGCACCCCACTTCAGTACTCTTGCCTGGAAAATCCCATGGACGGAGGAGCCTGGTGGGCTGCAGTCCATGGGGTCTCAAAGAGTCAGACACGACTGAGTGACTTCACTTTCACTTTTCACTTTCATGCATTGGAGAAGGAAATGGCACCGCACTCCAGTGTTATTGCCTGGAGAATCCCGGGGACGGGGGAGCCTGGAGAATCCCGGGGACGGGGGAGCCTGGTGGGCTGCTGTCTCTGGGGTCGCACAGAGTCAGACACGACTGAAGTGACTTAGCAGCAGCAGCAGCAGCGAGGGCTGAATACAGCTGAGACTGGGCCATTGCACGAGGCGGTGAGGCTGCACTTCAGGAAAGGGAGGCTGTGTTCACATGCTGGTCCCCACAGCCTCACCGTGGGGTTTTTTGGCCATCCTTCTACTTATTAGTGGGAATTGCAGCACTTAGGGAATCACTGAATACTCCGTGAAGGTGCTTCGTTGCTTTAAGCAAAGTGGGATTTGAGGCTGGGGGGAGGGTGTTCTGGGCTGAAGCCAGTGTTAGTGCTGGTGCTTTCTGAAAACTAGTTTCACGGATGACCTGCTTCTATACTATCTTTTTTTTTTTTTTTTTTCTTTTTAAAAGAAAAAGACCTTCTGTGAAAAGAGAAACAGGTATTGATAATGTTTTCAGAGTGGATTTTGTCCACTGTGCCAAATGGTTAAAGCAGATTGAGAAAGAAAATAGGATTCTGTTGGCAAAGCTCTTTCAAGAATACACAGTATTGAAGATACAAATCAAGAGTGTAGTTAGGAACTTGTTGACACTTCCTGGGTAATTATGCTGATTAATTTGCTGATAATAGCATTAGTGAAAACATTAGTTTTTTAACCCCTGTTTTTCTCTTGACATTTTGTATTTTGGTACTTCAGATTTTAATTTTGAGGACTTTGATGGATGTGTCTGGATTGTGTGTGTTCATCACTCAGTTGTATCCAACTCTTTGTTATCCTGTGGACTGTCCCAGCCCGCTGGCTCCTCTGTCCCTGAAATTCTCCAGGCAAAGAATACTAGAGTGGGTTGCCATTCTTTCTTCAGGGGATCTTCCTGACCTAGGGATTGAACCCAGGTTTTCTGCATTGCAGGCAGAGTCTTTACCATCTGAGCCACCAGGGAAACCCTTGATGTGTCTGAATATAGTCTTAAATTATTTCTTACTGATAGTTTTCAGGAATACCTAGCAAGTTAATAGAAACCAATAAACATTTTAATTTGAATTGTTATACATGTGCGGACAGACGTGACTCTTGTTAACAACATTTTCTAAATTTTCATCTCTTCCTTTGCTGACCTTTTAAAATTGTTTGCCATCCACTTGGCTGTAAATCTTATCACCTGGTCACATTGTGAGAGGTGCTATCAGACTTTGCATTTTTTTTTTTTCTTGAATTTTAAAAATGAAGATTATTTGGTTTAAATTCAGTGGTAAAAGAAACCGAAGGCATACTTACAGTTCTTTGAAAGCTGGAATTATTTGATTGAATTGGAAAAGGATTAATTGGCTTACATTTCTTTAGGGAGAACTTACCTGTTGGTAAAATCCCAAAGCATGCTTTGTTAAATACTTGGTGTTTCTCAGATAAATTGCCAATGAGAATCTGTTAACTGATTATTATAAATTAGTAAATTCATCACCCCAGTCTCTTCTACGTCTGTAGGGAGAGAAGGTGTAGAAATATTCCCTCTCTGAAAGCTTTTCCAACACAAAAAGCCCTGTGACCCATGGGGTTGGCGTCACTTGAGTGATGAAAGGAGAGCCTGTGTGTGTGGCTGGTCCAGGGGGGCGGGCAGGACAGCCTTGCCTGACAAGTACCAGTGAGCACGAAAAGTTACAGAGGCTCAGTCCTATTTCTTCTCTTACTAAGAAGATGATAGACTTGACATTAATAACTAAAGAAGACGTGTGTATGTGCTTAGTCACTCAGTTGTGTCTGACTCTGTGACCCCCTGGACTGTAGCACACAGGCTCCTCTGTCTGTGGGGATTCTCCAGGCAAGAATACTGGAGTGGGTTGCCATGCCCTCCTCCAGTGGATCCTTCCAGCCCAGGGATCAAACCCAGGTCTCCTGCACTGCAGGCAGATTCTTTACAGTCTGAGCCACCAGGGAAGCCCAAGAATACTGGAGTGGGTAGGCTACTTCTCCAGGGGATCTTCCCAACCCAGGAATTGAACTGGGGTCTCCTGCATTGCAGGCATATTCTTTACCAGCTGAACTACCAGGGAAGCCCAGTTAAAGAAGATATATTTTTAAAACCTTTTGTTTTGTATTGGGGTATAGCTGATTAACAAACAGTGTTGTGATAGTTTCAGGTGAACAGTGAAGGGATTCAGCCGTACATACACATGTATGCATTCTCCCCCACACCCCCTCCCATCCAGGCTGCACATCACGCTGAGCAGAGTCCGCTGTGCTGTACAGCAGGTCCTTGCTGGTTATCCATTTTAAATACAGCAGTGTGTACACGTCCTTCCCAAGTGCCCTAACTACCCACCCTCCTCTCTCGCCCCAGCCTGCAACCATAAGTTCATTCTCCTTCTCTAAGCCTCTTCCTGTTTTGTAAATAAGTTTATTTGTATCATTTTAAGGAAGATATTTTATTTTTAAAAAAATGCTACCTTAGAACTCCTGTAGTTGTTTGCGGTAAGTGTTCTGTTGCTCAGCCGTGTCCAACCTTGTCCTAGCGACCCCAAGGACAGCAGCCCATTAGGCTCCTCTGTCCATGGGATTCTCCAGGCAAGAATGCTGGGGTGGGTTGCCATTTCCTTCTCCAGGGTGTTTGCGGTAAATCGAGGAGTAAAATGTCTAGCCGTTGAATGAACAAGGTGAGTGAGAGGTGTTTTGGTTTTGCTCTCGGATAAACTATCACTCCAGTCCCTCCTTTTTTGTCAGTAATGAACACAGCCTTTCTTGAAGGTTGCTGACTCACGTCCTTTCTGTTTATGATACCTAAGGCCTGTGGAAAGCATCTTCCTCTTAGCATTGAGCACGTAATCCAGTGTATGCTGTGCTTCCACTTTGACCTGGTTGAACAGGGTAACTTACTGGTAGGGAGACCAGTCAGGTGAACTGGGATGGCGTCTGCTGCTGGGTGGGGAGGTGGCAGGAACACTGAAGGGCGGAAGGGAAGAGGCTTCGGGAGGGTGTGTGCCCCGCACTCCCCCAGCCCCGCGGAGGTCACTCGCTTTTAATCCGAAGTACATTCCTTTTGACAGAATTTTCCATTCTTTTTTTCTACCTCTCAATCAGGTATCACTTTACTTCTTAATGACTCACTCACTCAGGTCATTAAAAAAGTTGTGTGGAACTAGCAGAGTATTTTCATTAACTGAGAAGCTATTTCCAACTGTGCTGTGTTTGACAGTGGGGGATATTTTCTCCCTTAAGTTACTGCAGACTGGAAAGAAGCTGATTATTATCAAAAAGATATTTTTACCTTTACTAAGAGTCAGTTAAGGAGCTACCTTTAAAAAAAAAAGATAAAATGATATTTATAAACCTTATTAATTAGCTACAAAAGCAGATTATCTCCTAAAAGATAATGGCAGTTTCCAAGGTGATTTAATCATCACATCTAATTAGAAAGTAAAGTAAATCACCATTTCTTAGGACCTAAAGTATAATCAGGAAAAATTAACCCATGTAATGGGATGGTGGCATCTTTGAACGTGTAATTTTGGTTAATATCCAAGGAAGCAGCTTTTATTTAAGTGCACCTTGAAAAAGACTGCTGTAAAGCTCTAGGCAGCTTGACAGATTTTTTTTCTGTTCTTTCCTTTGCCGTAATGTAGGTTGTAGGGTGAGATCAGCTAGTTTGATTTATATTTGGTAATGGTACTCTGCAGCATTGCTATCTAATTTAAAAAGGTATAGTATGTTCTTCTATAATCTATAAAAGTTTGAAAACTTTCAAAAGAAAATCACAGTAATTTTTTTATAGAGCAATGACGTTTATATTTTTTTTTTCTTTTAGGTTCAAGAATTGACCAAGGAATGGACAAATAAGTGGAACGAAACCCAAAATATTTTGAAAGTAAGGACTGTAAAAAGGTGTCATAATCTTACTGTGCTTGCTTCAGTAGGTAAACTCCTTCCTTTCTCTGTCAAACGTGGCACTTGTGTGCTTTGTTGGGCTGGGACTCTGGTTGGATTTTAAAGGAACAGAAAAGGGAGCTATTAGCCATTAAAGCTGTGTGTTTAGAGACGGTGCTCATACTTAAGGCATTTCCTCTCACTTGTGGAGTTTTTTCCATTTTTGACTCAACATATGTTAAATTCCGTTTAATATTCAAGGGCTCCCACTTTGTCTTTCTGCTTTTTGTTAAACTCAATATAAAAGCAATGTGTTTAAAAAAATGTGAAATGGATAGCCAGTGGGAGTTTGATGTGTGATGCAAGGCACCCAGAGCTGGTGCTCAGTGACAGCCCGGAGCCTTGGGGTGGAAAGGAAGGTAGGAACAGGGTTCAGGAGGGAGGGGACACGTGTGCGCCTGAGGCCGGTTCATGTTGATGGCGATGTATGGCAGAAACCATCACAATACTGTAAAGTAGTTATCCTCCAGTTAAGATACATGAATTACAAAAAAAAAACTTCCCTTGGCAATACTGTAGAGTATGTGTGTAGCGTGCTAGACTTCAGAAGTTTCCCAACTACTGATTTCCTACTGGAATTATTCTTTTCCTGTGTGTCTTAAAGGCTAGGCAGTGATGGGCTGTATTTTTGGCAAGATTCATGGTGAAAAGATGTCAGTAATAGCCTCCATGGTTCATACTTTATGCTTCAAAATACACGTTTCTTTGTGGTCCCATTTTTTTTGCTGAGTTGGTAGGAAACTTGTGTCATCTGTGGAGGATCAGCCATGTCAGGTTTGAGGTTCAGCCTGGAATTTCACGCTTTGATAGCGTCTGTCTGTCCTTACACATGAGAGAAGGTGATTCAGAGATGATTACTGAATCCTGGTTTTTTTTTAAGATCTGTGGAGGTAAAACTTTCCCAGAGGACTGAGGCCTCCCTTGAACATTGGTGAGGATGATGAGGTTTAGCTGTGTGTCTTTGCAGAACCCTGAGTTGGATGGCCTTCACGTGAGGAGGGAGCAGCAGGTGACCATTGCACAGGGTTGAAGGGGGAGCTTCTGAAGGCCTGGGATAGCCACTGAGCTACTCGGTCTGAGAGTGGGGTCTGCATCATCTTATGAAAGCTTCCTTGTACCATATAGGCAGCCTGGCCTGCTCTGGGGGCTACAACGCTTATTGCTCATGAGCAGAGTTGAGCTGTAGTCCTCAGTAGCCGTGGATCGTGGTGGTCCCAGAGACATTCTTTCCAGCTCTGAAAAGGGCTGCAGTAAGTAAGACTTCTACATCCAGAATTTCTTTGCTTTCCTCCTGATGATGATGATAGCGTCATGTTATTTTAAGGTACTTTCTCAGTGTTTGTTTTGTTGAGAGGTTTTCGTGCAGGAAAACTGAGCAAAGACTTTAGTTGCATTTCTTGAGAGTTGGGTGGGAATAAGCTCGGGCAGAGATGAAACTATTCATCATCGTCTCTGTTGCACCCGTTTGGAGGTGTCGGGCTGCAGCCCCAGTGTTAAGAAGCCTGATTGTTGGACCGTTCATGGCATGATATATACTTTCCTCAGCAAATTTGCCCGAGAGGACTAAAATCTGCTGCACATAAGAAAAAGAGAAATCAAGTCATTAGCTATTTGCAAAGCCACTGGTGTGCGTTGTGCCTTATAGCACAGGAGGCGGTGCAGCAGTGAACGCGAAGATGTCAGCCCACCCTTGCTGCCGGGTCTCTCTTTGTCACTCTGCTGGGGGTTTTATAATAGCGCTGCAGAGCTGTCCACACTGAGAGTCACCATGGTGAACCCCTGAACCTTTTCTGATGCTTTTTATCCAAATGTTATTCTGGACCCTGAAGCTAAATAAATCCTCTTCCAATTTCAGCTCTGTTTTTCATAAATCTCACTATTTTTATCTTTTATTAACTTTTGAGATGAGAAGACTAGCGAGGTGTTATGTGCTCAGTGTTGAAAGTTATGAAAAGGGCTCATGATGTTTCAGATTTTTCCCTTCTTTTGACCCAGCAAGCCCTTTTTAGATCTCTCTACTGGTGTCTGTGTTTTAAACCCGTAGTTGCTTTCTGCTCACGTTTGGTATTTTAAGAGCTGTCTTCATCTCTTATTGGAAGACAGCACCTGAGGGCTGAGGTGAAGAAAACGGCTACTCAGATGCTTTTGAAAACATTCTTTGGAAACTGACGGGGAAAGAGATTGCTTTGCGATGAGTTTGTGTCTGTTCAGTTTGTGAATCTTCCTGGTATTTTTGCTGCCCGAATGTTCCTTCATCAGCTCTTGTTCCAGTCATGCTACAGAGAACCCAGTCCAGTCCAGTGGCTTAAAACAACATGCCCTGTCCCTCGTGCCTGTGCATGTTGGCTGCGTGGCTGGTCTGGCTGGGTTTGGATTCAGGCTTTGGGTGGGTTCCAGGTCAGTCTCTCACTCTCTGGGACTAGCTGGTTGTCCTAGGAATGGTGTGTGGTCATGGCCAATGTAGAATCAGGCACACCTGGTCTCGCAAGCACATTTCAAGCATCTCCTCATATCGTGATGGAAGCAAGTCTGAACAGAAAGTCAAGGGGGTGGGGTGAAGTGTATTTCCCCCTCGGGGCTGTGGCAAGGGTATAAAGGTGTAATCTTGCTTTGAGATCAGTGGTTTAATCGACCTGTGCCCCTGATAAAATACGAATCTTCAATTCTGGGACCTTGTTTTTCCACTGCATTTGCTTGTTTCTAGAGATGAGCCCAGTGAGACAGTAGATTCCCAGTATCATCTCCACCATAGTGCTGATTGTTTACTTTGCCGACTTGTCAGTATCATCCCTTCTAAGCCCTGAATCCTGAACATCCAAGGAGAGACCTTTGGAGAGAAGACTGAGAGTGAAACTGTCTGGGGGACTGAAGGGCGATACAGGATGCTTCAGTGCCTCTTGGCACACTAGGAGCTGGCCTTGTGGCGTTTTCTTTCCTGAGCTCTCAGGCGCTAAGAAACTCAGACGCTCAGAGTGACTTTGTCCCCTTCTTTGTGATCTGGTCTGGGGCCTTCCTTGCTGGGGATGAGTGAAGTCTCAGGCGTGTTGAGTGGGGTGAAGAGGGGATGAAAGGTGCTCTGATGAGATGCTGGGTGTTTGAAGCTGGGCACGTGACGCCGTGGTGATAATTGCACGAGCCTGGGGCTTTGACCTTCCAGCTCCATCTCAGGCTTCAGTTCTCTTCCCGAGTCACTCGTGGGTTGTGACACTTACCCACAGGGTCATGTCCCCTCATCCCCAGCTTGAAAGTCAGGGTGGATGGCAACCTCTTCCTTATACCCAGGTCATGAGGCGAGAGGTGATAAAGTGCTTGGGATTAGGATGCAAGTAGCTGATGACAGTGTAAAGTGTGTTGACCTTGAAGAGACATTTCTTAGGTGGGTAGTAATGTGGGCTTTATCATCCTCTGCCGCTCACACTGTATATCCATTCTTTTGCCTGTTAATCTCGCTTCCTCATTTTCATTAATCTTCATTTCTAGAAATTAAAGTCTAGACCCCCTTGTTGGTCCCCAGAGGCACTGAGCTCCTTCCCAGTTCCATAGTTGCATCTGCCTTTAGTTCCTGGTCTCCCCCCACCTGGCCAGAGGCCTCGCTGGTCCCTGTCCGCACTGGGTGTTGGGTTCTGGGATCTCCCGGCCTTTGCCTGTGCTGCTCCATCATCTCAGGTCCTCCCCTTTCCACGCCCATCAGAATCCACCATGAAGCTCTTTCTGATCCCTCTTCTCTCCCACTTTTCAGGTGGAATGATTTTATCTTCCTCTGGCTTTTGGTTCTGTCTCTTTCACAGCATTCATCATAATTGGAGTTTGGTGATCTTGGTTTCTCCCTCTAAGCAGGAGCAGGACCTGGGCTCGGACTATGTCCTTATCATTCTGTGTCCCAGCTCCTAGAAACTCAACTGTTTCTCACAGAGCAGGCGTACAGTGAAAACTTACTGGTAGTAGTAGTATCAGGGAACTAAAGCAAAA
Source organism: Bos indicus (assembly GCF_029378745.1). NCBI lineage: Eukaryota > Metazoa > Chordata > Mammalia > Artiodactyla > Bovidae > Bos > Bos indicus. The sequence goes on along the minus strand of NC_091772.1, from coordinate 10,151,049 downwards.
TCTTTATATTAGTTTGCTAGGACTATCAGACAGAGAAGGCAATGGCACCCCACTCCAGTACTCCTGCCTGGAAAATCCCAAGGATGGAGGAGCCTGGTAGGCTGCAGTCCATGGGGTCGCTAAGAGTTGGACACGACTGAGTGACTTCACTTTCACTGTTCACTTTCATGCATTGGAGAAGGAAATGGCAACCCACTCCAGTGTTCTTGCCTGGAGAATCCCAGGGACGGGGGAGCCTGGTGGGCTGCCGTCTCTGGGGTCACACAGAGTCAGACATGACTGAAGCGACTTAGCAGCAGCAGCAGGACTATCAGAACATCCCAGACTTGAGGCCTAAGCAGCAGACATTTATTTGCTTGCAGTCCTGGAGGCGAGAAGACCAAGATCAAGGTCTCACTAGAGTAGGCTTGTCCTGAAGCCTCCCTCTCTCCTTGGCTTATGAACACTGCCTGCCCTCTGGGCCTCATGTGGCCTTCTCTCTGTGTGCCTGTGGCCCTGGTCACCCTCTGCAGCCTAATCTCCTTTTCTTGTAAAGACATTGGTCAGATTGGACTAGGGCTCAGCCCCATGGCTTCTATTTTAACATAATTATCTGTTTAAGGGCTATATCTCCGAAAACAACCACATCCTGAGATACTGGGGCTCCGGGGTTCAGCATTTGAGCTTTTAGGGGGACACATTTCAGCTCGTAACAGCCATGACCCGCACACACCCGTGAGCTAGCGGGGAAGGTAATGCGGCGTGTTGTGCAGGCAGCAGCCCTGCGCTGGAGCTCCTGCCTGTGCATTCCATCCTGTTTTCCTTATTCCATTTGAAAGGCTCATAGGCGACTGTGTTCTTCATCCTTGGAAGGAATGTGGCCGCGTTCCTGTTGATTACAGTCCGGTTCATCCCTGGGTCAGTTAGGTTTTGCCGCTCCGTGTATGGTTCCTGGACCAGCAGCATCAGTATCGTCCGTGTGCTGGTTGGAAGCGCAGGCGCTCTGTCTCACCGCGGGCTCTGAAGTCGGAACCTGTGTGTTAATAAGATGTCCGGCTGACGCGTCCGCACGTCCCAGTGTGTATTGGACCTGAAAAGCTGGGGCAGGAAAGGTGAGGCCATTCTGGACTCTCTTGCCCTCAGTCCGGGTTTTCCCTTCTCCTGCTCTGGCCTGTATCGTGGGGAGCTACCGAGCGGGCTGCCCTGTGCCCAGTGAGCTTTGCTGTGAGGGGTTGGAGGGAGGAACCAGACCTCTCTCATGCCATTTCCTTGAAGAATCCCTGGCGTGGTACCGCCTGGCGATACAGCCCTGACTTCCAGAATCTCCTCCTGACCTGCCCCTCCTCCTGGGGCGGTGCTGGTTTCCTGGCCTTGTCAGCTTGTGATTGGCCTCACCAGCTCCACCGGCTGCCCAGCTCTGCCATCAGCAGGGTAACCAGCTCCCTGTCTTAAAGTCCCCAGGGATGTGAACACCTGGCATTTCTGTCTGATGCTGGGCACTGCCAGCTGCTCAGAATCTTCGGCTGCCCCAGTGCGTTTTTCATTCTGGCTGAACTTGTCTTTAGCTGCGGTAACTGTTGGCTCTTGGAACTTAATGTCATGATGAATTGGCTTCTACCAGGCCTGGGGTCGCTGCGTTCCCAGGGCATTCATGTCAGCCCCTCTTTCCATGGCTTCCACGTGGCATCGGCTGCTTTGTATTTGGGATGGTTTATAAGGGGACTACTTAATATCCTGCCCTTCTGGCCTGGCTTTGTACGTCTTACTGCTGATGAATTTTTTCAACTCACGCGGAATCCCTCCATCTATTGACCCCTCACCCCCACCCCCTCTCCCCCCAGCCCCATCCAGTATGCACCTTTTTAGTTTGCTCAGGATGCATTTTCGTTTCTCTGTTCTAACGTCTTCTAAATGATTAAAATGGAACTTTCAGAGGTAGTTTTTAATCTGACTTTATCATCTGACTTCCAAATAACGCGTTGAGCTCTGTGCTTCGGAATAAGTCGCAGCCAGCGTGGGCCGCATGGGCAGCTCTCGGGCATCGGGCAGCTGGCCTGGCAGAAGGGCCCATGGCTCTGTCTGTGCAGGTCTGTCCAGGGCCCGGCTGCCGCGCGGATGCTCACAGCCCGGAGGGTATGTTCTGTTGAATCCCGCAGCAGGGGTTATTCTTCCCAGTTCTCAGCAAACAGGGTCCCCTCCTTACTGCAGGCGTGTCCTTGGATTCTCTAGCGCGTGACCAGCTTGTGTTCTCACGGCCCTCTCGGGCCATCTGACTGGTTTGGCATGGGGTGTGGGGAGGGAGCAGGCTGCTCACATGCAGAGGCTGTCCCTGCAGAGGCTTGTCCTTGAAAAGTGGGTGATGTGTTGAATTAAAGTGTCTTTTTTTTTTTTTCCCCTAGGCATTTGGAGTTTTTTCTTACGATAATGTTGAATTGAATTGGAGGATGGTACATACTTGAATCTACATCATGATGCGTTCCTAACACATGATTTCAGCTTAACTTGTGCCAGTGTCTTAAGATTCTGTCTCTGAAGAGGCAGGAGTATCTCACACATTGACGGAGAAATTTTTTTTGTTGTTGTTCTTTCAGAATGTTTTGACTAATAAGAAATAGAGTAATATGAAATTGGAATCCTTGACTGGCTTTAGATTTTCTGAGTTCAAATTTCTTGGAGAGGCATACTTTAAACCAACTTATTTCCATTTTATGATAGAATCTATCAGCTGAACTTTTGTCTCTGGAAGATTACAGAAACCTATCAAAGAATTTCCTCCTGCTGTCTGCGGTTTTCCATTTCACGGAGGAGACGTGTGCTGGGGAGGGTAATGGATATGGAGGGAGCGCGGATTCCTGGGGCTGATGCTGGGCAGGCTTGACGCCAGCCAGGTCATGGACCTCTGAATTCCTGCTGCACAGGGCCCTGGATGTTCTGGTTTCTAGATAACCCATGGACAAACCAGTGGAGAGGTGACATCTTCTGTGGCCGGTGTCTCCATTTGTATCAGTTAAACTTGACCTCTTCCTGGTATAAGAACTGAACCTGGGGGTAGCTCTAGGATAGCATTCTGTTTACAGGCATTGATTTTGCTCAGCTTTCAGATGAAAGAGGAGACAACTCTTTCAGCGATGCGTCACCCTCCTTATTAGCAACCATCTGGGGATTTGATGGTTCAAAATTCTGACCTTAGACAGTCACACGTACTGATTGCAACTTTATGAGAGAAATTGTTTGTCTCCCTGCTTCAGTGTGCAGACTGATGTGAATGAGTCTGTGTCTGGACAGAAGTTAACTGTCAGTACCCCTGGTGCGAAGCCCCTTGTCTTTTTGTAGTGCATTCACACATACTGCCTTGCTGGCTGGTTCTCAGTCTGAAGCAAGAGGAAAAAGACATTCAGTTCAGTTCAGTTCAGTCGCTCAGTCGGGTCCGACTCTTTGCAACCCCATGAATCGCAGCACGCCAGGCCTCCCTGTCCATCACCAACTTCTGGAGTTCACTGAGACTCACGTCCATCGAGTCAGTGATGCCATCCAGCCATCTCATCCTCTGTCTTTGACTCCATCCCTTCATTCTTTCTGGAGTTATTTCTCCACTGATCTCCAGTAGCATACTGGGCACCTACTGAACTGGGGAGTTCCTCTTTCAGTATCCTATCATTTTGCCTTTTCATACTGTTCATGGGGTTCTCAAGGCAAGAATACTGAAGTGGTTTGCCATTCCCTTCTCCAGTGGACCACATTCTGTCAGATCTCTCCACCATGACCCGCCCGTCTTGGGTTGCTCCATGGGCATGGTTTAGTTTCATTGAGTTAGACAAGGCTTACTGCTCTTTATATATTAATGGTACGCAGTTGCTAGTTTGTTGACTTCTCTGGTTGTTAATTTCGATCAGACTCTTGTGTTCTCTGCTTTCTAAAGTTCTACTTTTGTACCTGTTTTTTTTTTTTTAATATAAAAGGCAAAGTAATCAAGTTCATTGTGCTCTGAAACCGGGGTTTGATAATTAATAGAGGAGATGACTGTCGGTGCCTTCGCGCTGGAGGTTGATTGAGGATGTGGCAGAGTCAGAGGCTCAGCGAGCTGTTCTCAGGACCAGCTCTGATGCTGTTAGTAATGCCAGTGCTACCTTATTTTCTGTGGCAGTTTTCATCTTGAAGGAGCTGCTCATAAATAAAAGTATTGCAAGTGTATGTAGGTTCTTACTTTTGAATAACGTTTCTTGGAACAGAAGGCTCAGAAATAAGTCAAATGCGCCCTGTTAAATGTTGGAACCACGTGATAAATTATTTTGAATACATAGGGGATTTTCCTTCTGATGTTTTGCAGTGAGGCATGCACGCTGACGGGCTCTTACTGCATATTTATAGCTGCAGTCAGGGAGGAAAGGATTGCCTTGGTCATATGGAAGTAATGGTTTATGTGCACCTGAGCTCTCTGGAGGTGCTGAACTGTAGGAACTTGGTTTTGTTGGCAGGAAAGCTTAAACAGTGACCATTTCATGGTACAATCAGTTTATTGTTCCTGTCACCCAGAAACACACTTAACTCCCCTTGGAGGAGTCCTCGGAGTTGTGAGTCTGCAGAGGAGCGAGGAGGTGGTCCTCCTCCTGCCTGGCTTGATGCCTGTGTCTGTGCATACCCTAACCTTGGTCCCTTTGACCTTTCTGTGTCTCAGAATCTCTCTGTGAGATGCAGACAGTAATACTACCTGTCGTATGAGGTGAGTCCAGCGCATAGTCAGTATTGTAAGCATTACAGTAATATTGGCCAGTTCTTCCTTTATTTTTCTTATTGAGGTACTGTTGACATCTAACATTGTATTAGTTTCAAGTGTACAACATAACAGTTCAGTGTTTGTGTGTTTTGCGAAGTGATCACCACAGTAAACATAGTTAACATTCTTCAGCATCATTTCTTGTTTTTTTTTTTCACATAATGAGAACCTTTAAGATCTACTCTCTTAGCAACTTTCAAACATGCAAGAGGTTTTATTAACTGTTCATTGCATCCCCAGGACTTATTAATCTTATAGCTGAAAGTCTGTACCTTTTGACCATGTTCACTTATTCCACTTCACATTACCACCCTGTGTAAAAAAGTGTGAAAGTGAAAGTTGTTTAGTCATGTTCAACTCTGCGACCCCGTGGACTGTAGCCCGCCAGGCTCCTGTGTCCATGAAATTCTCCAGGCAAGAATACTGGAGTGGGTTGCTATGTCTTCCTCCAAGCGTCTTCCCAACCCAGGGATTGAACCCCGTCTCGTGCATTGGAGGCAGATTCTTGACTGTCTGAGCCACCACTGGCAGCCACCAAACCACTAATCTGTGAGATCAGGTTTTTTTTTTTTTTTCAGATTTCACATATAGTTCACCATTTTTTTCTTGTTTTATTTTCTCAAAATCCATCTTTTCCAAATCCATATGTAAAACTGGCTTGACAATAATATATGTCTTCTCATTGGCCAGAAAAATCAGAAATTATATATACGCAAACTTTTTTTAAAAAGTATAGTTTTATGCAGCTACAATGGGGCATTACTTATAAGGCATTTTATTATATAGTGTTTTATGTTTGTTTGTTAATTTCAAATAACAGAAAACCCAGTTCCAGACTGGCTTATACGGTAAAAGAGTGGTGGTCAGGTGGTAGGGTGGGGTTTAGGCATGGTTTGATCAGGGCAACGGCTCTGCTTCTCTGGACTGTTCTTGGTTGTGCCTTTGTGGTGTAATGACTTCATCTTTAGGCTCTCGGAATGGCCGGGTGAGAGCAGCAACGATAGCTTTGTACTTACCCACCACACCATCTAAATTCAGAGAGTCTGGGTTCAGAGTCTCCAGCCAAGTTCTGAGGTTTGCACTGATTGAATGATGTATTTGTGAACCAGTCCCTGGGGCCTTGTGCTGACTGGCTTAGGCCAGGATTATCTCTGCCGGTCACTCTGATAAAGAGAATGGGTTACGCGGATTGGTCGAGGTGAACCAGGGGCCACCTTTGCGCTGGGGTGAGATTACGGTAGCTGCTGGGCACTGTTGGAGCAGGGGGTACAGGTGGATCCTGGTGATACCATCCATGTTTTCCACTGGAGACCCAGAACCTGGTCACTTATACTGTGAAATATACATTGTGAAATATATTCAGGGCAAATAGAAGATGTAGTGTAGTGAAGTATTCTTTTATTTCTTGAAAAGTGAAAGTGTCAATCGCTCAGTCATGTTTGATTCTCTGTGACCCAGTGGACTGTAGCCTGCCATGCTCCTCTGTCTATGGAATTCTCTAGGCAAGAATATTGGAGTGAGTAGCCATCCCCTTCTCCAGGGCATCTTCCTGACTCAGGGATTTGAACCGTCTGAACTTCAGAGAAAATATTTTCAGCCACTTCCTTTCTGACTCAGAAGTCCCGTGTCTGGCCGGGAGACTGTGAAAGGCCCCTGGGTATCTATACCCTCGTGGGAACATTCCACGCAGGAGAAGTCAGCCTTCTCTGGTATTAGAATTGAAGGGTGGCACACAGTGGATTCCATGTGTTTAAGCATATTTCCCTTCCTTTTCTAGACTGATTATGTGATTTTAAAAAGAGCTCTAAATGAGCGCCTGTTCTCTTCTTTGGCTTTTTGCATGTGGTTTTAAATTTGGCTTCATTTCCCGTCAACCCCTTTAACTTGATGTTTCCCAGCCCAGCCTGCCTAGCAACCGTTGCTATGAGCAGCGAGTTGGCACTGCCCTCCATCTGGAGCACAACGGCAGGTTTTAGGAGATTACTGTTCCTTAGCATCTGGGTTGATTTTGCCTTTGCATCATTTAAGGATGACCGTTTCTCCAAACTCCAGGCGCTAGAGTTCCAAGTCTCTTAGCAGAAGTGCTGGTTTTAGAAAGTATGTATCTGTAAGACAGGATCATTAGCCATGGGCAGATACTGAAAAACAAATATGGACCTAGGTTGTGTGTGAATATTTATTACCAGGATATTCTGATACTTGCAAGGGGGGAGGTGGTTATAGATTTGTACTATCTTTTATAATACTTTATATTAATAACATTGGCTTTACCAGCTAAGAACAGCCTTCCCGAGAAGTTGTCTGAGGGTCATACATGAGAGGAGTGATTTCCTAACAGCTGTGATTTCTCCTTGGAAGACAAGCCACATGAACGTCAACAAAGATGCTCATTTTCTTCTAGATCGAATCTACTCTGTATCAGTGTATTCTATTTAGGCTTTCCTGTCCTTGCTATTAAAGTAAAAATTACACTGGCATTTCCAGAGGATTAAGGGACTGAAATGAAACCACAGAACTTGCTATGATGCTGTTTCAGTCGCCAAGTCCAGTTTCTTATCCAAAGCAACATAAGTACCAGTTATTCCGTACTTCATACCAGTTGATTTTCCATAGGGAAGTGTTTTCAGCTCAGAATTTCTTGGGGGCCTTTTTAAAAGACCATTTTCTGGGCTCTCCAGTGTCATGGAATGAGAGTTGTGGGGGATGATACCCCCAAATCTCTTTTTTTAAACAGTAGCCTGGAGCCTCACAGGAGTAGGGACCCACAGGCCTAGAAAGCACATCTTGATATGTTTATCATATGGGCGAAGGCTCCCAGAAGAAAGTGGCCCGTGTCACTTCTTGCAGAGTTTTATAGTCCCCAAATTGCACACTCGTGCAAGTGTTTGGAGATGTTGGGTGATGGCATTTGAAAAGACGTTTCAACTGAGTCGATTATTTATCGTTAAATAAGGTGGTCTGTTCACAGGACCTTTTTAAAAAACCTCACACAGGCGTTTGAATTTAGTTTTTAATTGAGATTCAGCATACACAAAGTATGTACATTTGAAATGTGCGCCTTGTTGAACTTATAAAAAAGCGCATGTCTGAAGCATCCAGCTCATTTGCTGTCACCTGTGTGTGTGTCTCCCTCTAACCCACACCCAGGTCAAGATGCAGACTGTTTCCTGCTCCCAGGGGTTCCCTCTTGTCCCTCCCTGGTCAGCCACTTCTTGTCCTCATCTTCCAGAGGTGTTCAGACAACTCTTAGGTAGAGGAGTGTTGGCTGTCCCTGAGCTTCCTGCAGCATATTCTGTGTTTGTTTCTGTCTTCTTTCATGCAGGCTGTTGTCTTTAAGATTCATCCATGCTTTGTTTAGCAGTAGTTTCTACTTTATTATGCGACTGTACTGCACTCTATTCATTCTCCTGTTGGTTAGCTCCATTTGGGTGGTTAGCTCCAGTGTTTTGGTTATTATCTAGGAGCATACGGAAACGTGTTTTGTTGGGTGTGTACATTCAGCGGGCCCCCCCCTTTTCTGGCTTCCAAACCTGGTAAGAATTTGGCTACATATACATCTGGCCAGTATTGATGATCAGAGTGCCCCCGATCCAAAGGTCCCTTATCTCTATCCAGGTGACTCTCAGCGTGGTCTGGGCCACAGAGCAGAGGACCCCCTGCCCCAGTGGGTCAGGTCTGGACCTGGCAGGAGCATCTCCCTCACCCCCGGTCCTCTAGCAACAGATGTTTGCCTTTAGTCTGTGTGGGTTCCTCATGTAATATTTGTTTTTTTCTGTTGTCATCTGAATATAGTCTAACTGGGTGGGTAACACAAATTCTAATTTCTGTAGATTTTTAGAATGATAATTTTGAAGGTCTTCAGTGAGTTGAATACATTCTTTGTGGATTTTTTTTTCCCCTGCAAGTCCTCTTTTCTCACAGCTAGATATTTGATGATTTGTTTTCTATAAAGCTATAATATTATGGTATGTCTGGTTTTCCTTTGCTCAACTCCGAGGTCCAGAAGGTAGAGACATGTTTAAATTGTTTTTGGACTCTCTTAAATTGCCTTGCATTTAATATTATTAATGATAATATTAATAGGGATAATAGTGGGTAATATTTACTGCACTCTTACTGTGTGCCAGGCATTGTTCTAAGCCAGCACTGTTTAGTAGAAATGTGATGCAAGCCATGTATGGGAGTTTAAATTTTCTAATAGCCACATTTAAAAAGAAACAGCTGAAATTGATTTTAACAGTACATCTTATTTAACCCGTTATATAAAAAACTTACCACTTGACATATAATCAATATAAAAATTATTAGTGAGGAATATAATTTTTAAAATAAGTCTTTAACATGACCTAAATTTGCAGTACCTTTGCATTTGTAGTACCTCTCAACTCGGTGTGAAATTTACATTGGATGCGTTTGATCTGTATTTTGATTTTATGAAATTTACAGTTGAAAAGTAGATGCTCATTGCAAACTGTGTTCCAAACACATTTAAAAGTTTTCCAGTCGCTCAGCTGAGCACAGTTTAAAACTTAAACCAGTGGGTCGTTAGCTGCGTCTCGAATGTTTGATGGCCACACAGATGGACGACTTTAAATATTGTTTGCATTAAGTTGTTCTCCTCTGCTCAGCAACCTTGTGCAAGGTGGAAGAGTATTTATTTTCTCACTTTGCAGACAAGGAAACTGAGGCCCAGAGGGTACTCAGTTAAGGAAGGAGTAGATGAGGTCGGAATTTGAACCCTGTCTCAAAGTTGGCTCGCGACACCATTCTGCTGTCTGGTTCTTAATTGTTCCAAACTGACCTTTTAATTCCCGTGTTCTAATTTATTGCCTTTTTTGTGTGTGTGTCTTTCTCTGACCTTTGTCTTTTTTGCTTTTTTATGTTTTAAAGATTGATGGAAAAAAGTTGTCTGAAAAAGGGATACTTTATTTGCCGTGAATTTGGTTGTTCATCGGTGTTTTAAAAACCAACACAGGTGGTGGCCACTGTTTCCGCACCATCTGCTCTGTTATCTCCATAAATGTCAAGACAAGATTTGCTTTCTCTGAAATAATGGCTCAGGTTTCCTTTTGTGTTTTGTAATGCCCTGTCTTTAATCAGGACTCTGATGCTTTTTATTTCTACCACCGTTGGGCGTAGTCATTTCTTCTGCCTTGGCTCTTTTCTAGTCTTTTTCTATAAACAGTCATGATTATTTCTCTGGGTATCATTTTTTTTCCTGATATGTTATTTGCATTTGTTCTTATGTTAATGACTTCTCTGAGCATCTTTCAGATTCTTCTTTGAACTATATTCAACCAGCTGGGTGTTCTTGTCTCCCTTTGTAGGTAATATTTTACTTTATATGAGACTTGCTTTTATACAAGTGTTCTATTGCTCTTCACTGCAGTGGTGGTTTGTTTATAAAACAGAGATCTGAAATGTGCTCTTTGCAAGGAAAAGTAGTCCAGACATGCAAAGTGTTCCCTTTTTAAGTGCGGCGTAGGAGGAAGGGAAGTGTGGGGTTCAGTGGTAGTCTTGCTGTATTTCACCCACAGTCGGTGTGCTGTGTTCCCCGTCTCTGCAGGATTGTCTTCTCCTCCCCTCTCTCTGAGGTCCCTTCTGCTGTGGATATTGTGTGCACCTGTCGCCTTTCACTGCTTATCTCATTTGAATGAAATGGACAACAGCTGTGTCCTTTCTTGAGCTCTTACCCATTCAGGGTGGTTGCTCAATTCATTCTTTTGAAATATCTTGACCATTTTATAATTAGTTGTCTTAATTGAGGTGACCCAGCTTTTACACTTGAATTTATCCTTAACTAGTTCTCGGACTTTGAGCAAATTATTCTGTCTCGGTCTCTCTCTGTCTCAGTTTTTTTCAGTCATGACCAGGTGGGTGGTGAGGTGAGCTCTCAGGATTCCTTCTGTTTGAGAAGGATGTGGGTTCTTTCTCAGGAGGCTGCATGGAATTTTCCCTGTGGGTCGCCTGTCCTGGCTATGGGCCCCTTCCCCGTTTCTGTCTTCAGGGGTCCCCGATGGTTTCGTCTTGCTCCACTTGCTGGGGGAATTCTTTTGTTTGGGGCCACTCTTCCTTTGTGACTGTACCCTGGGAGCTGTTCTCAGTCTGGGCGTTTATGTGTCACATGTGTGTGCACAATGCACAAACGGTGAGTGTCCTGCCTGATGGATTTGCACAGACTGAAGGCACCCATGCAGCCCGTGTCTGGGTGAAGAAGCGGAACGTGCTCAGCCCCTGGGTGTCCCGACCATGCCCTCTTCCAGTCATCACTGCCCTCAAGAAAGATGTCTGGCTTGATTTGAGAGAAGAGTGTTGAAACATGTATATTACCGTATGTAAAACAGATGACCAGAGCAAGTTCCATGCATGAAGCAGGACACCCAAAGCCCGTGCTCTGGGACAACCCAGAGGGGAGGGATAGGTTGAGGAGGGGGTTGGGAGGGGGCTTCAGGAATGGGGGGATACGTGTACCTGTGGCCGATTCATGTTGAGGTATGGCAGAAACCATCACTGTAGTGTAAAGTAATTAGCCTCCAATTAAAATTAATTAAAAAAATAAAAACACAGTTTGGCTTATCCTGCTTTTAAACTTTATGTGTAAGGAACCATACAGAACATAGTTTTTGGTTTTTTTTGTAACTGGCTTTATTTGCTCTGCATTATGTTTGTGAGATCCATTTCTTTTTTTGCAATTTTGCGTTTATTTTCATTGTTGTATAATATTATATAATGTGTAACGTGGCTATATCACAGATTATTCATTATCTCTTTGAATTTGGGTTGTTGACTGGTTTGGGCTGTTAGGAATACTGCTGCTGTGAACCTTCTTGTCCACGCCGTGAACGAATGTACACATTTCTCTTGGGTGTCTGCCTAGGAGAAGAATTGCTGTGTTGTAGAGCAGGTGTCTGCTCCTCTTTAGTAGGTAGTGAAAATGGTTTTCCAAAGTTGTTGTACCATTTACACTCCTGCCTGCCATGTGTGAGAGGGCCAGTTGTCTCACCTCCTCCCCAACATTTGCTGTTTTCTATCTTTTGGGGCCATTTTCATTAGTGTGCAGTGGTATCACGTGGTGGTTCTGTTTTGAATTTCCTGATGATGGTATTAAAAATTAAAACAAACTTACCATCATTTTTAATTAGCTTCATTTCTCAGATGCCTTTGCCTTAGAACTCGTCATCAAGCGCATTGTCCTCGCGTTTTCTGTCCTCCATCGCTGGGCACTGCTCCAGCCTTCTCCAGCTCCCCTGTTTATCCATAAACTAGCTCTTCACTGCCTCCCACCACCTCCCCGCACCCCCCAGTCCTGGAGAGCTGTCACTCATTCAGACAGCAGCTCGTCACAAATGCCCATTGAGGGGAGCTCCCTCCTGAGATACTGGGGGGATACCAGTGCAATGATCTGGAACCGACCTGAATCTTGCCGGGGGCGGCGGGGGGGGGGGGTCTTCCAGATGCAACTCACCAAATTTCCCTGTCTTTGTGGAGTTTGACTGCCCCTCCTTCTGGTCTCCCCACCCCAACAGGTCACTTTATCTGCTCTTCTAAGATAGAACTGTTACTTTTAGCTAGGTCAGCATTCTTTCTGAAAAGTTAGAGTAATAAACATAATTGTAGTTGGAAACTCCAGACAGATTTAAATCAGTTACATCCTCATCCTCAGCTTAGCCTTTTCAATAAACATTCCCTGTACACTAAAGAAAGATCTCAGTTTTTCTGGTGGCAAAACTTCACTTGATCAGAATGTTTGTGAACATCCTGGTTTAGTGACAAAGCCCACTTGAATTATGTGAGTTATGAAAAGCTTAATTAAAAGGATTCAGCATTCCTTATGGTTTAGAATATACAAGGCCTCAGTGAATGCTATCTCTGTGGGGTCTCTGGGTCCTGGTGTGCAGAAGAAGGTTTTGTGTGAGGCCTCCAAGCGTCTCTGGCGGGTATGGAGTTAGATTCTGAACGAGATTTCGCCCGTCCCACCATCTTGCTGAGGCTTCCCCTTTGCCCTTGGGTGTGTTGGGGGATCCAACATTCTCCTGTCGATGGTTGCTCAGCAGTGAGTTGTAAGTTTGAAGTTCTCGCAGGAGAAGATGAGCACACGTCCTTCTTCTCTGCCATCTTGTCTCTCCAGAAAACAGCAAATGTTGGGGAGGAGTGAATGCAGTTTAATATGTCCTTGATCAAGCTCAAGCTGTTGTCGGTGTTTAGTTGCGAACTTGTGTCCGACTCTTTGCCACCCCATGGACTGCAGCCCGCCAGGCTCTTCTGTCATGGGATTCTCCAGGCAAGAATACTGAAGTGGGTTGCTATTTTGTTCTCCAGGGGAATCTTCCCAACCCAGGTATTGAACCCGTGTCTCCTGCATTGGCAAGTGGAGTCTTTATTGCTGAGCTACCAGGGAGATACCTTTATATACTGCACAGTGATTTCACTTCAAATCTCCTTTGTTGAGTCTTAGTTTGTCCTGAATTTCTTAAAAGTGCTGTGTCATTGCCTGTGATTTAACTAATTTTAAAAAATTCTCCTAGATTGTAAAGATCATCTTGTTCATAGAGCACAGAACATAGCACAAACAACCCAAGAAAGAATTTAGGTGAAACTCTTCCCTCATCTCACAAAAGAAAAACTTTTTATTTTAATGAGGAATTTGAAGCCACGAGAAATTAAATGAGTTGTTTTTGATGTTCTAGAGTTAGAAGCAGGGCTAGACTGGGTTTTTTCCTCCTAATCCAGTGCTGCTTAATTATATCTTACTTATCTTTTTAAATGGTTTCCAAATGCCTAGATTCTTAATTCCAAAGTGGTGCTTTACTTTGATAAAGAGACTATGGCTGGCCCACATCTTTTAGAATAATTTTAATATGTAAAATCTGGAGACAAGATTTAGCCCATGGCATATTTAAATCAGCAAGCCATCCTATAATGGGCTTCATCTGCATTTAAATTATTCTCCTTCAGAGATTTTTGAAGTTGGTTTTGAATAAATGGCTTGTATTATATTATTGTTACATTAAGCCGGAGTGCTTTTTGGTTAATTTTAAGAGGAGTCTTTTAATGTCTGCAGAATCTCCTAACTTCCCAGTCTGCTATTGGTAAATAAAGTTATGTTTGCATTTAAAACAAAATATTGGAGAACAGAGTGATTTCTTCCCCTCAAACAATTGTGTCTTCTCAATGGGTTAATCTTACGAGATACTTTAAATTGGGGGTTAGAAGACAATTGAAAATCAGCAATTCCAGTTATGGAAAAAGCGATATATTTTTGAATTACACATACTCTGATTTTATAGTAGGCGGTTATCGTTATAGTAATTGGAAGGCATAGGGCTCCACAGTGTATTTCCGTTTCTCAGCACTAGATGTCACTAGAGATAGGAAGAACCAGCTCTCCTCCCGTCTTTAATTCCAGGGTCTTTGGTAGTGAAAGGACTCGGCAGGTATTGCTAAGTGGACTGGCGCCTATTTACTGGTTTCTGGATAGAGTCTGAGCGAGCTAACTGTGAAGAGTTTACTAGAAGGAATGTCTTTTTGCAGCCTCCTTTGGAATTAATGCTGAAAGATGTAAATATGAACCCTCATATATTTGGAGGTTATTTTCTCAATTTTTAAAATAGTTTTTCCAAAGTTGCCTCAAATCACTGGATACTATCTTATAGGTAAAAGATATATTTTTTAAATCTGGGTACTAGGTAGTCATTTTGACTAGCTTGCATTAGAAAGCTTTATTTGTCATTTATTTGTATTTATTTGTTTGCTGATATTTGCCCCTTAAAGGATTTTTCTTCTTTTACCTCACATTTTCCTCATTTTCAGCTTTTTGTTTTCCTTTTTCAGTTAATTAATCTTTTTCAGCTCCGGAAGTTCTGAAGAGAATTAAAACATAGACCCCCTTGCCTCATTCTGCCCAATTGTATGTCTGACCATATTTACTTCAGCAAAGTAACCTTGACTCTGGGGATTGTGGCTGCAGCTTTTTCCTCTTTGGTTTCTCCTGGTTTGTGAAGCCAAGAAGTTTGATAGATAATCAGAGTGAATTTTCTCCCAGCTCGTTCCTCGTTTCTATAGAAACAGGAGGAAGGAGACAGCCATCCTCGGTGACTGAGAGGCAGTGGAGACTGAGAGTTAAGGACTTGAACACTTGAGTTCAGTTGCGTGGAATCCAGTCTCAGCTTTGTCAGTTGCTGGCTCTGTGACCTTGGGCAGCTTAACTTCTCAGTGCTTCAGCTTCCTCATCTGTGAAAGAGAGGTGATGGTACTTATCTCCTCAGGTCGTTATGAGGATTCAATGAGTTGCTTGTGAAGGCGGGCTTCCCTGGTGGCTCAGTGATAAAGAATCCACCTGCAGTGCAGGGGACGCAGGTTCGATCCCTGGGTTGGGAAGATCCCCTGGAGGAGGAAATGGCAACCCACTCCAGTATCCTTGCCTGGAGAATCCCGTGGAGAGGAGCCTGACGAGCGACAGTCCGTGGGGGTCGCAAAAAGTTGAACACAACTAGGTGACTGAGCACTTGTGAAGGCATTGAAAGGGGTGCTTGGCAATAATGTCTTAGGGCTTGTTAGGTAAAGAACTTTAGTTTCAGGCACTCTGTGGGCAAATTTATAAAATTATAAATAAATAATCTACAGTATCTCCAGTTTAACTAGGGAGGGACAAAGATGAATTTTTTTTGTTTTCTCTTAGAGTCTTCTCTTAGAAGAGTCTAGGGACAAACTGTGAACGGCTTTGTTGTCTTTTTGTCCATCATGGAACATTTTTGAGCACCTGCTTGGCGAGATGGATTGTGTGAACATGAATAAGACACTTTCCATCTGTTGGGGAGACCAAACTTCAAACAAATAGTGAGATAAACTGTTACAGGTTCTAGGTTAATAAGAGTTAACTCTATCAGGGAGGCATTTGACTGCAGATAACGGTACCCTTAGTGCAGAGAAAAGGTGCCTTAAGCCAGCGGAGGATTGTTGGTTTTCCCCTCCCTGGATGAGGATGACAGAGCTGGGCTGCTGCTGCTGGGGGTTCAGTGGTTTGTCCAGAACCAAGGTCTGTGAAATTCCATTGGTCTTTCTCTCAGTAGCTTCGAGACAGTTTATGCAACTACATAATCACGTGAAATTTAGTTAGGAGGCCTGGGAATGGCAGCGGGGTGTGTCTTTGCAGAGTTTATCCCTCTCTTCAGCCCCGCTTCTGTCTTGCTGGGGAGCTGCGCCGCGGGGCCCCTTCTGCCTGGGCTGGGAATAATGTCTTCAGCTGGGAACCCTGCCATCTCTAACAAAACTGGGATTTTGCCCAGGAGGAAGAACGGGAAAGCAGAAGGCAGTTTTGACCACAAGCGCTTGCGGGACCCTGTTCAAAGCGCTCTACAGGTGGTAGTAATTGGTTGCAATCTTGTAACAGTCCTACTATGTGAATGCTGATGGCTCTGTTTCAGGAGGTGGAGACGAGTTGATAAGAAACTTGTCACACAGCTAACAAGTGAGCCGGCCACCCGGAAATGAGTCTTAGGATTGGTGGAGGCACAGGAGCCCTTGGTCAACAGGTCAAGCCTTCTGGAAGACTGCCGGGGTCCTGCCCCGGCTGATCCAGGGTATTCGAAGCGGGGACGGCGTCAGCGACCTATTTATTTAAATATTTTATCAAAGATATAGAGTAATAGGATGAGGATAGCTCAGTAGGAAAATTCAGTGGAGAAAAGAGGCTGAGTAGCTTGGTTTACGCGGGAGACCAATAAAACTTCAAGACAAGAAGTTTGCACCACTTACGTAGGCCGCAGGCGTCCTTCCGTTCTCCCGAAGGAGAGGAGACACTGAGGCCTCCTCGGTCGGATCTTAGAAGCCCAGGCATAATTAGTAAGCATGGCGGGTTCCGCGCTCCAGATGGAGACTCAACCAGAGTGAGAGAGAGAGCGACATGGGGAGACCAGTATTTCGAGAAACTGATCCCAATTCTTTATTTTCCATGGTCTACTTTTATACACTGAGATGTTATGCAAAAGTCACACAGGGTCAGCAGTCCTGACTTTTATCAAAGTTAGGTGCTTCATACAAATGTATACAGAGGTCTTAGGGGTGTTACATCATCTTCTGGCCAGGGGGGCCTGCTGACAATTTATGACCCTCTCCTTGTGACAACAGTCAGTCAACCAGGACACTTATTTCTCCAGGGGTGATTATTCTTAAAACAGACACCACCCAAATAAAGTTACATTCCTATAGGGTGACGGTGTAGTGGGTTTTAGTTAAGGAAAGAATTTACTTAGCCTAAGGTCTAACGTGATTAATATCAAAGGTTAATACTTATTTCTTCTATATATTCATTAATGTGTGTAAGGGCAGGGGATGTGGAGACTTAGCAACAAACATTGGCTCAACAAATGAAAAACCCTTCACCAACACAATTTCTAATCAGCCCATTATACTTATACTAATAGTTTTCTAACTTTTCTAAGGAACCTGTTTTTAGAAGGTTTAAAGCATCTCGTGCCTCTCACGGTTGGGAGGCTGTGAGCAATCACATGTGGCCAGACGAGCCTGTCAGGCAGGCTAGAGAACCTTCAGAGGAGTTTGTAGGTTGAAACACTCCTATCACGCCCAGGAATTATTATTAACTGGAGCTCTAGGTTAACTCCTTCTCCGAAAGAGGTGGTGGGGGACAGCCCCCCGTAAAGTCAGAGATGTAGGTGAGAGCACAAAGTAGTAAAGTAGGCAGGCTCTGGTTATGGGGGTAGATGCTCGAGGAGTTCCAGGGGGACTCCTGAGGCTCGATCCCGCCTTTGTGTATGTCGAGCCTCCTTCCTCATGACCTTTGTCATGGGCGGAGTACCTCACTCTGGCCCCCAACAGAAGATGATCAGAAAGTGTTCAGAGAGGAGTTGCCCTTGAAGGCAGTGTAGAATTAAGTAGCTGCTGGGAGTCCTGGGTGGGGTGATACAGGCTTCCTGATGGCCAGGGCTCAGATGAAGCCATTACCCTGGGGTATCGGGGCTTCCAGGGAGACTGAGTGGGCTAGGAGCAGGGGGGCAGGGGGATGGGGTCCCAAGCTGGAGAAGGAGTGTGTGTCAGGTCACGGGGATCTGAGTTGCCCCCCCTTTAAAGCTCTCACAGTTTCATCATTGCTTCAGGAAACATGTTCAGAGCTCATTGAAATTCTCAGTGTACATTCTGGAGACGTTTCCAGTTTAGTTTCATTATCTGAGCCATCAGTGAGTCTTTTGAAGTGTCTAAGTAGTATATTGAAATTTCTTACCCGTTTCTCTCATTTCACATTGAATTAATGGCGTAGAATATTTGAAATGGACGGGGCCCGAGAGCCGATCTTCTTCCACCCGTCCTGTGCCACGGTTGGGGCGTCTGGCACCTGAACCCAGGGAGTCAGTGTCTGAGTTTAGGTCAGAAAATAATCATCTGATTGTCCAGTGCCCTTCCACCAAGCAGGGTTTCCCGAGGTGTCTTCTCTAGTCCCTGTGCATCTTCTTCAGGTCCCCGATATTTGGGTGATCATGTCTAACTTGTGGTTATAACAAGGGTCCTCACCAGGACACTTGGATGTGCTTCTAGTCCTAGCCCTTAGTTGAGCTCTTGCTACAGAGCAGGCGCTCAGAACTGTTTGTTGATAGACTGTTCCAGTGTTAATATGGTTCCTTGGGGGAGGGGCACAATAACTCTTGTTCAGATAAACCTGGCAGTTCTGGGTGAAAAGAATTAAACAGGCTTGTTTATGAGCCTTGTGCTCTTGCGTCTGTAGCTCTGAGGGGCTGTGCACTTCAGATCCACTTTGTTCTGAGAATGGCTGTTTGGCCCCAAGCCAAATGTCCTTTTCCAGTTTTGTGTCCAGACTTTATGAAAACCTTGTAGCCTAAATGGATTCCTTAGAACGAAAGTGCTTTTTTATTCTTTTTAGGTTGCCTTTTGGTCTTTTGCTATTAAAATAGTGAAAATCTTTTTTTGTCGAAACTGTGTTGTATTAGAAGATAGTTACGTTCCAAAAATTGAGTGACGTACCATTTCTCAGAACTTGGACTCCTCTCTGTCTGTCAGATGCTGACCCTTAATCGTGGGTAGGTTCTGAGGTTGGCCGCCGAAACCTGTTTAGCTCACTGAACGAGGTGCTGAGATACTGACTTGGCCAGTCCTTAGGGCATCAGTGCATTGATGGCACATGGCCTGGGTCAGCAGGGCTGAATGCAGAGTCCATGGATCGATGACCAGCCCACTGAGGGATTCTGACTCTGCTCACAGCGTGTCAAGAGCACATAACATGATGCTGTCACGGGAACGTCGATGATACTGTGGTGCACGTCACGTGACAGGATTCGGGAAGTGTTTCCCCAGAGCGTACGAGAGTCCCTCCGTTCCAGAGATTGGCTTCGGCTCTTTACTTTTGTGCCAGAGCTTGTATCACACTGGACTTAACGTTATCCCCCAGCTCCCACTTGGTAGAGCTTGGTGGTTTAGAGCATCTACTCTGAGCCTGTGAGTTTGAGGTTGAACCGTGGCTTGGTCATTTGTGAATTTGGCCAATTACTTAATCTTGATAAGCTTCATTTTAGGGCAGTGAAGCTGTTCTATGATGGGACAGGTGTCAAAGACCCTAGAATATACAACACCAAGAGTGCAGACATTTTTCCCCCAGTCATGGCTGACCCTCTGAATCTCTTGACATTGTCTTTTGTAGAGCAGAAGTTTTGAATTTTAATGAAGTCCAACTTGAAGTTTCTTTCATTGGTATTGCCTTTGGTGTTGTGTCGGAAAAGTTATCACCATGGCAGAGGTCATCTAGGGTTTCTCCCATTTTATCTTCTAGGAGTTTGATAGTTTGTGCCTTACTTTTAGATCTGTGATCTGTTTCAAGTTCATTTTGGTGAAAGATTCCTTCATGGCCAGTGCCTCTGGACTGTGAACCTCACAGAGCCTCTCCATTGTCCTGTGTCCCCTTAGGTGGGGCAGGGTGGCTGGAGTGGGCTGGGGTTGTATGTTTCTCTTCCCACAGCAAGTTTGTTGTTCTTGTTTAGTCAGTAATTCATGTCCAACTCTTTTGTGACCCTGTGAACTATAAATAGCCCACCACGCTCCTCTGTCCATGGGGTTTCCCAGGTAAGAATACTGGAGCTGGTTGCCATTCCCTTCTCCAGGGGATCTTCCACACCCAGGGATCGAGTCTGTGTCTCCTGCATTGGCAGGTGGATTCTTTACTGCTGAGCTACCAGGGAAGCCCTCCAGGAAGGTTAGACTCCTGTAAAATGTTTTCTCCTTGGTAAGAAGAACCAAGGGCTTTGGCATATGTAAAAATGGCTGTTTTCCCCACCTTCTTCTGAAAGCAAGAGGGACTTTTTCTCTGATATCCTCTATGAGGATATGGGGGAGCTCTGGGAAATTATCTCACAGAGGTTTTGGGACCTTCCCAACTAGAGGCTGAGGCTTCCTGGAGCTTTTAACCAGCAGAGCTGTCCACTCTGAGCCTCCACCGTGTTGTCAGATTACCAGTTAGTTTTCATAGCCTGGCACCTTCGTCTGGGTTTCTGCTCCAGCAGGATGTGATCGTCTGTGTCTGTCTCTCCAGTCGTGAGGATACCAGTTTGCCCTGTGCCCTCCTTTCTCTGACGGATCTAAGAAAAGCTGTTGGCTTTTCAGGTCCTCCCCGCCCCAGTTTTTAACTTATTGTTAGGCTGTTATGGCTTCTAAACTCCCTGCATGGTGAACTAGAAACCAGAAGTTAGCTCTTTTTTTTTCTTTTGAGATTAATCCCAGAATTGGATTCTCGTTCAGGCCCTCATCATAGTCATGTTTTGCCCATTGTAATAATTTGTATTTTTGTTACAAAACTATAGTAGTCAAACACTATGACCCTGGCATATAAACAGACATACAGACCAGTGGGACAGAATTGAGAGCTCAGAACTAAGCTCATGTATATTTGATCAACTAATGTTTGATGAGGGAGCCAAGAATATCAAATGGGAAAAGGTGGTGGCTTCAGTAAAAGTGGTGCTGGGGAAACTGGACATTAAAGAATAAAATTAGATGCCATCTTTTACCACTCACGAAAATAGACTTGAAATTAAAGTCTTAAATGTAAGATTGTTACTGTAATACTATTATAGGAAAACATAGGAAAGAAACTTCTAGACATTGGTCTTGGCACTGAATTTTTGGAAATAATGCACCAAAAGTGCAAGCAATAAAAGCAAAAATAAACCAGTGGGACGCCTTAAACTGTCAGTGTTTACACTTAACGTGTCCCACTTGCTTATTTTTGCTTTTATTGCTTGCACTTTTGCTGTATCATTTCCAAAAATTCAGTGCCAAGACCAGTGTCTAGAAGTTTTTATGAAAAGGCAGCCTACAGATGGGAGAAAACAATCACAAACCAGCTATCTGATAGGGGTTAAAAACAAATGATTAAAAAACGGACAGAGGATCCGAATAGACGTTTTTTCCGAAGAAGACATACAGATGCCAACAGATACAGGAAAAGAAGCTCAACATCGCTAATCGTGAGGGAAACACAGATGAAAACCACAGTTAAGTGAGCGCCTCATACCTGTCAGAAAGGCTCTTATCAGAGACATAACAAGTGTTGGTGAGGATGTGGAGAAAAGAGAACCATTTTGTACTGTTGATGCGAGTGCAAATTGGTGCAGCCACTATGGGAAACAGTATGAAGGTTCCTGAAAAATTAAAAATAGAACTAGCATATGATCTAGCAGTTCCAAATCTGGGAATATGTCTGAAGGAAATAAAATCAGTGTCTGGAAGAGATATCTGCACGCACATCACGGCAGCATCATTTAAAGAGCCAAGACATGGAAGTAATCTACCTGTCCATTTATGGATGAATGGATAAAGAAGATGTGAGATAGAGATCTACATAATGGAATATTCTCCAGCCATTAAAAAGAAGGAAATCTGCCTTTTGCATAAGAGGATGGACCTGGAGGGCATTATGCTAAGTGAAATCAGTGAGACAGAGAATGACAGACACTGTGTGGTCTCACATGTGGAATCTAAAAATGCTGAACTCACAGACATTGAGAGTAAAACGGGGGTTACCAGGAGCTGGGGGAAGGATGGGGGAACGGGGAGATGCTGGTCAAAGGCTGCAGGCCTCCAGTTATCAGGTGACTCAGTTCTAGGATCTCATGTACAGCATGGTGACTGTAGTTAATCCAGTATCACACACTTGCAGGTTGTTAAGAGAGTAATGGATCTTGAGCGTCATCACACACACACACACACACACACGCGCGAAAGTGACTCTGTGAGGTGATAGAGGTGTTAACTAACTTTATTGGGTAATTGTTTTGCAATAAGTGTGGGTGTCAAATCATCACATTGTACACATTAAACCTACATATATGTCGTTAACATCCCAATAAAGCTGGAAAAAATAATTTTATCAGTATAAACTAAACAGACTTCACTTACACTGCTGTGTTGCCTGCCTGGCCTCCGCACCTGGGTTGTGTGGTAGTGAGACCTCATGCTCTACATCTGGGTCCCTGTCGTATCATCTGTTTCACAACGTGGAGCAAAACAGACTTGGTTTCCACTGCCACTGAGCTTCCAACATTCTGGTTTTCTCACACATTTCTGAAGTTTAAGGGAAGAAGGAAAGAGAAGTACAGGACGAATGATTTCATTGTCTCTTCACTAAGACTCCCGCTTTTCTCCGCCTTGGCTATGTAGACCTGACTACGTGACGGAGTGAAATATTCTGCAGTGAAAACGTGGACGTGTTGGACACTTACTGGAAGTCTTAGTAGTGATTTTTTTCTTTCACCTTTGGATGTTGAATTAGTTAAAATAATTCATGTAGAGACTTTGTATACATGTGCGTGCCCTGGATAGGAATGAATGTGTATGTACAGACAGGTGGCCACGTGTTTTAAATTAACACATTTTAAAATGATTTAAAATAAATAGTGCAGGGGCTCACTGGAATAGCCACCCACACTTTCGAGGTGTGTGGAAGGCATCACAGGAGGATGGCAGAGGCTGAGGGATGGGGTGGGGTTGTCTGACCGCTTCCCATGAGAGAGGCTGTGGAGCTGTAAGAATCGTTTCTATTCTGAACGTCTAGACGTTCCACTCATGATGGTTAAATACAAGTGCAGCCTGCAGCTCTGCGTGGAATCAGTTGGTTCTGGTTTTATCTCGGGGCAGAAAATACACTGCTGCTGCTGCTGCTGCTAAGTCGCTTCAGTCTTGTCCGACTCTTCGCGACCCCATGGACTGCAGCCTACCAGGCTCCTCCGTCCATGGGATTTTCTAGGCAAGAGTGCTGGAGTGGGGTGCCATTGTCTTCTCTGAGAGACTACACTAGAATAAAGGATTGCTGAAAATCATTTCTTGTCCCAGTGTTGAGCATTTCTTTCTTCTTGGAGCTGCAAATGCTTCTCCAGGAAAGTATTCATTTTCTTGAGGCCGCTTTTGCAGCAGGATCAGAGTCCTGGTCTCATCCACATTTATTTTTAAATGGATAGATACGGGCATGAGGGTTTATCAAAGGTCAGTCCTGGAACTCATGGTGGCGAAGAACTCATCTCCTGGCCTCTGTTCATCTAGTCTGAAGTTCAGCCCATCTGCTGTCCTGTGTCTGATAAATATTCAGCTGGAATAAGTTCTCAAAGAGTAAGGAAGTGCTCTCAGACCTTTGGCAAATATAATTTGATATCATTTTGAAAGTCAGCACTTTTTGCATGACTGTTGTTTGCCATTGTGGCAGGCAGTTGGGGAACAGGTATGGGAGTAAGCAAAGGATTTCAGAGCCCAGTTTATTTGAAGAACCTGCCAGCAGGGAGCAGGGCGCCAGAGAGGAACCATGGAGCCTGGCAGGCACGCCTGTCATAGGCTGTGGCCGTGCTGGGAGGTAGAGGCCAGGGGCCTTCTGACTCTGCACTTGCACACCTGCCTAAGAAATTTTCAGAGCGCTGCATTCCTTGAACATTTGTAAGTTGGTATCTATGTTTTGTTACGTATTTAATATCTGCACAAGGTGTCATTTTTGGTGGATTTCAAATATTGACATTTTAAAAGAAAATCACTCCTTTACATGAATCCAGTGAAATGTAAAACCATAGGGATTCAAAATCCACCACCATTCATACAAAAATAAATGAAATTTATTTACTGTCAGAAATTTTGCACTGTTTTATTTTCTCCTTGAACTTGTGTATCCAGTTTGCCCTACAGAAGTTTTCCCTAGTTTAATATGTTTTTTTGTGCTTGGATGTTTTTCTTTGATCATCTTATCATAGTGCCTTATAATAAAATCATGCAAATAAATTTAAATGTAATTAAGACTGTTTCCTATAACCATGAGGCTGTGATCGTTAAGAAAATTTCTTCCAGAGTGAGTGCCATCATACTTATTTGTGGTACATACTTTAAAGCAATAGAAGTATACATTTTAAAAAATTTGGTAGGTGTTCTTTCTTTTTAAAAAATGTGTGATTTATTTGTTTTTTGTCCTGGGTTTTGTTGCTTTCTCTGATTGTGGCGGGTGGGGGCTGGTCTCTGTTGTGGCCCGAGGGTTCCCCTCACTGGTGGCCTCTCTTGCGTGGAGCGTGGGCTCTCGAGCGCTGGCCCAGCAGCTGTGGCTCACGGGCTTAGTTGCTCCACACGTGGAGGCAGCCCAGACCAGGGACTGAACTGTGTCCCCTGCATTGGCAGGCGGGTTCTTAACCATTGGACCACCGGGGAAGTTCAGAAGTGTGCGTTTTGATAACTATTAAACAGTAGAAGTGCTTTCATAGACATGTCATTTAATAAAACGTATGGGACATTTCCCTTCAGGTAGATGGCTGTTCACAGGGACATCGTCAAGGGGCACAGATTTCCCCTTCATGGATCTTTTCACTTATTATATTGTTGGCTGTGGAAGGAGGGCTGTTTCAGCCACGGCCTTTCATTCTTCAGAGTGGTTTTCGGAGATGAGCGCAAAGTCACATGATGATCTCTTACAAAAATCTGTAGCACTCTGTGTGGTGACCAGCTGAGACCCGGTTCTCCTTCCATTTTGTTGAAGGTTAAGAATTGGAGACCCCCTGACTTCCACAAGTCCTTTGTTCCTCAGTTACTGGAACTATTTACTTTCTCAGTTTCTGGGAAGTTTACCAAAAAGACTTTACCCCGATGTGTCAGATGTCTATCAATGACACCTGTTGTGTTTTCACTTAAAAGACACTTTTAAAATTCCATATACACTGGGAAGGCTGAGAATGCATTTCTGTATTACTGACTTTAAATGTAGTTTTGTCTCTGTGTGCATGCGTGTGTGTGTATATGTAGTTAAAAACCGTGGAGCTGTAGAATTATTGTCATTCCAGTGAGAAAATGTCGGCTTTTAGTTTAAAACCATCTGCCTTCATTCTTCAGTTCAGACAGGTATGTTAATATCTATTTCTCTGTCATCTCCATCACTTCCATTTCCCAGGTCTAAGGTAGTTAGAGGGGAGAGGTGGGGAGAGTGCCTTTGCCACCTTGAAATAAGGAGACTGTCTTCAACATGTCCCATCCATCTGCTTGCCTTGTTGTCAAGACCCTCTGGCATATCTGAATCCAGAGCATCCCAGCACAGGACAGAATACCCAGAGTCTGTCATCAGGTTCACCCAGAGCGGATATATGTGCCAGAAGAGAAAGGCAGGGAGTTGGCCTGATTGCGGATGCTTAGATTTAAACCAAATATTGAAAATTTCTCTTTCTTGGCATCCTGAGTGCACCGTAGAGAAGTCAGGATGGGTACCGGGTGTGTCTTGCTGGTGTGAAAGGGAAAAACAGTTGTGATAAGGAGGTGGGACAGAAGAGGGGAGTCATGGAGGGGTGTACAGCGGGCACTTTCTCAGGCAAACCCATGTTAGAAACACACGTGAGAAATCAGAGGCCTGGATACGGATTCCTGTAAGTAGCCATGCTCAGTATCTTCTGGAAGGTTCCCTCCTTAGAAAACTTCCAGTTTGAGTCTCCTGCTTTTGAACAGTAATTCTCAGATACCCCTCTTTGTTCTAGGAGGCCAGAAACTTACTAAAGAATCCATGTCTTCTCTGTAATTATTCTGGTCATATGGTTCACAATTCTCTTGGATCACGGTTCTCTGGGTAGACAGTTCTGTGAGTTTTTGTTTTCATACCTAACAGCTCCTTGATAGTAACTTATTAGGCCATCAAAACTTGATCCTTATGTGGATGAATTGGAAATTTTGGTCAGTATTCCCGTGAGGTCTGTAATTTTTAGGAAGAGCTCTGTTGTCAGTCAGGAACCTCAGTTTGGCTTGAGTTGGGTAGTGGTTTTCAATCATTGATATTTGGATTTTTAAAAATGTATAAATGATAAATTTTTTTAAGATTGGGTTCACTATGATCAATATACTTTATTATTTTTGTTAAATCTTTTTAGGTATAGTGATGGATAAAATGGGCCTGTTTATTTTAAGCAGAGGTGGCATGATTTCATTTCTTTCCTATTTTTTGATTTTTCCATGGAAGGAGGAACCAATGAGTTTCATAAGCTTTGGGTTCCTTAGTCTAAGTGAGTTAAAGAAGAAAAAGTTTGGAAAACTACCCAAAAGATGCAGATTCTTCATCGTTCTCTTTGTTAATTTTGCGTATTTATATTTTCCATTGTTTGTTGTATTAAAGCTTTGCCTTCTTTTATTCCTCTATATGTACCTTCAAGTCTTGTGTTTATCTTTGTTTTCAAAGTATTAATTTCTGCTTATGTTTTATTTTCTTATTCTCTTCTTTTGATATTTAAAATTTTTTGATTGTTTTTTGTAGAAAAATCATATAAGGCTATACATTTTCCTTTGGGTATAAATTTGGCTGTATCCTCTGTGTTTTTCTATGTACTGTTATATTTTTGTATAGGTTTTTAATTAAAGTTTTATTTTCTTCATTGTCATAATAGATATTTAGGAGAATGTCTGTTTTAAAAGTTTCCATGACTTGGGATTTTAATTTCAGATTATTGATTTATTATTATACTATCTTTTCAAGGTCTACTTTCTCCCTGTATCTAGGCTATATTTAGGTTAAACCCAATGCTTTTTCTGATCTTTATTGCTTCTCTTCAGTGCATTTGACCACTGGTTGCCCTTTCTTCATTTTGATATATCTCTTGGATGAATGGAAGTGTCATGCTTGGGATGTTCATGGCTTTTGCAGGTGAATGGTAGCTGGAGTGTCTGTGGGACTCACAGTATTCTTATTAAAGCTTAAACCTTATGCTCTAGTTTCTTCCCAATCCTGAAGTTGAGAAATTTTCAGTTATTTTTGCCACTTGAAGCAAACCTGCATTTAATTTTCATTTGTACTTCTTTGTGGCGAATTCTGTTTATCTTAAAAGCATATTACCGTGAGATGTGCAGGTATTGGCCACTTCTGTGTCCTTTTGTCTGGATCAGTAGCAAAAACTCGGTGAAATTTCCATTGTTTAGATAGTGGCTGCTCCCCCTCTCCCGCCACCCAGTACTGCTCCTCATTTTCTCCGTTTTCATACTTACTGTTCTTTTAAATCAGGCATTTGTGAGTAGAGAGGTGAGACTGAGACAGGAGAGTTTGATAGCTACCTAGGAGATAACGGAGCACTGAAATGGGGGGCCTTTGAGCACAGGTCAGAAGGCAGAGAAAGGCAAGAAAGGGTTTGAAATGTGTCAGAAACTTAAGCGAGAGGCCCTTCAGTGCACACTAATCTTAAGAAGGATTTCTGAGTTTGCCAGCCCACAGGAGATTAGGAAAAAGCAAATTAGAAGAGGGATAGGAGCTGTGAGGAGCCAGGCCCAGGTATCAGGGCTGAGTGACAACCTGCTGATTTTGAAAGAGGCAGTATAATTTCAGCAAATCTAAGCACTTTGATGGCGCCTTGGCTTAGGATGAAAGCAGCCTCTGCACCGCCTCCACACGCTCCAACCAAAGGCACAGACCGAGTTCTGTTACAGTAGAATCATCCCAGGTGGCAGTGATGACTCTGCGTCCCAGGGGTAGGCGACAGCGTACTTGAGAGCCAGCAGGGTGCACTGTGCTTTTAGCGCAGCTTCCCTGGAATGCAGAACCATTTTAGAAATCGGTTTAGAGCTTTTTGAAGGAAGGTCTGGACTGGTCTTTGGCGAGCGCCTGACACCCAGCCCCAGCCACAGTGCTGGTCAGAGATGGTGTTGGTGGATAGTTTTTCTGTTTTAGTTCTTGACCTAAAACAAATAGGCTGCCAGTTATTTCTCCAGTAAAAATGAGTTTATTCAGGATCAGCAAACAGTTTTTTTGATTAATTAATCGATTTTGGCTGCGCTGGGTCTTCAGTTGCGGTGAGCGGGGGCTGCTCGTTATTGTGGTGTGTGGGCTTCTCGTTGAGGTGGCTTCTCTCGTGGAACGCAGGCTCTCGGGCACAGGTTCAGTAGTTGTGGCGCTTGGCCTTGGTTGCTCCAAGATACGGGGGATCTTCCCGGACCAGGGATCCAACCTGTGTCCCTGTGTTGGCAGGAGGATTCTTATCCGTTGTGCCACGAAGTCCAGGGTAGCTCTTAAAGACAGGTTAGTGTACAGGCTTTTGGTTGGCTAGGTTGGACAGTCTCTCATTGGCTGAGCTCTTGCCAGTCTAGAAGAGGAGGTCTTCCTTCTTTCTGCTGGGCTCTGCTTTCCTTGTGGGGCTTCCCAGGTGGCGCTAGTGGCAGAGAACCCGCCTGCCAGTGCAGGAGACATGAGAGACGCAGGTTCCATCCCTGGGTTGGGCAGATCCCCTGGAGGAGGGCATGGCAACCCACTCCAGTGTTCTTGCCTGGAGAATGCCAAGGACAGAGCAGCCTGGGGACTATACTCCATAGGGTCGCAAAGAGACGGGCACAGCTGAGTGACTCGCCACCAACCACCACCTGCTTTCCTTGTCTGGCATAAGAGCTCCCCGTTCTGGACTCCACACTGTTTTAACTGAGGCATCCGCTCATTACTTTTTACGGCTCCTGTGTCATCTCCCTTCAGTTGCAGGCTTCTTGAGGTCAGGCACTGTGTTCCATGCTTCTCTGTATTACTCGGGGTAGGTCATCAATAAATGTGCCTGATAGTCTGGGTGAGGAGGGCGCAATTTTCACAAGTGAGCAGTACCTCTCTGCCTGTGATTAAATTTATAGTAATTTAGTTTGGCAAGAAATCATGACTTGAGGCACTTGTTTAAAAAGTGGTAATCATATAGGCATTGGAGTTGGTGAATAGGGAATTGGTGTTTACTTAATAGAAGTTCTACGAGACAGCAAAAGAGACACTGATGTATAGATCAGTCTTATGGACTCTGTGGGAGAGGGAGAGGGAGAGGGTGGGGAGATTTGGGAGAATGGCATTGAAACATGTATAATATCATGTATGAAACGAGTCGCCAGTCCAGGTTTGATGCACAATACTGGATGCTTGGGGCTGGTGCAGTGGGATGACCCAGAGGGAGGGTATGGGGAGGAAGGAGGGTTCAGGATGGGGAGCACAGGTATACCTGTGGTGGATTCATTTTGATGTTTGGCAAAACTAATACAATATTGTAAAGGTTAAAAATAAAATAAAATAAAAAAAAGAAGTTCTAAAGAGACTTCTGATTTGACTCATTTTCATTGTTAAAAGAAAGCAAACTGGATATTAGTTATACTTCATCCGGAAGTGAATGGAAATGCCTTTTAGAATAATAAGAAAACAGATACCTTCTATTTATATTGCACCTTTCTTCCAAAGAATTCAGAGCACTTTCCAGAAATTATCTGATTAATCTCTTTTCCTGCAGCGTGGTTAGTGGCGTGTGGAGTGGTGTGCGTGTGTGTATGAGCACATTTGAACGTGAATTTCTCCCTTCCTTCTAACCCTACCTCTCTTCCTTCACTTTTCATTCCACCTAATGGAAGCTCTTTTCTGAATCTAATCGTGGCATGAACTTGGCATTTTTTAAGTCTGATGTTTCAAACAGTTGCATACCATTTTAAGAATATTAAGTCACATTTATTCATAAAGACAGAGTTTTCTGGAAAAAGCATATGTTACCCATGCATGTCAGACCATTTATCAAAAATCGATAATCAGAAATGCTGTTGGAACATGAATTGCAGCAGTGGCTTCCTGTTTTGGCTCTTCTAATAGGATTTGATTTCTTAATAATCGCTTTTATTTTTATGTCAACTGTTGGATGAGCAATCGCCTAGGTGACAAAAGCAGGTAACCGAGGGAGCGCTGTGAGAAGGTGAGGTGTTTCTCATTTAACGTTTCTCTTTAGACGGAGCAACCGTATTAATTTTCTGTTACCAGACTTGCTCACTTGGGCCGCTTTTCATGCTGCGTGTGTCCTTTTCTTTAATTGACATTCATCTTTGGCAGCCGTCACCGCCTCCTTGGACCGTCCTCACAGCAGCTGCATTTGGGCAGGAACGTGGCCCAGAGCAAAACTACATGGTTTCGATCTGGGTTGTGGCAGAATCTTTAATAGATTTTTGATGGACTGAAGTAACAGAGCGTTATGAAGTCAGACCTGTTAGCACCCCTGTCTGCACCACCCCCCACTACCCCCGAAACACTGGCTCTGGGCTTTCCTCTGGGCGGTGCTTTACTTGGGTAGTGCGGGTCAGCTTTTTTCTTTTCAAAAGAGTAAAAGGATTTCACATCCATCCTTTTTCCTGTGATCTTGAACCAGTGATGGAGGCCCGTGGACCTGTGATGGAGGTGTGGCTGAGCAGCGAAGCTTCCCTTGATTACCTCGATGCCCTGTTTCAGGTCCTTTTTCATGAAAGGGGTCAGTCCGGAGGGCTTACTCTTCCTTTTTGTTTTTTCTTAGATTGTTGTTGTTCACTCACTAAGTCATGTCTCCTCTGTCCGTGGAATTCTTCAGGCAGGAATACTGTAGTGGGCTGCCATTTCCTTCTCCTGGGGATCTTCTCGACCCAGGGATCGAACCCACATCTCTTACATTTGTAGGCAGATTCTTTACCATCTGAGCCACCAGGGGTTACTCACTTTTACTTATTTGTGATATGACTTTTTATTTTTTACGGAAGTACAATTGCTTTGCAATGTCGTGTTGGTTTCTGCTGTACAGCACAGTGAGTCAGCCACATATATACACACGTCCCCTCTCTGTTGAGCCTCCCTCCCACGCCCCGTCCCAGCCTGCCAGGTCGTCACAGAGCACCGAGCCGAGTTCCCTGTGCTGTACAGCAGGTTCCCACTAGCTGTTTACACCTTCATAAGCATCATGAGCTGGAAGCTTCAAGACTGCAGGGGACAAAGACTTTTCAAGGCGTGGATAGTGATCTTTTTTGTTTTCTACTTGAGACTAGAGTAGAAAACAAAACCTAACTAGTAGGTTAGGCACCATGCACACCCAGCCTGCTCAGCTGTTTATTACTGGATCATAAACCACAGCCAGGCTTTTTATGGATGAAGCAGGTGAAGGCTTTGGAGGGCAGGTCGCATTTGGTACCCACCTTTTCCCCTTTTGCGACATCTCATAAAGCAGATGTGAAGAACAGGAAATCACATCTGTGACTTCATTTGAGCAAAGGCAACCATTGAGTTTTCACTGTTGGATAAGGAGCAGTGGATGTAATTTCTGGGCTGAGATGTTGCTCACAGGCACTTTCAACATTAGGAGTTTTCTGTCCTTTTCAGAATATGTGTAATCGTCATTTGGCAGCAGTGCACACAGATTTAGAATCAATTAGGTTACTGGCAGGATTTGTATGTGTTTATGTATATGTGTGTGTATGTATATGCGTGTACACATATGAAGAAGGCCCTTCTTGCAGGCCTGAAGTGTAATTTGACCAAAGGTCATCCAGAACCTATACCAACGTAAAGGGTTGTTTACCAGCAAGAGTTGTCGGCAGTTGTCGGCAAGAGTAAGACGTTGCTGGGAAGAATAAAACCCGGGGCTCGTTTTATTTGCCATGCTTGGACTGGCCTGTACATGAGAACAGTTGGAATAGGGTGAGGAGGGGGATTTTCCTCATTTATGATTCTGTGTCTTATTTGATGTATGACTGGAATCTTCAGGGGTCATAGACTTGCTCTTACCCGGTGGCTTTAGAAATAGACACTGTCCCCCTGAAGCCCAGAGCTGTGTAGTGGGGGAGGCGCTCCCACGGCTGACTGAGCCGTGGCTTCTACGCAGCGGTCTCGGCTCACTGTTGGGTAAGCCAGTTAGGTCCCATCTTTGTTCTGTTCCCGAGCCAGCTGGGGCACAGCACGCACAGTTCTGCAGGCTGGTGTGCTGTGGGGGGTAGTACAGAGTAGTGTTGGATGTCCTGCTCTCTGAAGTCAGGTTTCTTAAAGTCCTCTTCCAGGTGCTCTAGTTCCTAGGTGTATAATTTGG
Organism: Bos indicus; assembly: GCF_029378745.1. Classification (NCBI taxonomy): domain Eukaryota; kingdom Metazoa; phylum Chordata; class Mammalia; order Artiodactyla; family Bovidae; genus Bos; species Bos indicus. The sequence goes on along the minus strand of NC_091772.1, from coordinate 10,118,979 downwards.
GCAGGTTAGTTACATTTTAGCTATTAGGATATTAGTGATCTCTTTTAGTGCCCATCTTTGCCTTTTTAATGGCTCAGACAGTAGTGAATCTGCCTACAATGCAGGAGACCTGGATTCGATCCCTGGGTCAGAAAGATCCCTTGGAGGGAATCGTGGCAACCCACTCCAGTATTCTTGCCTGGAGAATCCCATGGACAGAGGAGCGGGCTACAGTCTGTAGGCTCACAAAGAGACGGACACGACTGAAGTGATCTAGCACACACTCACACGCGTGTGTGTATGTTTGTGTGTATGTGTACAGGTTTTAAATTGGAATAAGAGAAAAGGCAAGGCTATTTGTAGCCGGATCCTGGAAGTCGTTTTCTGTTTGCATTTTTGTTTCGAAGAAAGAAAAGTAGTCTGTCACAACGGCATGAATCTCAGTTTGAGAATTCAGGCGTCAGAGAGCTGTGTGTTCCGAACTGGGCCTCCCAGGGGACATCCGAGCCTGCCGCGTGTTTATCTGAATGGAGTGTGTTGAGTTGGATTCTAGATCCTTAGAGAGCTTTCCCTATATCAGGTCAGACCTTCAGAATTGTATTTCTGGACTGGATCAAATTAGCTCCCAGTACAGCTGCTTCAGTTGAACTGGTTTTTGGTCTCATCCCATTAACCTGTACTGAAGGACATTGTAAGAAATGCCCTAGAAAGCAGGCTGACACGTTTAGTATGAGAGGTTGTCAAGGACTCGTCCTCGGGTCTCTGTGAAATCCCATGGGGACTGTTCTCTCGGGATCAGTGAAGATGGGGACTCTGCTGAGGAAGGGTTTTGTTTTAAACTCGCAGATGCTGTGAATCACCTAGCCAGGCCTGTCCCCTCTTTGTATTGGCAGATGAGATGTATCGAAGGTCATAAGTTAGTCCTGCCATTCAAGAAGGAATATACAGGACTTTGTGGCAGGCAGTTTGTAGCTTGCCGACCCTCCTTAATTTAGCCTACTGCCCCTTTGTCTTGTTTTTTTTCCAAGACAAAATAATGAAAATATTAACAACATGTAAATATTAACTGAAATGAATAATAATCATTTTTGGATTTTGTTTTTATTGTTTGCAGAATCTTGTTGGACACTAGAGTAGAATTAAAGGAAATACGTAGTCACTTTAGTTCCTGCAAACTGTTTACCTCTTGGTTTTGACAACAGTTGATAATTCTTGCCTGAATCAGTGGTTTCATGAGACGTTGCAGAATGTTTTCTAGGTTTAGTATTCCTTCCTCCTTTGTTAACCAGTGCTCTTCTGTAAAGCTGAGCTTTCCCTTGTCACCAGGGCGCATTTAGATCTTCTGAAAAGACAGGATATGTACATAAGTTTTTTTCTGTAGTTGACATTTTTTTAAGGTAAGGAGTTGGTTTCATAGCTATTTCAAATGATGACAAACAAGGTATGTGTGTGTGTTTTTTTTTTCTCCCCCCAGGCCTTTTCTATTCTTTAAAAAAAATATTTTATTGTAGTTGATTTACAAGGTTGTGTTAGTTTCAGGTACACAGCACATGCATACATATAAACACACTCTTTTTCAGATTCTGTTCCATTATAGGTTCTTAACATAATATTGAGTGTAGTTCCCCGTGCTATACCGTAGATTCTTATTGGTTATCTGTTTTATGTATGGAAGTGTGTATGTGTTAATCCCAACCTCCAACTTTATCCTTGCCTACACCTGGCTTTTTATATGTTTTGGCCATGCAACATGTGGGATCTTGGTTCCTTGACCAGGGATTGAACCCTACCCTCTGCATTGGAAGCACAGTCTTAACCACTGGACCACCAGAGAAGTCTCAGCTTTTTCTTTTGTTGACTATTATTACAGAATATGGGATTTCCTAGCTTCAGTGCATTTAGTCAACTACAATCATTATTTTTTTTGATGTGCAGTCTCTCACAGCTTTGAGAGAACTTTGTTCTTGGTGTTTTTCAACCAGTGTTCCTATATAACTTTATGTTCTGAAAGCTTTCTTTCTCTCTGCCAGAAGGAGGTGTCCCATGCACATAGTGACCCTTTTCTGTCCGAGAGTGGAAACTAGCCCTTTCTTTAGGAGCCTTTGGTTCCTGTTGGTGATGAACTGCATTAGAGATGGACCTTGCTCCTTGCTGTTAGGGTGCTGTGCTTGTAAACTACTTAGTAAATATAGCTTTCGTGTTTAACTTGCTTGATCTCCTAATTATATGTCTTTATCTTTAACTGAAAATCTGGATTCCTAAGACCCTTAACACATTATTTATTTAATTTAATCTATTTACTATTTGATTTGAAAGCTGTTTCTGTTCAGCATTATTAATATTATAGCTAGTAATAAAATTAATGAATTTCATTTAAAATAAATTTGAGATCTTTTACCATTAGAATGCTTTCTGTTCAGGAGGGTGGATGGTCAGAATTCTGTGTTATATGTTTACTTGAAATAATGAGTAATTGTTTATGTGGTTATCTTTTCATTTTGATGAATGATGGAATTCATTTATTTCAGTTCATATCAGTTTTAGGATTGAAAATTTAAATTACACATATATTTCCATATTATGTGTTATATGTAAATAAAATGTATACTATGCATATGTGTTCGTTATGTAGTATATTTATGCAATTCTGTAATCTAATATAGAAAGATAATGTAGATAAATCTTTTATTTTTCTCCATAAGTAACTTTTTTTAGTTATTTATCTTTCATGGTTTTCTTTTAGAAAATAGGAATATATGAATATGCTTTGTGCTTTTGGAAAGCAAATATAAATATGTTTTTATTCTCTACACTTATTGCAAAAGGCATCAAAGGGCAGACAGACTGAAACCACAGTCACATACAACAGGCTGATCTGATCACACGGACCACAGCCTTGTATAACTCAGTGAAACTAAGCCATGCCGTGTGGGGCCACCCAAGACGGCTGGGTCATGGTGGAGAGGGCTGACAGAATGTGGCCCACTGGAGAAGGGAATGGCAAACCACTTCAGTATTCTTGCTTTGAGAACCCCATGAACAGTATGAAAAGGCAAAAAGATAGAACACTGAAAGATGAACTCCCCAGGTCAGTAGGTGCCCAATATGCTACTGGAGCTCAGTGGAGAAATAACTCCAGAAAGAATGAAGGGATGGAGCCAAAGCAAAACAACACCCAGTTGTGGATGGGACTGGTGATAGAAGCAAGGTCCAATGCTATAAAGAGCAATATTGCACAGGAACCTGGAATGTCAGGTCCATGAATCAAGGCAAATTGGAAGTGATCAAACAAGAGATGGCAAGAGTGAACATCGACATTCTAGGAATCAGCGAACTAAGATGGACTGGAATGGGGGAATTTAACTCAGATGACCATTATATCTACTACTGTGGGCAGGAATCCCTTAAAAGAAATGGAATAGCCATCATAGCCAACAAAAGAGTCCAAAATGCAGTACTTGGATGCAATCTCAAAAACGACAGAATGATCTCTGTTCGTTTCCAAGGCAAACCATTCAATATCACGGTAATCCAAGTCTATGCCCCAACCAGTAACACTGAAGAAGCTGAAGTTGAACAATTCTATGAAGACCTACAAGACCTTCTAGAACTAACACCCAAAAAAGATGTCCTTTTAGGGGACTGGAGTGCAAAAGTAGGAAATCAAGAAACACCTGGAGTAACAGGCAAATTTGGCCTTGGAATACAGAATGAAGCAGGGCAAGGGCTAATAGAGTTTTTCCAAGAGAACACACTGGTCATAGCAAACACCCTCTTCCAACAACACAAGAGAAGACTCTACACATGAACATCACCAGATGGTTGACACTGAAATCAGATTAATTATATTCTTTGCAGCCAAAGTTGGAGAAGCTGTATACAGTCAGCAAAAACAAGACCATGAGCTGACTGTGGCTCAGATCATGAACTCCTTATTGCTAAATTCAGACTGAAATTGAAAAAAGTAGAGAAAACCACTAAACCATTGAGGTATGACCTAAATCAAATTCCTTATGACTATACAGTGGAAGTGAGAAATAGATTTAAGGGCCTAGATCTGATAGAGTGTCTGAGGAATTATGGATGGAGGTTCATGACATTGTACAGGAGACAGGAATCAAGATCATTCCCAAGAAAAAGAAATGCAAAAAGGCAAAATGGCTGTCTGAGGAGGCCTTACAAATAGCTGTGAAAAGAAGAGAAGCAAAAAGCCAAGGAGGAAAGGAGAGATATACCCAGTTGAATCCAGAGTTCCAAAGAATAACAAGGAGAAATAAGAAAGCCTTCCTCAGTGGTCAATGTATAGAAATAGAGGAAAACAGTAGAATGGTCAAGACTAGAGATCTCTTCAAGAAAATTAGAGATACTAAGGGAATATTTCCAGAGAAGGCAATGGCACCCCACTCCAGTACTCTTGCCTGGAAAATCCATGGGCAGAGGAGCCTGTTAGGCTGTGGTCCATGGGGTCTCTAAGAGTCAGACACGACTGAGCGACTTCACTTTCACTTTTTACTTTCATGTATTGAAGAAAGAAATGGCACCCCACTCCAGTATTCTTGCCTGGAGAATCCCAGAGATGGCGGAGCCTGGCGTGCTGCCGTCTATGGGGTCGCACAGAGTTGGACACGACTGAAGCGACTTACCAGCAAGGGAATATTTCATGCAAAGATGAGCTCAATAAAGGACAGAAATGGTAGGGACCTAACAGAAGCAGAAGATATTAAGAAGAGGTGGCAAGAATACACAGAAGAACTGTACAAAAAGATCTTCACGACCAGATAATCACGATGGTGTGATCACTGACCTAGAGCCAGACATCCTGGAATGTGAAGTCAAGTGGCCTTAGGAAGCATCAGTACTAACAAAGCTAGTGGAGGTGATGGAATTCCAGTTGAGCTATTTCAAATCCTGGAAGATGATGCTGTGAAAGTGCTGCACTCAATATGCCAGCAAATTTGGAAAACAGCAGTGGCCACAGGACTGGAAAAGGTCAGTTTTCATTCTACTCCCAAAGAAAGGCAATGCCAAAGAATGCTCAAACTACTGTACAATTGCACTCATCTCACGTGCTACTAAAGTAATGCTTAAAATTCTCCAAGCCAGGCTTCAGCAATATGTGAACCGTGAACTTCCAGAAGTTCAAGCTGGTTTTAGAAAAGGCAGAGGAACCAGAGATCAAATTGCCAACATTCGCTGGATCATGAAAAAAGCAAGAGAGTTCCAGAAAAACATCTATTTCTGCTTTATTGACTATGCCAAAGCCTTTGACTGTGTGGATCACAATAAACTGTGGAAAATTCTGAAAGAGATGGGAATACCAGACCACCTGACCTGCCTCTTGAGAAACCTGTATGCAGGTCAGGAAGCAACAGTTAGAACTGGATATGGAACAACACCCTGCTTATTTAACTTCTATGCAGAGTACATCATGAGAAATGCTGGGCTGGAAGAAGCACAAGCTGGAATCAAGATTGCTGGGAGAAATATCAGATATGCAGATGACACCACCCTTATGGCAGAAAGTAGAGAAGAACTAAAGAGCCTCTTTATGAAAGTGAAAGAGGAGAGTGAAAAAGTTGGCTTAAAGCTCAACATTCAGAAAACTAAGCTCATGGCATCCAGTCCCATCACTTCATGGGAAATAGATGGGGAAACAGTGAACACAGTGGCTTACTTTATTTTTCTGGGCTCCAAAATCACTGCAGATGGTGATTACAGCCACAAATGAAAAGACGCTTACTCCTTGGAAGGAAAGTTATGACCAACCTAGACAGCATATTAAAAGGCAGAGACATTACTTTGTCAACAAAGGTCCATCTAGTCAAGGCTATGGTTTTTCCAGTGGTCGTGTATGGATGTGAGAGTTGGACTGTGAAGAAAGCTGAGCACCGAAGAATTGATGCTTTTGAACTGTGGTGTTGGAGAAGACTCTTGAGAGTCCCTTGGACTGCAAGGGGACCCAACCAGTCCATCCTAAAGGAGATCAGTCGTGAATGTTCATTGGAAGGACTGATGCTGAAGCTGAATCTCCAATACTTTGGCCACCTGATGTGAAGAGCTGACTCATTGGAAAAGACCCTGATGCTTTGCAAGATTGAGGGCAGGAAGAGAAGGGGACAACAGAGGATAAGATTGTTGATGGCATCACGGACTCAATGGACATGGGTTTGGGTGGACTCCGGGAGTTGGTGATGGACAGGGAGGCCTGGCGTGCACCGTTCATGGAGTCGCGAAGAGTTGGACAGGACTGAGTGACTGAACTGAACTGTTACAAAAAATAAGACCAGAAAATATATATATTGTTCTACATCTCGTTTTATTCATCTATCCTACTTCTCCTTAATAGATTTTCCTCTTTTTTTTTTATAGCTGCAAAGTACATCCTTGTGTGGATGGATATACTGTATCACAGTTTCCAGTGTACTGTGATACAGTATATCACACTGTATATCCAGTACAATGTAGATTGTCCCCTAGAGTTCTATATTACTGAGCATTTTTTTCTTTAACCTTTTTGAATATAAGCAATATTATAAGGCATAACTGAGTCATTTGTGTGTATGTTGTGTGAGAAAACCAGCTCATACTTTTTCCTTTGAGTTCATAGGATAAAATTCTAGAAGTGAAATTCTTGAGTCAAGGATAAATTAATCTGTTAACTCTTTTCCTTAGAGGGTACCATTTTGCTTTCTCCATAGCCTATCAGTGGTGTATATTGTCGAACTATAAAGTTTTGCCAGTCTGACAGATTAGAAATAGGTTGTTGTTGTGTTGATTTGCATTTCTCTTAGCGAAGTTAGAGAATGTTTTGTTTAAGGGCTAAATAGTTGTCTTAATTTCTTAATTATTTTTTCTTTTTCATCCTTCCTGGGTTCCATACTTCTTCTTTTCTCTTCCTATTGTTGTCTAGTCGTTTCTTTGAATTCCTGGAATGTTTTATGGTCCCCTTCTAGCGTTGCAACTGGATTTTTTCTGGTGAATTTTCTTCTGCTGAGAAATAATTTTGTTTTTCAATTATAGATACGGCAATTTTACTTGCTTTTCGGTTCTTATTGGAATTATTTATGTTTTCCTAAGTTACTGACTAGCATCAGGGTCCTGTGAGGCTTGGGGGCTTAGAGAAGTCTTCTGGTTTTTCAGCAAAACCTATCTCCCGCTGCTGCTACTGAAAGAGCAGCTTCTTTGCCACGAGGCACTGGCTCTTGGCTCTCCTCGCCCTCCATACCTTTTCTGTCTGCCTCACACAGTGCTGCCTGCTGTACCCTGCCCTTTGTCAGGCCTGCACAGAGCAGCCAGCTGGGGGGAGCACCTGTCCTTCTGGTGGAAAATGCTGTTGCGCCGTTGCCCCGGGTCTGCTCTCACCGTGTCCCTGCCTGCGCCCGCCCGCCCGCCCGCCCGCCCCGTCCTTCCCTGTGGCATCCTCTCCGCTGCATGCAGAGGTCACTTCAGTGCCATCAGTTCGCTGGCTCTCCCACAGCCTCACAGTATTTGAAGTAGACATCTCAAGAGGCCTTGTTCCTTCTCCTGCTTGCTTTTCATGGTTTTTAGGAGAAATGGGAGGATTCAGTTGTGGGCAATTCCCATACTCCTCCCAAACCCAGATAGATCCTCTGTATTCCCTTTAAAATAAGTAAACTTATGAGCTAAATTTTTTTTATGAGCAGTATTAATTAATTATTTTAATTGGAGGATAATTACTTTACAATATTATGGTGTTTTTTGCCATCCGTCAGCATGAGTTGGCCACAGGTATACATGTGTCCCCGGCTCCTGAACCCCCTCCTGCCTCCCTCCCCGCTGTATCCCTCTGTGTTGTTCCAGAGCACCGGCTTTGGGTGCTGTGCTTCATGCATCGAAGTTGCATAGGTCATCTGTTTGACATGTGGTAATGTACATGTTTCAGTGCTGTTCTCTCAAATCATCCCACCCTCGCCCTCTTCCACAGAGTCCAAAAGTCTGTTCTTTGCATCTGTGTCTTTTTTGCTGCCCTGCATGTAGGATCGTTGGTACCATCTTTCCAAATTCCATATGTATGTGTTAATACTTGGTATTTGTCTTTCTCTTTCTGACTTACTTCACTCTGTATAAATAGGCTCCAGGTTCATCATCTGTGAGCTTATTTTTAAAATACTGAACATTAAAGCAAAATGAAACCCAGGTCTGAATAAAAAAAAATAGCCGTTCCCAAACCTTTCTGCGGATACCTGTGGGGGTGTTTTGTGTGCACTGGGTGTGTGATCTTCACCACAACTAAACGCTGGATGCTGTGAACGTGAGACAGAGTTTCTCTAATGATTACTCCATATCTTAACTTCATTTGCCGAGTTCACAAGGTAGGGATTTAAATGAACTTGACATGGCATCGGGTCCCATCAGTTCATGGGAAATAGATGGGGAAACAGTGGAAACAGTGTCAGACTTTATTTTTTGGGCTCCATAATCACTGCAGATGGTGACTGCAGCCATGAACTTAAAAGACACTTACTCCTTGGAAGGAAAGTTATGACCAACCTAGATAGCATATTGAAAAGCAGAGACATTACTTTGCCAACAAAGGTCCGTCTAGTCAAGGCTATGGTTTTTCCAGCGGTCACGTATGGATGTGAGAGTTGGACTGTGAAGAAGGCTGAGCGCCGAAGAATTGATGCTTTTGAACTGTGGTGTTGGAGAAGACTCTTGAGAGTCCCTTGGACTGCAAGGAGATCCAACCAGTCCATTCTGAAGGAGATCAGCCCTGGGATTTCTTTGGAAGGAATGATGCTGAAGCTGAAACTCCAGTACTTTGGCCACCTCATGCGAAGAGTTGACTCATTGGAAAAGACTGATGCTGGGAGGGATTGGGGGCAGGAGGAGAAGGGGACAACAGAGGATGAGCTGGCTGGATGGCATCACTGACTAGATGGACGTGAGTCTGAGTGAACTCTGGGAGTTGGTGATGGACAGGGAGGCCTGGCGTGCGGTGATTCATGGGGTCGCAAAGAGTCGGACACAACTGAGTGACTGAACTGAACTGAACTAAAATATTTTGGGAAGTAAGGATTTCTTTTATTTTTTATTTTTTCTTGGTGATAATTATTTCAGTTTAATGCCAATGGCATAATGATCCAAAGAAAGAAGTCATCAGGCAACTTTGGAGAGGGATTTAGGGGTCGTTTGTGATTTATTGGGAATCACCATCAGTGAAAATTTAAACACCAAGCAAAGCGCAGTTGTGTATGCTTCATAAACTTTCCGAGTGACGAGAGAGGCTGTGTTGTTTTTCCCGCTCCTCATTATTCTAGGAAATGTATTTTTATGTCTCTCAAGTCTAGCGGGCATCTCGCATTTGCTGCTATAAATGCCTCCCGTCAGAGGGCCAAATAAGGAAGTTACAGTTATAGAAATGTTTTCCCTGAAGACGTGAGCCACATGAGATGCTAATTGACTTGCTCTATTTCAGTCTTTCTCATTTGTATTTTTCTTTCTGTGTGAGCTTGGAAAGCAGCTTGCAGAGTATGTGCTGACAGGTTTATTTTCTACATAAAGTGGAAGAAACATGGGTATATGATTTTTGACTGACCCACGGCTGTCTGAGAAGATGCAGGCATGCAGGAGATGACACTGTTACTATCCAGACTGCCCTGCAGCACTGTTCGTATCCTCACATTACTTGTCACTGAAAACAAACTGCAGTGTCTTTTGGTGGAAAACCGAGAGCTATGACCCGCTCACACCGTTTTCCTGTTTGTTTCTCTCCCAAGAGTGGCATGTTCAAGTCTCCTCAGAATTGAACTCCTGTCAGTCCTATTGTAGATCTGAAATACTGTTTCAGTATTTGTTTCCAAATGTCACGCGTCTCTTCTCACTTGAAGCTCAGCTCAGCCCCATGTCATTGGTTGAGGTTGTACCAGATACCAGGCAGTGTTGGGTGCTGGGATTAGAAACTCCAATGAGACGCTGTCCTTGTTTTAATGACCTTAGAGCTCAAGGAGAGAGAGAGAGCATATCCATTTGAGAAAGTCAGATGGGAATGATAGTATTAATCACAAAGGAGGTGTAACCTGGGGCCCTTGATCAGAGGGACAGGCCTGTCTTGGCAGGCGTTTGCAAATGTGATCACAGACCCCCGGACCCTCTGTGGCTCTCCTGTCCTTTGCCTTATGCTGGGAAAGCTTCTGCAGTAGAACCTTGCCAACTTTAAGCCAATCACCTAATGTTTGGGTGTTTTACGTGGAGGAAACCTGATGGATGTCTGAGCTGTGTGTGCCAACATTCAGTGGTAGAGCTGGGGCTTGCTGTTGAAGTCGTTTATGTTGTGGTGCTGGTCCTAGGTTGTACAAACACTGACACCAGGATGTGTGTGGAGGTATTAGTGCCTCTCCTGCCTTCATATTTATTTCCTTTATGATCTGAACTAGTAAAAGTCTGTAAAATAGAAAGAGGTCAAAACTCAAATACAAGTGAACTTTTACCATAGATTAGTATGAAGGTAGACTGGATTGCATTTAGAATTTCAAAACATTTCTGTCTGCTTGTCTTGTACCATGGCCCAGCCTTCCGCAGTGTATCAGTTATAAAGCTTCCTTTCCTGAAAGGTAGAAATTTTTCTGTTTGTTTTTTTTTTTTTAAACCGCCTTAATTATTTAAGTCTTTTCTAGAATTTCGGCAGTTCAGTCTCGTAGTCATGCTCTTTGAAGACTGTGTTTCTGGCTCACCTTCTTGTGCTGTGGGGCCTGGCTCACTGTGGGCAGTGAATGTTCACTGAACTAGATTATGTGAACTCAGTTTAGTTCTAGCACATACTTTTGCTGGTGATTATTCTCCCTGCCCCCACCATCTGCCATTTCATTTTCGTTTCATTTTACTGTTGTTGATGGAGGTTTTATATTCTAATATTAATAATTCTATTTAATTTACCTTTCTATTTTGACATGCAAATCCAGTTTTACAGCCTCCCTTCCAACAATTGATAAGAACAGTCTTGATTTTGAATGGTTTCTGTGCTCGTCGCTGCTGATTTTAGCCTGTAATTGCCCACATCCAGTCTACGTTTTTTTGTTTAGATTGTCTCTGATTTATCATCTTGCAGTGAGTGTGCAGACTGTCTTTTGGTGCTTCTGCTACTTCTGCAGATGGAAGGACCACGTGGATGTGGAATTTTTTTGTTCTTGATCTTCTCCCTGGAGAAGCTTTGAAGGCCACTGTCTTAGGTTTGGGAATTCACTATTGCCATGGGGAATGCCTGTTATCAGCCTAATGCTTTTTTCCTTTGTAAACATCCTTGCCTTTTATTTTGATACCTGCAGGATTTTAACGTGCATTTCTTTTTTTTATTTTTAAACTTTACAAAATTGTATTAGTTTTGCCAAATATCAAAATGAATCCGCCACAGTGCATTTCTTTAATTAAAAACTTAAACGCAGTTCTTCTCCTTCTGCCTTCTTACTCAGAGAGACCTTTTCCTCCTAGGTGCTGCCTCCTTTCAGCTTCTTTCCGTCGATTCCGCAGCTTCTCTCTCATCTGTCCCCTTGTCTGCCTTTAACACAGATTTTCCATCTTCCTTCCTCTCTCACGGTCATCTCCCCACACTGCTCTCGCCTCGTTACTCTTCAGTTTGCAGGCAGGTCCCTGGTGCTGCCTCTTGCTGCCACGCTTCCCGCTTGCTTGTTGTCTGTGATGTTGGTCTGTGTTGGTTTACCTTGTGGTGGTGTTGTTACTTAAGTTTGTGGTTACTTGAGCTTGTTGTTCGTTATGGCTTTTACCTGTTTGGGGGTTTTCTTTGGTCCCCAACACTGCCTTCCTCCTTCTTTGTTGGAATTCTTTGCCAGACACGAGATGAAGGACTAGTCTGAGTGAACCGCCCTTTGCTGGATTCTTGGTATCTTCCAGTCATTTGTCCTAGCTCAGCTTGCTTTCCTGGAGGGGGGATAGCCTATTCCCATTGTATTTTGTGGGGTGACTTGAGGATTTATCTAAGATAAATGGAGATATCTGTATGTTCCCTCTGGGCAGAGTTGCAGCATGATACTGTGTGAGGAGCCCCCGTCCCTCCTTGTCCCCTCCAGCCTGTGCCAAGATAGAGCAGACAGTGGCTTGTTCCTTCTATCCCGACTGCAGGTGACAGCGAATGCAGAAAGAGAACTAGCTTTGCGGATGGCTGGCTTGGGATGATGAAATAGTTTAAGCTGCTTCAGAAAGGAGGTTGCTCCTGCCAAGAATTGGCAGTGGGGGAACGGAGAGGCAGTCTTTCTTTCTGTCTGCTCTTTCTGTTTTCACTCAGACACTTACCTGTCCATAATTTCCTGGTAGAAATCTCTCTCAGGATGTGACCCATCATTGCCAGTATTTCTGAATTCCAAAGTGTTTGTCAGTTTGCATTTCTTTCTGTGTTTTCATTAGTATTTCAGCGTGGACAAAGGTGAGAGTGGAAGCCGCTGGCTTCAGCAGCTGCATCAGAAGCCAGGAGCTTTGCACTTGAGGTGGGCATTCTTAGTGGACTTGTCCAGTGTATGTTTCTGCACACTTTTTCTTTCTTCAGTGAAAGTGCAGGTCACCCTCTAGGTCCCCTTCACCCGGTTCCTGTGATGAGTGAAGTTGAGGGCAGGCCTCTGATCTTAATTCAAGAAGTTCATCAGAAACATTGCGATGTATTCACATTAGAACAAGTCTCTGCGATTTATTACTTATCTGCAGCTTTCTTCTGTCTAATTGCAGAGTGGATTTCCTCAGTCCTAGTAAATCTTTTAGAACAAGAGGAAGAAAAAATGCAAAGATGTTTTAAGTGGCCCCCCTCTAAAGTAGACCCTAAAGAGATGCATTAAGCATTTTCCTCTTTTTCTGTGTTCATGTGCAGTCCATGAGTTGAAGGATTTAAAGTGCTGCTTAATCTGTAAGTGGCGTTTATTTTGAGTTTGAGTGTCTGCTCTGTGCTGGAACTCTGAAAGCCAAGTTTAAAAAGACCAGGTTCTTGTTCTTGAGAGGTAATGCGAGAATAAAGTTGGTGAATGTGGGTGGATTTAATTCAGTGTAAGGGTGATTGTTGTTGTTGTTGTTGTCTTTCTAATGTTTTCTTAAGTTTGCCTGCAAGTTTTCTTTGGGAGCACTTGACGTCTCAGGAACGCACCATTCTACCTAGTATGCCTACTGAAGTCTTAAGCCTAAATCAGTGCAATAGTTAGGATTTAAGTGGTACGATCTCTAGGAATTAGATCAATGTTTTCTCTGTATAGCACTTAGAGCTCATGGACCTTTTAGATAACTGGAGATTGGTAGCCATATTCTATTTCTCTCTGTTTTTTTTAATTAAATTAAATGTGTAGTGTATTTTAGGGGATTGTTATAAGTTTTTAGAGTTCTGTTACTTCACTCTGTTTTAATTGGGTTAGTCCAGCAGGAATTGACAGCGCCATGGTGGCATAAGAGGGTGCAGACATAGAAGGTTCCCATGGGCGGGCATTAATGGCATCAAGATGGTGTGGGAGAGCTGCCACCCGGCTCTGTCGCAGCCCCAGAGGCCGCTGTGATGCTTAACAAATGTCTGCCCAAGCCACACAGTGGTTCCTTAGATTAATTAAAGTAAAATCTAACCCCGATTTGGGGTTTTGATAAGACCACAGGGCAGTTGAAGTTGGAATTGGCTGGTCTTCCACACTGTTCTCGTTAAAATGACCATGGAACTACTGTTATGGTTTCTTCTAAACTTCTGAATTTACCTTTTTGCAAAGACGTGGCCTTCCAGCATTCCTGTTTGTTTTCTCTTTGTTTAATTGACCCACAGGGTTTTGTTTTAATGGAAGACGAGACCCTCCTTCCCTCGCTTCATCTTCCCCACTCTGTCTAGGGCACTGGTGACATCAAGGTCTGGTCCTCTCCTGTAAGCTGCCCATTCTGGCAGGATTTACAGAAAGAGGAGGTTGTTGGCTCTGTCCATAGTCAATGCAGGGTTGTTTTGCATTTTTTTAATATAAAATTTTATTGGCCACTGATACTTAGTAAAATACAGTAAAAATGAATTACTAGAATAATAAAATGGAAAGACATACACAAAAATACAAGTCCCAGTATTTTATTACTAAATTCAACACTTCACTCTATGCTCTTAAAAAGTTGCTGAATACTTGTGTTTCTTTTCTGTGCTTGTCAAAGTATGCATGTATCACCCTGAATCACTCCACTCTGGACCCTGTGATCCTGTAAAAAGGGACCCAACATACCTGCCCTGACTAAGAGTTGTGATTCAGTCTCTCAGTCGTGTCCACTCTCTGCGACCCCATGGGCTGCAGCATGCCAGGCTTCCCTTTCTTCCACTAAGCGTGCAGATGGGCAAAAATGTGACACAGCACTGAGGCTGTGCATGCGTGTGCTCAGTCGCTCAGTCGTGTATGACTCTGCGACCCTATGGACTGTAGCCCGCCAGGCTCCTCTGTCCATGGGATTCTCCAAGCAAGAATACTGGAGTGCGTTGCCATGCCTTCCTCCAGGGGATCTTCCCAACCCAGGGATCAAACCCACATCTCCTGAGGCTCCTGCTTTGCAGGTGGGTTCTTTACCACTAAGCTACCGGGGAAGCCCAAAGAGCTATGAAGGCTGCTCCTTATGACATTTTACAACACTTGGAATTCTGAGCAACTTGTGACTTTTGTTTGGTATTCAAATTGCTCACTTAAAAGTATATTTACATTAATTCTTGTAGAGTCTGGTTAGAATGACTTCAGATTAAGGGAAACACACATACACACGTATATAGATACATATGTATATATACATACACAGTAAAGTTAAATACATTTATTCTCCCCCTCCAAAACCATAATACATGCATATATGATAATTAGCACCTGTCCACTTGGCCCTGGAAACACAGGAGGTTTTTTGGTCTCAATTGAGTGTAGAATTAAGCTCATTTAGAACCCAAGCCTGGAGGAGGGTTCTGCATAGTTTCTGACGTGTACATGAGAATCAGCTGTGGATGTCTCTGTGTTCCCTGAGCCATCACTGGAGGTTCATTGTACACACAGTGGTGTTCATCTCAGCATGATATTGGCAGTAGCCTGCCACTGCAAGATTCTGAGAGCCTCTTAAATGCCTGTGAAAAGACAACAGGTTAAATAAATTAGAGCTTATCCACACAACGGAATTTTACGTAAGCATATAAAACCTCAAGAAGCTCTTTACATGTTGATGTGAAATGAGCTCCAGAGACATGGTTAAGTGGAGAGAGCGAGCAAGGCCCAGGGCGGTACCCACTGCACCTCCGCTTGTGCACAGAAAGGGAAGCGCGGTGCAGCGGCGATGACGTCTTCGCCTGTGCCCGTGTGTCTCGGGGAGGACTGGGCTGGCTGGGGTGTAGGGCTGAAGGGTGATGTCACACTGCATACTCCTTTCAACAGTTTGAATTTTGTTCTGGGTGTACTACTGATTAAGAAAAAAATAGTTGGAATAACACAGTCTGTTGGTAATTTTAAAAAGCAGGTCTGAGAACATCATGGGAACAGCACTACATGTGGGACGAGGTTAGACAGAGCTGTCTCTGAGAGGACCCCGCCGTTTCAGTAGAGATAACTGTTGCTCGAAGGGAAATTTAGCCCTGTTGAGAAACGACCGGTTTCAGTGATGAAGCTATAAGACGTAACATTGAGTGAACTTTTTATCTGGTTGTCACAGGCACTAAGCGGTTTGGGATGTCAGTTTGCCATCTTACGTAGACTCACGTGCATTCTGAAATAAATATGAACGTGTCTGTTATCCTTGCTTCTGTAAAGCTGAGAGAGCGAGCTTAAGAGCTAATCTGAGGTCACGGGTCATGAGTCGGGGCCCAGGATTGGATCCAGCAGCTGGAATGAGAGAGCCCTGGTGCTGCTCAGCACAAGCATGGAGTGCCTATGAATAGACACTGTTCGGAAGCTCTGTGACTTAATTCTGAGGAGGTAGCCACGGACTGACCAAGACAGAACAGCGCACAGTCGCAGCTATTCAGTCTTTGTGTTTGTAGCAGGTGCTGCCCCAGCATCGTCTTATCCTTGTGCAGTTCAGTTGCTCAGTCGTGTCTGACTCTTTGCGATCCTGTGAACCGCAGCACCCCAGCCCCGCTGTCCATCACCTACTCTGGAGTCCACCCAGACTCATGTCCATTGAGTCAGTGATGCCATCCAACCATCTCATCCTCTGTCGTCCCCTTCTCCTCCTGCCTTCAATCTTGCCCAGCATCAGGGTCTTTTCCAGTGAGTCAGCTCTTCCCATCATGTGGCCAAAGTATTGGAGTTTCAGCTTCAGCATCAGTCCTTCCAATGAACATTCAGGACTGATCTCCTTTAGGATGGACTGGTTGGGTCTCCTTGTAGTCCAAGGGACTCTCAAGAGTCTTCTCCAACACCACAGTTCAAAAGCATGAATTCTTCGGCACTCAGCTTTCTTTATAGTCCAACTCTCACATCCATACATGACCACTGGAAAAACCATAGCCTTGACTAGCCTTTGTTGACAAAGTGATGTCTCTGCTTTTTAATATGCTGTCTAGGTTGGTCATAACTTTCCTTCCAAGGAGTAAGTATCTTTTAATTTCGTGGCTGCAATCACCATCTGCAGTGATTTTGGAGCCCAGAAAAATAAAGTCAGCCACTGTTTCCACCGTTTCCCATGAAGTGATGGGACCGGATGCCATGAGCTTAGTTTTCTGAATGTTGAACTTTAAGCCAACGTTTTCACTCTCCTATTTCTCTTTCATCAAGAGGCTCTTTAGTTCTTCACTTTCTGCCATAAGGGTGGTGTCATCTGCATATCTGAGGTTATTGATATTTCTCCTGGCAATCTTGATTCCAGCTTGTGCTTCTTCCAGCCCAGTGTTTCTCATGATGTACTTTGCATATAAGTTAAATAAGCAGGGTGACAATATCCTCACACAACAAACTAGCAATAGCAAAAATAGCAGAATTGGAGCAAAATAGCTCCTTAAGGAGTGTCTTCAGATTGAGATGACATCTCTTGTCCTACTAATGTTATTCGTCACATCTTACATGATCCCACGATAGTCATCAAACAATGATAAAATGCCTACTGTGTGTGTGTGCATGCCAGAAGCCATGGGAGGTGCAGGGAGGTGTAGGCATAGTCCTGACCTCAGTGAACTCCTGTGGAAATGACTGTAACTTGGTAAATATTTCTTTTTCTCCCCTCTTGGGCACACGAGAAGTATGTTAATTATAAAACAGAGTGTTGCAGGATTCCAGCAGGAGGAATCTGCAAAGCTGGAGAAGACATCCTTTCTTTGATTGATGAACACTGCGGGTTGTTGTTATAGTTTCTGTTCTGCATAATCCTCTATTTATACATAAATTTATGCATAAAAGGGTCAAACGAATATAATATCTTTTCCTATTCTCAGTGCCAAGTTAACAGTCTTTGTTAGTCCCGTGTTGAAATTCAAGATGAGAAATGGAGTGTATGCCCGGGGCTGTGATGAATTCAACAATAAATGAGTCCCCCAGAATTCAAGGAGCTTACTCTTCGGTCAAAAGATAGACTTTGGTCTCTGTTCTAGGCGGGTAATAGTTATACATTCTGTTGCTTTTCTAATGAAAATTAAAATTGTAAAGTTGATTGACTCAATGCTTAATAGTGCTAGATGAAAAGAAACTACTTATGGTTACCATTTTTTTTAAAAAAAGATGAGAGAGGGAGGATCAAACTCTTTAATCCATTGACAATGCCGCCTCTGCAAGAGGCATCTCAGTTAAATGCGGAAGGATGGATTGAGAGTATTTTTAGGACAGACATAATGGAAAGGAGAATTTTATTCCTGCAACTGAATATTCCTTCAAATAATTTGCTTAACTGCAACTGGGTATATATACAATTTTTTCTTTGCTAGTAGAAAACTTAGTAGAAAGAATCTAGGTTATTTTCTTATGAGAAATAAACTTAGTTTTAACTCATCTTAGTTCTGTGAAACTTCAGATTTTAAGTGTCTCAGAAGGAAAAAAAAAAAGTACCAGGTTTTAAAGTTGTAAATACCTTCAAGAAGTCACTTACCTTTATTCGTTCTGTGGGAGGCAGGGTCCTCCGTTGGCTCAGAATCCCTGCTCCTGTTGTGTGTTCCCTGTGTGACACATACACTTGGTGCTGGTGAATGAGACCCATGAGTATGAGGAGGTGTCACTCCCTACACTGTGTTACGTTATAGGAGACTCTGTCCTAGCAGACTCGAGAGACATTCTCCTGCTGACTTCGAAGTAAGCCGTCATGTTGTGATGGCCACTTGGCTAGGATCTGAGGGTGACCCCTCACCTCCTACAGTCAGCAAAAAACTGAAAATGGGGACTTCAGTCCTACAGCCATAAGGAACTCTGTCACCATCCTGAATGGGCCTGGAAGAGGACCCTGAGCCTCAGATGAGGGCACAGTGCTGCCAGCTCCTTGATTGTGACCCTGTAAGACCCCGAGCAGAAACAGCTCCGTGCGGTCTCCTGACCTGGGGAAGCCGTATGTGTACATTTGTGTTGCTTTAAGCCACTAAGTTTGTGATAGTTTGTTACTCAGCAAAAGCACAGTAACACAGTTTAAAAATTTATATGTACTTTGTTGTTTCATCTTTTACAAAATTGCCCAGAGTGAATTCCTGGTGATAACTTAATATCAAAAGAAACTGTTCCTTATCTGCTCTTGTGACTGAGGCATTTGCTGTAAATTTCTGTTTTCTAGGTTATACAAGTCTATGTACTTTAGAGCAAAGAAACAGACGTTACCCATTTGGGGTGGAAATTTTTAAGAAAGTAGACAGCACACTTCTCCATTGTTGTAAGCAGAGTATAGCAGCAGAACAGTGCCTTAATCCTTGTCATGGCCAGGTTTGTTCTAAGCATTGATATGAACCATGACAGATCACTGGGAAAGGGAGATGACACCTCACCAGGGCTGGAAAATGATTTGTACTTGGCCTGATTGGGGGAAAGATCGAACCTGTGTCCCCTGCATTGCACGGCAGACTCTCAACCACTGAACCTCCAGAAAAGTCCCTGTAAAACTCCTTCTCAGCCCATGGAGAATACCAATCCCGGCAGCTGGCCTGCTGGGGCCTTTGGTGTTGGGGAGCCTGCGCTGGGGGTGGGATGGTAGGCCACATGGTGTAGGTAGCATTTAACTGTGGAAGACACTGCTGGTTTCCCACAGTAGACTGCATCCGAGTGACAGTATGCAAATGGCTTTGTAGTGAATGAAGGACGAGGATTTTATGGTCTGGATTTTGTGATGCTTAGAAAAAGGTTGTTTGCTTGCTTTTGACTGTCGATTAGGAGAAGTTAGATGTTGGTAGATAAGTGGTGGGCATGGCATTTACTAGCAAAAATAATTGAAGTATGTGATTGGTAAATGTTTTATTTTGTTTACTTTGAACAGACCAGATCAGGAAACACAGTTAATTTTTTATCTTGAAATTCATGTTTCTTGAACAATTCTATAACCTTAGCCACATGTTTTACTTGTAAAATGCTTTTCATATGTAATTTCTCTTTTGCAAGTGGGTTGGGTTTCATATTTTAATAAACTATTGAGGCCTGTGCAGGCAGTGTTCAAATTCTTGTTTGGGCTTTTCAAAGTCCTCCTCTTGCATAATCTGAGTGAATGTACCCTGTTGATTTACCGTGCAATTTATCTTACTAAAGGTATAATTAATAATGTTTCCAAGTATAATGTATCACTTACAGGAATACTTGTCTGAAATATTGTTGACCATAAAGGAGTATTTATACAACCAAGACATACACATATATTCCTGCTAAACTGACTGAGGGAGGAGGTGCTGGTCTTTTTGGATTGGTGTCCATGTAAAGTTATGATGTGAAGGACGTGAACTCTCATAGGGTGGGATTTGAGTGGAAGACTGGTCAAATCCCACCCTATGAGAGTTCACGTCCTTCATTCCTGGAGAGTGGTTTATCTAGTCCCTCATTAAGTACCTGGTCACATCTCTCTGTGCTGGCCTCTCCTTCCTCGTCCCTGACTTTACTGCATGGCCAGGGCAGAAACTCACCTCTGTACCAATGTGTGTGCTTCACAGGCTAGCACTTCTCATGGTGTACGCTTGACATTGTGTATGGAGCTGTCCAAACAATGTGATTTGTTAGACTCACTGGGTTTTGGTGATATTAAGTTACTAGACAAAAGAGGCGTGTACGTTCTCTTCTCCACAAAAAGCAGGTTTTATTATGAACTAGGAGAAGTGGTGAGCCATTCCCTGGAGGTGTCTTTACTGACTTACCGGGATGCTTGAAGTGAGCACCTCCTCGAAGGAGATTGTGGGAAGCCGGAAGTTGGCCCCTTTCTGTTTGCTTTTCTTCCCTTTTGTTCTCCTCCTCTTCTTCCTCCTCTCTCTCTCGGTTTCTTTCTTCCATTTTTCTGTATTTCCTTCTGATACCGACACTGAAACAAGCAAAATTTCTGCACCAAGTCCTGCTGGAATTAACTTTTCACTGATTCGAGACCACCTCCTCTTTTCTCTTTTAAAAATCACTCTACTCTATGTGACAGAATGATACAAAGAAGCTTCAAACTTGGGGATCTTTGCTTTAATCCTGGTTTATTTCCTGCTTGATTAAGAGCTAGGCATCCAGATGCCATGTGAAATCA
This sequence comes from Bos indicus, assembly GCF_029378745.1. Lineage (NCBI taxonomy): Eukaryota > Metazoa > Chordata > Mammalia > Artiodactyla > Bovidae > Bos > Bos indicus. Next base: position 10,098,402 of record NC_091772.1, on the reverse strand, counting down.
CAACTTCATGCAGAGGCACCCTTATGTTCTTACATAGAGTTTTAAATTTTACTTTCAAGAGCGTAATCATGATGCCTGTGGAGGATGGTAAGTTTTTCCGAAAGCGTTAATAGGTCTTGCAGGTGTGATTTCTGCTGAAAAAAGGGTGACTGAAAGTTCCTTTAGTTTCTGGACACCTGAAGGTTGTCCTTCTTTTTGTCTGGCTTTTGTTTTCTCTTCAATTTTATTGGAATGTGATTGATTCAGGTAAGAGAAACCCAAGTAAGACGGTAGGTGTTGCAAGAGGGCATCAGAGGGCAGACACACTGAAACCATAATCACAGAAAACTAGTCAATCTAATCACACTAGGACCACAGCCTTGTCTAACTCAATGAAACTAAGCCATGCCCGTGGGGTCACCCAAGACGGGCAGGTCATGGTGGAGAGGGCTGACAGAATGTGGTCCACTGGAGAAGGGAATGGCAAACCACTTGAGTATTCTTGCCTTGAGAACCCCATGAACGGTATGAAAAGGCAAAATCATAGGATAGTGAAAGAGGAACTCCCCACGTTAGTAGGTGCCCAATATGCTACTGGAGATCATTGGAGAAATAACTCCAGAAAGAATGAAGGGATGGAGCCAAAGCAAAAACAATACCCAGTTGTGGATGTGACTGGTTATAGAGGCAAAATCCGATGCTGTAAAGAGCAATATTGGATAGGAACCTGGAATGTATTGGATAGGAACCTGGAATGTCAGGTCCATGAATCATGGCAAATTGGAAGTGGTCAAACAGGAGATGGCAAGAGTGAATGTCGACATTCTAGGAATCAGCAAACTGAAATGGACTGGAATGGGGGAATTTAACTCAGATGACCATTATATCTACTACTGCGGGCAGGAATCCCTTAGAAGAAATGGAGTAGCCAACATGGTCAACAAAAGAGTCTGAAATGCAGTACTTGGATGCAATCTCAAAAACGACAGAATGATCTCTGTTTGTTTCTAAGGCAAACCATTCAGTATCACAGTAATCCAAGTCTATGCCCCAACCAGTAGTGCTGAAGAAGCTGAAGTTGAACAGTTCTAAGAAGACCTCCAAGACCTTTTAGAACTAACACCCAAAAAAGATGTCCTTTTCATTATAGGGGACTGGAGTGCAAAAGTAGGAAGTCAAGAAACACCTGGAGTAACAGGCAAATTTGGCCTTGGAATATGGAATGAAGCAGGGCAAAGACTAATAGAGTTTTGCCAAGAAAATACACTGGTCATAGCAAACACCCTCTTCCAAAAACACAAGAGAAGGCCCTACACATGGACATCACCAGATGGTCAACACTGAAATCAGATTGATTATATTCTTTGCAGCCAAAGATGGAGAAGCTCTATACAGTCAGCAAAAACAAGACCAGGAGCTGACTGTGGCTCAGACCATGAACTCCTTATTGCCAAATTCAGACTTAAATTGGAGAAAGTAGGGAAAACCACTAGACCATTCAGGTATGACCTAAATCAAATCCCTTATGATTATACAGTGGAAGTGAGAAATAGATTTAAGGGCCTAGATCTGATAGATAGCGTGCCTGATGAACTATGGATGGAGGTTCGTGATACTGTACAGGAGACAGGGATCAAGACCATCCCCATGGAAAAGAAATGCAAAAAAGCAAAATGGCTGTCTGAGGAGGCCTTACAAATAGCCGTGAAAAGAAGAGAAGTGAAAAGCAAAGGAGAAAAGGAAAGGTATAAGCATCTGAATGCAGAGTTCCAAAGAATAGCAAGAAGAGATAAGAAAGCCTTCCTCAGTGCTCAGTGCAAAGAAATAGAGGAAAACAACAGAATGGGAAAGACTAGAGATCTCTTCAAGAAAATCAGAGATACCAAAGGAACATTTCATGCAAAGATGGGCTCGATAAAGGACAGAAACGGTATGGACCTAACAGAAGCAGAAGATATTAAGAAGAGGTGGCAGGAATACACAGGAGAACTGTACAGAAAATATCTTCACGACCCAGATAATCACGATGGTGTGATCACTCACTTAGAGCCAGACATCCTGGAATGTGGAGTAGTGGGCCTTAGAAAGCATCACTACAAACAAAGCTAGTGGAGGTGATGGAATTCCAGTTGAGCTATTTCAAATCCTGAAAGATGATATGCCAGCAAATTTGGAAAACTCAGCAGTGGCCACAGGACTGCAAAAGGTCAGTTTTCATTCCAATCCCAAAGAAAGGCAATGCCAAAGAATGCTCAAACTACCGTACAATTGCACTCATCTCACACGCTACTAAAGTAATGCTTAAATTTCTCCAAGACAGGCTTCAGCAATACGTGAACCGTGGACTTCCAGAAGTTCAAGCTAGTTTTAGAAAAGGCAGAGGAACCAGAGATCAAATTGCCAACATCCGCTGGATCATGGAAAAAGCAAGAGAGTTCCAGAAAAGCATCTATTTCTGCTTTATTGACTATGCCAAAGCCTTTGACTGTGTGGATCACAATAAACTGTGGAAAATTCTGAAAGAGATGGGAATACCAGACCACCTGACCTGCCTCTTGAGAAATCTGTATGCAGGTCAGGAAGCAACAGTTCGAACTGGACATGGAACAACAGACTGGTTCCAAATAGGAAAAGGAGTATGTCAAGGCTGTATATTGTCACCCTGCTTATTTAACTTCTATGCAGAATACATCATGAGAAATGCTGGGTTGGAAGAAGCTGGAATCAAGATTGCCGGGAGAAATATCAGTAACCTCAGCTATGCAGATGACAGCACCCTTATGGCAGAAAGTGAAGAGGAACTCAAAAGCCTCTTGATGAAAGTGAAAGTGGAGAGTGAAAAAGTTGGCTTAAAGCTCAACATTCAGAAAACAAAGATTATGGCATCCAGTCCCATCAATTCATGGGAAATAGATGGGGAAACAGTGGAAACAGTGTCAGACTTTATTTTTTGGGGCTCCAAAATCACTGCAAATGGTGACTGCAGCCATGAAATCAAAAGACGCTTACTCCTTGGAAGGAAAGTTATGACCAACTTAGGTAGCATATTCAAAAGCAGAGACATTACTTTGCCAACAAAGGTCCATCTATTCAAGGCTATGGTTTTTCCTGTGGTCATGTATGGATGTGAGAGTTGGACTGTGAAGAAAGCCGGGTGCCGAAGAATTGATGCTTTTGAACTGTGGTGTTGGAGAAGACTCTTGAGAGTCCCTTGGACTGCAAGGAGATCCAACCAGTCCTTTCTGAAAGAGATCAGCCCTGGGATTTCTTTGGAAGGAATGATGCTAAAGCTGAAACTGCAGTACTGCCACCTGATGCGAAGAGTTGACTCATTGGAAAAGACTCTGATGCTGGGAGAAATTGGGGGCAGAAGGAGAAGGAGACGACAGAGGATGAGATTGCTGGACGGCATCACTGACTCGATGGACATGAGTCTGAGTGAACTCTGGGAGTTGGTGATGGACAGGGAGGCCTGGCGTGCTGTGATTCATGGGGTCGCAAAGAGTCCGAGATGACTGAGCAACTGAACAAAAACAAAATTGATTCAGAAACATTGTATTAGTTTCAGGTGTACAAATGATGATTTTATTTATGTATATAATGCAAAGTGATCACCACAATAAGTTTGTTTATCATCCATCGTCTCACTTGGGTACACATTTTTTTTTCTCGTAATGGGAATTTTAAGATTTACCCTATTAGAAGTTTTTTGATTATATGACGCAGTGTTGTTAACTTTAGGCCCCAAGGTGCACGCTGCCCCTCTAGCATGGGCACTGGTAGTTTCTAACTGTTAGTGCGTACCTTTTGACCACTGTCACCCCTTTCACCTCACCCCCGACCCCCATCTCTGGCAACCACCGGCCTGACCTCTGTATCTATTACTTGGGTTCCTTTAGATTCAACTTATGGATGAGATCATATAGTATTTATCTTTTTCTCACTTATTTCACTTAGCATAATGCCCTCAAGGTCCATTCTTATTGTTGCAGATGGCAGAATTTCCTTCCTTTCTTGGCCAACTGGAGAAGGCAATGTCAACCCACTCCCGTATTCTTGCCTGGAGAACCCCAGGGACCGGAGCCTGGTGGCCTGCCGTCTCTGGGGTCATACAGAGTCGGACACGACTGATGTCACTTAGCAGCAGCAGTAGCAGTTCATTTTGTGTGTGTGTATCACATTTTCTTTATTCATTTGTGTGCTGATGGTCATTTAGGTTGTTTCCATATCTTGGCTGTTATAAATAATACTGCAGTCAATATGGATAAGATGTTTCTTTAAAGCCCTGTTTTCATTTCCTTCAGAGAAATACCCAAAAGTGGAATTGCTGGATCATATGGTAGTTCTGTTTGTAATTTTTTGAGAAACCTCCTCAAGAAAGTACTGTTTTCCATAGTGGCTGTGGCAATTTACATTCCCACGAATAGTGCACAAGGGTTCACTTTTCTTCACATCTTCACCGACACTTGTTTCTTTTTGATAACAGCCATTCTTATGAGTGGGAGGTGATGTCACTGAGATTTTGGTGTACGTTTCCCTGGTGATTAGTGATGTTGAGCACCTTTTCAGGTACAGTAGTCCTGCCTTAGCTGTGGTTTTGCTTTGTAAGGTTTTAGTACCTGTGGTCAGCCTCAGTCTGAATATGTTAACGGGACAATTGCAGACAGAAACAGTTCGTAAGTTTTAAATCACATGCTCTTGTTAGCAGCATTGTGAATTCTTGAGCTTTTGCTTTTGTTGCCTTTGCGTTTGATTGTCATGTCCCCAAAAAATCATGCTAAGACTGATGTTAAGGAGCTTACCTTTGGTGTTTTCCTCTAGGAGTTTTATGGTTTTAGGACTTATGTTTGTCTTTAGTATTTATTTTTGTGTATGTTATAAAGTATGGGGTTAGTTTTATTTTTTACATGTGACTGTCCAGTTTTCCCAACACCATTTAATGAAGAGACTGTCTTTTCCCCATTGCATGTTCTTGGCACCTTTATCATAAATTAACCACTTGTGTGTGTGTTTATTTCTGGGCTTTCTGTTCTGTTCTGTTGATCTATGTGTGTGTTTTTATGCCAGTATCATACTGTTTTGATTATTATAGCTTTGTAATATAGTTAGATGTCAGGAAGCATAATGCTTTCCTTAGTTTTGTTCTGTTTCAATATTGCTTTGGCTGTTCAGTCTTCTGTGGCTCCATACAAATTTTAGGATTGTTTTTTTCTATTTCTGTGAAAAATGCCATTGGGATTTTGATAGGAATTGCATTGCACCTGGCAGATCACTTTGAGTATTATGGACCTGTGAATTTTGACAATAGTTTTTCATTCCATAAGCATGGAATATCTCTTCATTTATTTGTATCTTCATTTTCTTCATTAATAGTTTTCAGTGTACAGGTCCTTTACCTCCTTGATTAAATTTATTCTTAGTTATTTTGTTCTTTTTGATGCAAGGTAGATGTCATAGTTTTCTTAATTTCTCTTTCTGAAAGTTTGTTTTTAAGATATTGAAATGTGACTTATTTTTGTATATTGGTCTTGTGTCCTGAAACTTTACTGTATTTATTTATTAATTGTAACAGATTTTTTTGGTAGAGTTTGAGTTTTCTATATATAATATAATGTCATTTGCACATAAAGACAGTTTTATTTCTTCCTTTCCAGTTTGGATGCCTTTTATTTCTTTTTCCTTGTCTTGTTCCTGATCTTAGAGGGAAAGCTATCAGCTTTTCACTACTCAGTATCTTTGGGCAGATTTTCCTTATTGAGGGCTTTTGGAGAAATGGTCTCTGGGCTTTCAGTTTGGCTGATGCATTTTTATCATTTTAGAATTCCATCTTCAGAATGTTATACAACGTACAGTAAAACTTGGCCTTGGAGATTACTTGAGATTATTTAAAATATATTTTAAATAAGATAAATTGGAATAAATTAAGTAAATTAAGTTAAAAATTTCATATGGAAGTATATTCCTTTATTTTATTTAAAAACTATTACCTGCATTGTATTATAAGTGTGTTTGTTGTAGAAAATTGGGAAAGTGAAAAAGTATAAAGAAAAAACTGCCCAGAGATGATAATCTCTGTTTCTAATTTGCATGAGAATCTCTACTAGGCTCAGTATCTCTCTTCTTGTCTCTCTTATCTACCTCAATACATGTATTGCATTTATAATATATTCTATATTTATAAGTATATGATGTATATATTAGACACACAAACCCTGCCATGGACTGTCAAAATTTGTTTGCTGAAACCCTGATTCCCGGTGTGACTATATTTGGAGGTAAGGCCTTCAGAAGGAAATTAAGGAAAGGATAAATGAGGTCATAAGGATGGGACCTGAATCCAGCTGGCCTGTGGCCTCACCTCTCTCCCCCATATTGTGCGCACACACCCAGGAAAGGCTGTGAAAGCACATAGTGAGACGACGGCTCTCTGTAAGCCAGGAGAGGAGGCCCCAGAATAAACTTTTTGGTGACATCTTAATCTTGAACTTCCAAGCTTCCAGAACTGTGAAAAGTCCATTTTTGTTGTTTACACCATCTAGTCTGTGGTATTTTGTTCTGGCAGCCCAAGCTAATACATACACACACACACACACACACACACTCTCTCTCTCTCTCTCTTTCTCTCTCTCTCTCTCTCATCATTGATATATCCTTCACACACATTTGAAACAGAAGCTTAAGACATTTTCTATATAATCTAGCGCACGGTTTTAAGTTGACCTGGCAGGTAGTAGCAGATGCTCGTTAAGTGTGAGCTGAACGAGTTGCAGATTCTTCTGCTGGCTGGAGAATGAAGTATAGCACTCGCCCTTTTGAAATCCTGAGTGCACCCAGCAGATCAGAGGCTCATTCCTACTGGGAATACAGAAAATTATGGATGCAAAATACCTGGGAGCTTAAGAAAATACCCTTACCAGGTCCATCTTTAAATGAGATGCTTACTGAAAGGAACTGCAGGGGTAAGTGAAAGTCATTCAGTCATGTCCAACTCTTTGCGACACCATGGACCATACAGTCCATGGAATTCTCCAGGCAAGAATACCTTTCAGGCCTCCAGGCAAGAAGGCCTTTCCCTTCTCCAGGGGATCTTCCCAACCCAGGGATCAAACCCAGGTCTTCTGCCTTGCAGGCGGATTCTTTACCAGCTGAGCCACAAGGGAAGCCCAAGAATACTGGCATGGGTAGCCTGTCCCTTCTCCAGGGGATCTTCCTGACCCAGGAATTGAACCAGGGTCTACTGCATTGCAGGCAGATTCTTTACCAGCTGAGCCACAAGGGAAGCCCCTGCAGGGGTCAGGCATGGTGTTTTTAAAAACTCCTTGACTGACCTACTGGTCTAGTAGTTGAAACAAGCAGGGCATGGGTGTAAAGACACTAGTCACTTTTGACTAAGATACAAGTGATCAGGCCAGATTACTGTGGTCATTGAGAGGAAGGATCCGCTGTGGGTCTGAGGAGACTCTAGGTGTTTCCTGGGGGAGGGGAAGGATGGCTAGGACTCAGGAGAGGAAGGATTTAGAGAGCTGTCCCAGGAACAAAGGCTGGAGGTGGGGATAAGTGGGACATATTTCTGTGGGTAAGAACCATGAGGAAGCCAGCTTTATAAGATCAAAGTTTAAGGCCGATGTCAGATTGGAGCTTTCTGGGTTACAATGCGTCACTTAAAGTGATCCTTTCACTCTGCTTTATCATCTTGGGTTAAAGTCCGTGCTGTATAAAAATGATTTAAAAAAACCAAAAACACCCTTGTAGATCCTTCTGGTGAACCCTCTTGAGTATTTTGGGCTTCCGTTTAGGTCAGATACACTAAAGTTCTTGTTGATCACAAGATCCTGCTCTACTTAAAAAGTCTAGTTAAATATTAATGCAAGGAAATTTGTTCTTGCATATTTTCACACGTAGTTTCTTTATTTGGGATTATGCATTTTACATAATTTAAATCCTGACATCTGGGTGATGCTTAGCCAGCGAAGGACCATTTCATCGGAGAGATCTCAGTAGCATCTCTCTGAACTGCCTGCCAGCAGTTAGCTGTTAAGCGCTTACATCAAGAATGTTGTTTCTTCAGTGGGAGGTGTGATGGAAATTGAACTGTCCCTAGAGCTTCTGTTCACTGAAAGGACAACGCTAGTTCTGTCTACTGTGTAGCAGCCGAAATGCAGGGAGAGGTCTGTTTGCTAGAACTGGGGAGCAGGCGAGGAGGTCGTCAGGTTTTTCCCTTCCTGCTTCTGCCCTGGTTAGTCCAGGGCTGTTCGCCATCTGTCCTGTGTGTCTCTTTTGATCGCGGGTACTAGAACATGGATTGTTTAGGGGGGGCGGGGAGCGAGGCTTTTGCATTCCTACTTCAGTTTTTATAATGTATTAGTAATAGGTGCCAATCTGACAACTTTCTGATGGTTGGTACAGATGTGAACACTCGTTAAATTATGATGACTATCTTTTGGAATCCAAGCTTCTCATGTAAGCAACTTCCCTTATACGCTTCTGACGTCTCTGGCCATTTGAAGCATTCCTTTGAGGTTCAGGAGCTGCTTTTGCCAGGCTTGGAGTGTGCCCATAGGACTGACGCGAGACAGTCAGCCTTGGGATCAGAGCGGTAGTTTGCCCCTCGCCGACCCCCACCTGCTCTCTTGTTTCCTGAACTTGGCGTATTGTATTTGCTTTCTGGGGGACCAGGCAGACAATAAACTCACATAAGTTTGATAGACTGGAGTGCTCTGGAAACACCTAGCCCGGTGGAAAGATAGGATGTGGCCGGGGGCAGGGAGCGGAGGGGTGCGGTTCTTCTCGTGGGAGGTGAGCTCTCTGTGAGCAGGGGCCTCGTCTGCCTGACTAGCCGGGCCTTCAGTCTTCAGAGAGCAGGCAGTGGGCGGGGTACGAGCAGGCTGACAGGAAGGGGCAAGCTGACATGTAGGGGGAGAGTTTCTCCGCAGAGGGAACAGCGCGTGCCGAGGCCCTGCTGGGGTGAGGAGGCCTCTGGGGCCGGAGGCCGGGGGTCACGTGGAGGGTGAGGCGGGCAGAGCGAGGCGGTGGGCCGGGGCCTGCGGAGGAGAGCGGCGGGCGCCATTTTGTGCTAAACGCACGAGAAACCGTCGAAGGGCTCTGGGTGCGATCTCTCGGCATTCTGGGAAGAAGACCGTGGCCGTCGTGTGGAGGACGGAGTGCAGGCTGGCAAGAGACGAAGCAGGAGGACCCCTGGGGCTGTCAGAGACCACGCAGGAGGTGGTGGTGGCGGCGGCCGTGGAGACCGAAGGCCCTGGACGACTCCGGCCGCCGTGTGGGTAAAGCTGGTGGACCTGCTGAGGGTTCGCAGGGGGCTTAGAGGCACAGAGAGGGTCAGGGTGACGTCGAGGTCGCACCACTTGATCCTTTCTTTCTTTCTTCAGCCTGTGGATTGCTAAGTCTTTCTTCTCACCAGAACCATCTCTTTCCTTCATCCTCATTCGGACAGGGGTGGTTTCCGGTCCTCCCTGGCCTCTCTGGGTCTGCGGTACCTGCCAGACGCTTTCAGTGCAGGTGGATTTCCGGTCAGTCCTGGATTCTCACTGGCTGTTCTTCCCTTCCCTGTGTTTGTAATTAGAATCTTATGATTCCAAGAGCATCAGTAGAGCTCTCACACGGAGGTTACTCATTACCAGGCAGCCTGGCAGGGACGTGGATGTGCCTCTAGGCAGCAAAGGTTGTTTTTCTTCACCTCATTGTGCTCTCTGGGAACACAGAATAAAAAGTTATTTCTTGGAGGCAAGTGGAGATCTTGACTCCTTTTTATCCCTGCCGGGTCAGGTTACATGAACAAAGGGTGGAGGAAGGTGGGATGGTGTTGCAGGCAGTTGACAGGTACAAGCTTCATCCACTCTGGCTATCTTGGCAGCTATTTCCTTCCTCAGTTACATGGACAGGATTCTTTCTTTGCGCACAAGGATATACAAGAAATTGAAGCTTCTGGGTGAATGCCAGTGTGTATACTTTCAGGATTTCAGAACTAATTGGTTTGTGTTGACTATGACTGTTTACCATTTGTATATTGTAAAAGAAACATGCAAATTACTTGACATTTGCTAGTCAAATTGGTGAGCTATTTTTTTTAACAAGTCAGCAATATCTACTTCATGAGCTGTCTGGAAAGTATTACTGGGAAGTGTCAGGACTTTTTTCCCCTAGCAATAAAAATCTTTTCTGGATATTTATCAGATTTTTGCAACTCTTGCAAACTCTCCAGTTTCCTTATTTTTCATTAAGAGAAGTATGTAAAACAATTGAGAAGAGTCTTAAGGTTAGTCAGTCAAATTGTCACATAGAGTCTTTGAGGCTATTCCTTCCTTCCTAATTTCACCTCCCTTTTCTCTCTATTCCTAGTCATCCCGCACGTCCTTGCCAGGTTTGTCTTCTGTATGTCAGCCAGTCCCAGTTTCAGAGTTCTCAGTGGTTTCCTGGTTTTTGTGGAGTGGCCTCACAGCAGAGAGTGCACTTAACTTCTGCAAACCTGACTACAACTCCTAACCACCCTGACCTGTTTGTGTGTGATGTATGGCCAGGAGTGGACACAAACACCAGTCACACAGCTGGTTAAATTCAACAAATACTTCAGTTGCTTTTCCTTCTGTTAAATTCAAATGAAATCACATACAGGTTTTTTTTTTAATTAAAAGCATCTATGCTAGAGGATAATTTTCTTAATAAGAGTCTTCCCGTCTGCCTGACTCCCTCCCTCCTCACATGCAAGCCAGCCAGGTTCTCTAAGCCCCCATCATGGTGCCCCCTTCTCTTCTGCTGCTCTAGTCAGGTTTGCAGAAGTTAAGTGCACGGTCTGCTGTGAGGCAGTTCCACACAAGTCTCCTAGTTAGCGAAACGCATGATTCTTCATAAACTGAATTTCTACCAGAAAAAGGCCTGACTTTTAATTCTTGGCTAGCAACAACAACGGCAAAAAACATGTAAAACCACCACCTACTTACAGCGCCAAATAATCAGCAGTGTCCTGAGTGACTGCTGGTGCCTGGTGAGCCCTGCTCCCCCCACCTACTCGGTGTGCGGAAACAGTTTCTGTCCCTCTGGAATTCTGAGTTCAGGTGGAGCAGACACATTGCCAGAGTTTTCCCAGTATTTCCCAGGCAAGACCTAGCTCTCAGGAAGGCTTCTCGAGAAGGAGAAACAGGCTTTCTTATTGACAAGTTTTTGTCTTGATTTTCACCTACTTTTTCGGGAAGGCTGTTGTGTTTTGGCAGACACCGGGCTAGATATTAAGGATGTGGTTGTGATAAAAAATAGGGAGAATTCCTGCTGAGTCTAACGAAGGGGTGTGGAGTCACATGGGACATGCCAGTGAGCCAGGCCCTGTGGCTTCCCCCTGTAACCCTGGCAGCCCTGCCTGCTCCTCACCTGAACCCCTGGTCATGCCAGAGGAGGCACTGCTCGGGGCAGGGCTTTTTTTTTGTTTATTTAAAGATTTTTAAAAAATTTTTATTTTGGATATGGGCCGTTTTAAAAGTCTTTATGAATTTGTTACAATATTGCTTTTGTTTTCTGTTTTGGTTTTCTGGATGCAAGGCATGTGGGATCTTCGTTCCCTGACCAGGGATCAAACCCAGGCCCCCTGCCTTGGAAGTGTGGCTCATTAACCACTGGACTGCCAGGGAAGTCCCTGAACACCGGTGTTAGAGTCAGGGTTGAAGAAAATCATTTTGAACATATTTTTGGAAATGTGATGAACGTCATGTTTAAGTGGACTCTATCTTATTATACTTTTTGTCAGGCTATAGTTTCCTTTTTATTCAAACACTGGTTGCGAGAAGCTTTGTTTCAATACAGAATACGTGCAGCCACACGTCTTTGACCACATTCTCTCTTTGGGACCCCGTCTGCTTGGCGTTGGGAAAGGGATTGCCAGCTCTGCTCTGTTAAATATTCCATCTTATCAAAGAGGTGTTTCATCAATTATGTATAACAGTAGATGCCACTCAATAAATATTTTATACGTGATAGATATTTTTGTCTGAAATTACTTTTTCACTCGAGCAATGATTTAAACCCTCGTTTTTAGTTTTATGAGGTGACACTTTTATAATATCATATAGTGACTGCAGCTTGAATGTCATAGAGCTTTAGGGCAGCATTAATCATAAATTCATCTGCCCCCACCCCCGATCCTCAGAAACTTTCTGTTAATTCAGGTTTTACCCCTTCTGTGTGTGGAAGAAAATGTGTGTGTGTGAGAGAGAGAGAGTGTGCGTGTGTGTGTGTGTGTGCACACTTTCTGGGGATGAGACAAGTAATGCTTTTGACCTAACGGCTCTGAAGTTATAAATTCCAAATGATTTTTAAAGTCTATGTATAGACTTTAAGGAAGGAAAAAAAAGTGTTTTTCAGTGGGTTAAACAAAAAAGAATGTTAAACTAAGCTGGGATATATTCCAAGCCGTCTCTCTAGTTAGAGTGAGTGGAAGCTGTTGGGAGTTTAGAATACACTTCCCCCTCCCACCCTGCTCTCCTTTTCAGGTTATTGTGTACTTTGATGGGGAAGGGTAACACTCTGTCTCTGGGCCTTTGAGAACAGCCTCTCCTCTCCTTTTCACAAGGACCTGGCGGCCAGGCACAGTCCATGGCTGGGAGCCACCTGCGCTGTGTGCAGCGTCGTCACAGTTCACAGCTACCAGGCCTTCCAGGGAGGACTTTGTTTTATGAAATGAAGCTGTATGATTAAATTCTCCGCTGTAATATATATCTTTAAAAAAAAAAATCACAGACTTTCCACTTTATGGGCAAGAGGAAAAGCGTGAATTCTGCCGGGGAAGCAGGAGTTGGGGTCGGTATGTTGAGGATTCATTTCAGTCAGGATTTGCAAGGGCCTTGGTGTGGCGAATTGGGGAAGATGAAGCCCCCAGCCTCTCAGCCTGATATTCTGGGCCTGGTGAGGGAGCAGGCTGATAAGAGGAGTAATTGAAGAACAATGATACGCTTCATTTCCTTTTCTTGAATCTAAGTTATGCATTGGTCATTTCCTCTGCATATCTGTTTAATGGTTGTTAAATTAAATTGCTTTCTCTCAAGTGGTGATTTTTATGTTTTTTTTTTTTTTTAAACCATCTTTTATTTCCACTTTGCTCCGTCACCCTCTGGCCTGACTCCAGCTCCGCACGCCTGTGGTGGAGGCTCTGATGTAATATTTAAACAACAAAGGATGCATTTATTCGATCCAGGGATGTGAGGAGTGCCGGCTCTGTTTCTGGCTGTGCTGAGCTTTGGAGTCCAGAACTGGAGTGTGCTCAGCATGTCTGGCTGCACGAGGGGGTGAGGAAGGTGTTCACTCAGAGCACCCCTGCCCCAGAGCCCCCAACAGCAGCACGGTACTGCCTCCTCCACGGCTTCCGTCGGCCTGTGGTCACTGAGCCTGATGTTGCGCTCTGGGATGGGCGCAGCCTCATCAGCCCAGCCCAGCCTTCAGGCTGGTATTTCCACCTTCACTTTGCTGGGGTTTGTCTGCTTTCCACCTGTGCCCATAAGGCTGGGTTTCCAGTCTGCTATCTCAGGGTAGATGGGCCTCCCAGTCTCATCCCCAAGACCTTCCTGCCTGCATTTCTCTGAACTCTGAGTGTCTGCCCACTCACTCACTCATTTGACAGATCCTCATTGAGCAGCATCTCTGTATCAGATGTGAAATTAGGCTTTGGGTTATATTCTAGTCGGGAGACAAGGGATAAGCTCTTCTATAACGTGCAGAGAGTGGTAACTGCTAAGAGAGAAACAACTCAGGGTAAGAGACATTGGTGACTGCGGTCTTGTATGGGGTGGTGGGGAAGGAGGCTTTGGGGCAGAGCCCTGTGGAAGTGAGGGCCACGTTTTGTGTGCATTGAAGGCAGGCCTTCTCTCCTGAGGCAGATTTCATTCCCCAGGGAACATTTCTCTGTGTCTGGGGACATCTCAGCCTTGGGGGAGGGATGTGTCTCACTGGCATATGGAGGGCAGAGGCCAGGGACAAGCCTAAGGATCCTGCAGTGAACAGAGCGGCCCTGCATGCAGAGAACCATCTGGTTCAAAATGTCAGGCTACCAGGGTCGGGAAACCTAGTCGGGGAAGGGGAAGAGTAGACAAGAACAGAGGAAACAGTGGCCACAAAAGCAGAAGGGAACCCCCTTAGGAACCCCTGAGGTGGGAGCAGGTTTGGAGAGCAGCAAGAAGCTGGGGTTTGCAGAGAGGAGGGTGCTGGGGGCGAGTGGCAGGAGGTCAGGGAGCGGTGAGGGCACACAGAGCTCTGTAGAACCTTGCAAAGATTTTGGCTGTGACAGAGCAAAGGAGGCCACACAATTGACCCTTGCAGAGGAGGGGCAAGCCCTGACATCCCTCTGGCTGCAGAGGAGAGCGTGGCCCCTGGCTTGGGCACAGGCTGGAGCAGCCAGGATTACTGTGGCCATCTTGCTGGAGGTGCTGGTGCTTGGGGCCAGGAAGCAGTGTGGTGCTGTGGTTTGTTGTTAGATTGGGTGCATATTTTGAAGCTAGAGTCAGTAATGAGTGTTGAAGGGTTTAGAGAAAGACATGTGCAAAGGACAACTTTTTTTTTTTTTTAACTTTTTGTTTTATATTGGAGTATAGCTGATTAACAATGTTGTGTTAGTTTCACGTGAACAACAGAGGGACTCAGCCATACATACACACGTATCCCTCAAACTCCCCTCCCATCCAGGCTGCCACAAAGCACTGAGCAGTGTCCCATGTGCTATGCAGCAGGTCCTTATTGGTTATCCATTTCAAATACAGCAGTGTGTAGTGTATGTGCAGTTAGTTACTCCCTAACTGTCCCTTCTCCCTATCCTTCTCCCTGGCAACCATAAGCTTGTTCTCTAAGTCTGTGAATCTTTGTTTTATAAATAAGTTCATTTGTATCTTCTCTTTTTAGATTCTGCATATAAGGGATGTCATATGATATTGCTCCTTCTCAGTCTGGCTCACTTTACTTAATATAGTATTTTCTAGATCCATCCATTGGAGAAGGAAATGGCAACCCAATCCATTGCCTGGAGAATCCCAGGGACAGGGGAGCCTGGTGGGCTGCCGTCTATGGGGTCCCACAGGGTCAGACACGACTGAAGTGACTTAGCAGCAGCAGCAGCAGATCCATCCATGTTGCTGCAAATGGCACGATTTCATTCTTCTTAATGACTGATGAATAGTCCATGATATATGTCTCACATCTCCATAATCCATTCCCCTGTCAATGGACATTCAGTTGCTTCCACATCTTGGCTGTTGTAAACAGTAAAGGACAGCCTAGTTTTTGGTCCAAGCAACTGTAAAGAAGATTGGCATTTACCGAGAAGGGCTGGTTTGCAGGTGTGGCAGGCAGTGGGAATCAAGGATTGAGCTTTCGAGGTGTTAAGTTTGAGCTGCCTGCTTGGCGTTGCCAAAGGTATATCGAGGCAGGGGGATTTGTACACGAGGGTGGAGTTTTAAGGGAGAGGTCTTCCTTCCTTTCCCTTAATTTGAGATTTGAGCATCGTTAGCATGCAGTTGAGCTCTCTGTGTCTGTAGATTCTGCATCCATGGATTCAGCCTACCACTGATGGAAAATGTTTTGGGGAAAAAAACTTCAGATAGTTCCCCAAGATAAAACTTGAACTTGCCTTGCTCCAGCAAATATGTGCATAGCATTTTCACTATGTTTGCAATGACTGGCGTAGCATTTACATTGTATTAGGTATTATAAATAGTCTAAAGATGACTTAAAAGTATAAGGGAGGATGTGTGTAGAATATATGCAAATCATGTGTTTTTATATAAGGGACATGAGCATCCTTGGATCTTGGTATATGAGGAGGTCCTGGAACCAACCCCCTCTAGGATATACAGGGATGACTGTGTAGATTTTTAGTAAATTCAGGAGACTGTCGAGTCCCTGGGATCAAAGACTCCATGAAACTGGAGAGTGCCAGAGGGAGGAAGTGGAGGACCACAAGTAGGGAAGTCTTTGGAGGTGGTTTCCTCTGAAGGGGCACAGAGAAGGTGGTGGTAGCTGGAGGGCAATGCAGGGCCAAGGGAGGTGGTGGCGGTGCTTGGTGGGAGCCCTGCAGGTGGGGGTGGTCAGTGGGTAGAAGGTGGTGCAGACACCGAGGGTTAGCTGCCTCTGGTCCGTGGTAGATAATGCACAGGAAGGGGTTGCTGTCATAGGCACGCAGAGATGGACCCTAGTCACCGGCAAGAAGAACCAACGAATCAGGAGACATCTAGAAATTAAGTGAAGTAAAGGTTCTGAAGAGTGGGGGAAAGATTACCTTGTAGTCAACTGGTCCCAGACCCCTTGCTCAGGAAGGCAAGATTTGAGCTTAGCTTCGTGTGAGTGTGTGTATGTGCATTTATAACATATGTATATGAATCTTTATCTGGCAATAAATGTAATTCATTTTATATTGAGCTTTTTATTTGTTCCAAGCTCGCTTTGCCCACCATATGCCAGGATTTCAGCACGAAGTTTATGATCCTTTTTTCTTGCAGTTTTTTTCGTGAGCGATAAAAGCATCGCTCATTTTTAACACTTCCGTGCTCATGCTTGTGCTCAGTCAGTCTGACTCTTTGCGACCCTGTGGACTGTAGCCTGCCGGGCTCCTCTGTCCACGGGATTTCCTAGGCAAGAATACCAGAGTGGGAAAAAAAAAAAGAATACTGGAATGGGTTGCCGTTGCTTTCTCTAGGGGATCATCCCCACCCAGGGTCGAACCCCTGTCTCCTTCAGCTCTTATACTGCAGGTGGATTCTTTTCTGACCCAGTGGAGAAACCTGTGTTAAGTCTAACAAGCACCAAACAGGAAGTTCTCTTTTCCCAAAGTAACCTGTTCCTTTTCTTTCCCTCCTAATTCCAGGAACAGACTCTGGCCCTAAGGAAGGAAGGGATTGGGGTTGTTTTGGACTCCGAGCTGCCCCATCTGATCGGCATCTATGACGACCTTCTGAGCACTGGCATGATCCTGTATCACTTGAAGGTAGGAACTGCTTACCTGGAACGTCCTCAGTTTGGTTTCAGCTTTTTCTCAGACACTGGCAAGGTTTAGTGTAATACTCCATGTCCATGAACACGCTGTGACGGTAAAGAATGTGCAACAAATCCTTGAGCTCTTTAGGGATTTTCAGCAGTTCATTGGGATTCTCTGGCATTAGAAATTCCTGTTTTATGTCATCCTAAAACTAAATGAAGATCCATTCCCTTTGCCTTCTAATTTGTAGAACCAGTAAGAGGGAGGTAAGGAACAAAAAGACAGACTTAGGAAGAAAAGCTACCAGCACCGAAACTGCGATTGCTTGTATGTACAGTTTTCCGGTCCCTCAGGTTAATTATGAAGTTTTGTCTGAAAGTCACTCAGTCATGTCCGACTCTTTATGACCCCTTGGACTGTAGCCCACCGGGCTCCTCTGTCCATGGGATTTTTCAGGCAAGAATACTGGAGTGGGTTGCCATTTCCTTCTCCAGTGGATCTTCCTGACCCAGGGGTCAAACCAGGGCCCCCTCTGTTGCAGGCAGATTCTTGAACCACCAGGTCCCACCTACGTGATTGGGCCTGCTCCCAGAGTAGCCCTTTCATGAGATAAGAATTTCCTTATCTGCATCAGCGGTGGGCTCTGTAACCTTGACTTCAGTATCTTTTCTCTGATCCATGACTTACAATGGGAAGAGTATCATACTGTGTTTTGTGGGCTCCCCTAAACCGTATGTTTAGACACAAAGAAACCCCTGGCTGCTGGAGGAGAGACTTGTTAGAAGCGATTGGGAACAGCCATGGGATTGCAGTCATGGGCAGGTTACTGGTGCTGAAACAGGAGGCCAGCCTTGCCGAGCCCTGAGCCTCAGGAGTCCTGTGTCCTTTTCCAGATACCACGTGCTGTGGCTACAGAGCCTCAGGGGACTCTGCCTGGGCCAGAACTTGCCCACCTGTCAGCAGGTTTCTGGGGCTTCCATGAAAGATGGAGGAGAGACCATTCTTCATGTTCTTACTAATAAATTTTGCTTGGCTTTTCTTCCTAGGAAGGTCAGACACATGTCGGCAGAGAAGATGCTTCAACAGAACAAGATATCGGTGAGAAACTTTATCAGCTTCCTCTCCCCAGTGGTTTTTAAGAAATCATTTAATGAACTTGCTTTTGAATGACTGACTTTGAAGTAATTATAAAAAAGAAAACATTTCAAATGCAGCATTGATCAGAATGTGTATTTCCATAATTTTGAACTCAGCTCAAATGACCAACACCGAACACTTAGTTTAGTGAATAGAATGGAGCTGCGAATCCTCTCCCCATGCCCCACAGGCTTTCTGTCCTCAGCCACATCTTTCAAGTGGGCTTTCTTTACACCACTCGGCTCTTGTTGCAGTGGAGATATCCTAACAGGTACAGATAAAAGATATAAGATCCTTTAACGGGAAATTCTTCGCACACAGGCAAGGACAGAAAGCAGGGTACACACATGCCCAGCGTTCACACACAGAGAGCAGCACTTCCTGGCTTTTCCCACAGTCTCTGTGAGGTACCTGGCTAACCGGTGCTTTAACCCCTGAGCCCGGTGAGGTCTTGCCAGGCTTTATAGAGTAAATTGGAGCGTGCATGTGGTGATGGTGGACTGTGTGTGTGTGTGGTGGAGGGGGCAAGGTGGGGATTGGCAGGGGAAGAATTGTATCTTTTCAGCTGGCTTTTAGAAATGCTGGCAGTGAACTTGCTTTCTTGCCCAGTGTAAGCTGTTAATCAAGTCTACACGTATTTACCGTTTATCGTGAACTTGGGAGAGCTGGGAACCAATTCCTGGAAGTCTCTGGGTGAAACTAGGCATCAGGCCTCTTCTTCTCACCGTTAAGTTATGTGTTGACAAGTTATGTGTTGACCTTAGGGTTTGCTGTACGTGATGCTGAGTGCCCAGCACACGTGTTTTCTGTGAACAGAAAAGTTCTGTTCACAGTGCAGGTCTGTGGAGCATAGTGGAAGCTGTTTGGTTTGTGCTTCTGAGCAGCTGGCCAGGAACTGCGCCTGAAATTGTGTAGGTTTGTGTGACCGGGGTTTGTGTCTGTGCCTGGCCACGTGTCACCAGGAGGGTGGTTGGGTGGGAGTAGGTAGCCCTTGGCAGCCACACGCTCTGAGAGGTCTGTGGAGGTCAAGTTCACCTCAGGATTTCTGGAGACTTCTTGGGCCTCCCAAGATTCATGCCCTCCCACGTTCACCTTTCACCTTTGGTCTGTGCTCCTGGAATGCAGTGCTGGTAAGAGTGGAGGTCACAGTAAGTCTTTGAACCATGGGGCCATCTGTCCCTTCCATTTTACTGGGACCTTCGGGTACTGGAGGAGGAAGTTATTTAGACTCGAGCAAAGCCTGTCAGTGGTAATCAGCTAAGTCACATTACTCAGCTGTTTTTTCCCTGAAGGTGAAATCCTTTGTTTCAGGTGAGATCCAGACCCACTGAGTGACATGCAAAAGCTTGTTCTGTCAGTTGATGCTGTGAACTCCTGAGTTCAGTTTTCTCACTAAACATAAGTGTTCCCCTCACAGTTCAAACTGAGAAAATAAAGGAAGGTTGGGAATCATTGCACCAGGTACCAATGTACATATTTTCTTCCTTTGTTTTCCCGTCTCAGTTCTTCACGGCCTCGACTTGGAGAGTGAGCACTGCATCTTTGAGAATGTTGGGGGGACGGTGACTCTGATCCCCCTGAGTGGGTCCCAGTGCTCTGTGAACGGCGTTCAGATCACGGAGGCCACACACCTCAATCAAGGTATTGGCTTTTGGTTCTCAATCTTTGTACATGTGTTTTCTTAAAAACAAGTTGGTTAGGTAAGGGGAACGTGTGCATCCTAGGACTAATTACTGTTCAGGTATAAAAAGGATGGAGACTGTTGGCTTCATCAGACTCTTCTCTGTTTTGCTGGAGTATTTCTTTATAAAATGCCCATTGTCTTGTTGAGTTAAACTTCTGTGTTGTGGCTTAAAAGTTACTGCTGCGATGAAACTAATGACTTTAAAGGAATTTATTAAGTTAAAAAAAGTGCCCTTCAAGTGCAAGTCCTTAACACGATTGCTTCTTTTAATAATTTTATTACCTTATTTATATTCTTTTTATGACCAATTGTAACTATAACACACAGGATCTTGTATAAAATCTTTTTTTAATTTTGAAGTAATTTCTGTATTACAGAAAGTTTGCAAGGACTTTTTCAGGACATTTGAGAGTTAATTGCTCAGGGTCCCTGAGTACTTCAGTGTGTTTCCTTCAAGCAGTGGTGGTCTTGTACATAATTCCAAGGCAGCCGTCCAAACAGAGGAAGGAACAGGTGCGTCCCCACCGCCTGACTTCAGACACCCTTTGAGCTTGGCTGTTTGTCCCAACAGTGTCCGTTACTCTGTTGCCACGTCTCTCTCGTCTCCTTCAGTCTGGACGTGTTCCTTGGTCTTTCCTTGACTTTTATGACTCTGGCAGTTTTGAAAACTGCAGGTCAGATACGCTGTGGGCTGTCCTGCATAAATGTAGAATTTATCTGATGGTTCCTTGTGATTTGACTACTACCATTTTTTGACAGGAACGTCAGGGGAATGATGCTGCACTTTTCTCACGTCTTGTTACCTGATTTCTCTTTGTCGCGTCACTGAGGGTATTCATGTTGATCATTTAATTAAGGAGCAGGATGCTAGGCTTCTTCACTGTAAAGTTAATCTTCCCCCCTTTCTAGTTAATAAGGATATCAGGAAGGTACTTCAGAATCGTAAATATTCTGTTCTGTGCCCTACTTGCGCCCTCTGGTTTTGAATCAGTTGGGTTTTTTTGAGGAGGGGAGGTGGTCTGATTTAATTGTTATTCCGATGGCTGCCATGTGGTGATTTTCTTCTTTGTACACTTATCAGTTGGCTTTTTACTGTAAGAAAGAGCTTTCTTTTATTGCTATTTATTTGTTCATTTATTTAAATCAGTAAAGTTATATGTGTTGCTATTTTATTGATGAGTTTGGTCATTTTCTATTATTGCTTATTTTGATGCCCAAATTGTCCTGGATTTGGCCAGTGGGAATTCTTTCAAATTGTTTTTTGTGTTCTTTTGGTTTGTCCCCATTGTCTGTGATTAGTTCTGTACTTTCTGACAAATGAGGTATTCCAGGCTCATCTTTCACTTTCCTGGAATCAGCCAGTTCTGCTTCCTTTTAGTGGAGAGTGGGATTTAAAAACCAAGATCTGGGCACTAGATGTGCTCATTGAAGTATTGCTGCTCACATCAGAGTTAGGAAAAATATGTATGTGTGTATAACATATACAACTACACTTCTCTATCTGTTTATATTGATACATTGAAATATCTGTATTTCAGTACCTGTATTTCTAACCAGGAGTTCATACCCAATACCTCTAATTCCAACCCAGTACCATAGAATTCTTTCTAGTTTTCTCCTTTTTCTTATTTGTAGCCCCTTTTTTGACGGTGATGAATTGGACTCCTGTTATGTAACCGGCATCCCATCACTTCTGCCCTCTCCTCATTCTAGGACCCTTCTCTTCTTGCTCAGGCTGTGACGCCCCATGCTGGGCCACCGGCGCCCTCGCCCTTCTGGGGCAGACACAGCTTCCTCACCTCACGCTGAAACTGCCTTCCTTTCCCAGTCTGATGCTTGCTTTGTCCGGCCCTGTCTAATTGCTTTCGTACTGAACTTTGCAAGAAGGAGAGGAAGAAAGACGTCGACATGATATCTTAAGCTCTTTTTGGTATATTATACATAGTTTTTATAGTTAGTTTTTCATGCTTACATAATATAATGTATCTGTGATATAGGAATTGTACGGATGGGGTCTGGAAAGCATGTAGTTTATTGGTGTTAGTGAAGTTATACAATAAATCAGTTGCAAGGAGTTATCTTAGAAGCAGAGTACATGGAGCATGGACGAAGTGATCACGCTTTCTTAGGAAGTACATAGAGTCTATTGGAGACATTCTAAAACCCGCTGATGGAGCACCCGCCCATGGACCATCTCCAAGTCATCCACCCATTCATCTAACCATTGATGTCTCCATCACTTTTCACTCTCAGTATTTTTCAGTTTCAAGGCTAATTGAGCTTGGAAGACAGCTGGTGCCCTGGAACTGGCCAGGAAGGCAGGAGTAGTTGACCAGCCCAAACAGAGGACGCAGTGAGAGCCTGGTGATCATCACCAAAGCAGCATTCCCTGCTCTTTTGCAGCCAGGACAATGGCCCTGGCAATAAGGGCAGTACTGCTTGCCAGGCAGCACTGTTAATCATGGTGAGAAGCTGTCTCTGCCCTGGGCTCAGGAAGTCACCATAACTGGCTGGCAGACAAAACGTCACCGTGTAAGGCTCTTCAGTGGCAGCCCCTGCCTGGGAACACACAGGCCCGCATGTGAACAGCAGGGCTAACTAGAGGGCACCCAGTTGACAGATGACCCCGCAAATGAATTCTGTAACTGGATCTGGACCACAGCCAGACCACCTGGCTGTCCTCTGTCAGGGCCTCAGGACCTCAGGGGGAGGGTCCTGCTGCTGTTGCTTCAGGCAGCGGGGTGGTGCAGGGGTCATGATGAGAGGCGAGGATGTGTCTCCATGTCGTGCAGAGACCTCTGTGCTGGCTGTGTCTCCCTCAGTTGGGTCAGAGGGAGGTGCCCTTGTGACGATGACGGCGTTGACTGTTACAGAATTTTATGAGCAACTTGTACTGGTTTTCAGTATCCTTGTTAATGCATGAGTGCACCTCTGGAATCATTTTGAAATATCTCATGCTTCTGAGGTTCACTGGTGTATAAAGTGTAGACCTAATTTAATTTTTCCCCACATTGGTATACCATTAGCATAAACCTTCCCACCACCTCCCTTATGAAGAAACTTAGTTTACCAAAAATAAAAAGTCATGTCTGTTTCTTGGCTCTCTACTCTGTTCCAGGACTCTTGTGTTTCTTCTTTTGTGCTTATATCACACAGTCTGAATGCTTGTTGTGTTATGTTGCTGCTGTTACCCAGTTGCTAAGCTGTGTCCAGCTCTTTGTGACCCCATGGACTGCAGCACGCCAGGCTTCCCTATCTTCTTCTCTCTCTCAGAGTCTGCTCAGATGCATGTTCATTGAGTTGGGGGTGCTAGCTAACCATCTCATCCTCTGC